>NC_142747.1:5772086-6117086 GCF_051943395.1 Hippocampus bargibanti | reverse complement strand
ACAGACACGTTTGTTCCAACGGACAGGTGGGAAGGCTTTTTTTATTTGGGTGAGGGGGTCGTGACGTGAGAACAGGACTTGAACTGTTTACAAAATGTCATTTGTATGATTCATGGGGCAAACTGATGCGAGTTGGATTCACACTAGTATTTAAACTGTACACTGCAACTAATTGCCAAATGAGTGCACAGGGGCAGTATGGGGGGACCTGAAATGCCAATGGCATCACGGAGTTGCATACAATATGGTTAAGAGGGAACCCAATAAAGCCTTCAAAATAAAATAGTTGTATGACTCCATTTTCAAAAAATTTAGGGTTTCCTGAACAGTAACAATTTTATTTTTTGGGACTTTGTCAACGCATGACGCACCAAGTCCGATTTGAGATAGCTTAATCTTACAAGCCACCTGTCAGAGCCCCCCACCACCACCACATACAGTTACATATAAACTTACAAGATTTAAATAAACATTTTGTTAGCGTCCCAAAGAACATAGTCACAAGTCAAATTAACGAACGTGAATTCAAGTCTGCCAAACCCTCTGAAATCTGCCTGGCAACAAGTGATGATGAAAACACACAAGGTCGCAGAGAAGAAGAAAAATAAGATGGTCCCGGCGGAAAACAACTTTATACTTTTACTCATATATATATATATGAATGCATTTAGCTATTGTTCCCGATATGACGTGGGTTTATTTTGATTAGCAAACCTGACACACTGCTAATATTTTAGCGCGCGGGAGGCGGTACCGCACCGAACAAAGTTTCCTGACTCATTGTGTGTTTGCGGGCTGTGGATCTAGTGAGTCATCGCCGCTGAGCGTTAATCACCTCGGTAAACAATTAGGAAACATCCCAGAGAGCCACGCTCCCACGTAAACACATCTACCTCCATCGGCCCCACCCCCTTTCACCAACGGCTGACTTTGCATACGATTTGCATGCCCGACCTGTTTTTACCTCCTCCCGCGTAACTTTCTACGCTGCCTTTTCACACGCAACAAAACCTTCTAGCCAGTAGGTCACAAACTGAGATGTAAGTACTTTTGATGGCCGATGAAGGACAAGGAAATGGACTAGTGCATTTTTATTTGAAAAAAAATGTAATGTCACCCTTTCACCTGACAGTCTCATCTCCACCAGCCAAAAATCCAAGAGTGACTCAAGGTTCCGTTTCGGGCCCCTTAATGTTCACAATGTACATTAACTATCTTCCAGACTGTTGTCGGGCATTAACTGCCAGCCGGATCCGGATGACACTGGAATGCACGTGTCAACAAAATTATCTGCACTGTTTATCATGGACAAAAGACTTCTTCTTTCTTGATGCGTTTTCAGCACACGTACCAAGCCTTCTGCTCGATTGTTTTTCCTTTACACCTTTGCATACAAATATCGTTAAGTGCCCCATGATAAATTTGAAATGTGTCTTATTTCGAGCCCAAGCTCAAAACAAAACCCAAAAAACAATCATTTAAACAAGAAGCAACTGATTAACACAATGCGACCCCATCCAGATTTTACGGTTGGGTAGGACGGCTCGATGGCGGGGATTCAGAGCATCGCATCCGCTCTTAGGCAAAAGACAACAAACTTGTTCCAATGACTAAACGCCTTGAGCAAAATCCCCAAAATACTTAAATGACGATGAAGCCAAAGATTTGGCTACAAATCAACTGCTTGTCAAGCCTTTTAAATTGATTTCCTTCCATCAACGAACATGCATGTTTTTGGAATGTGGGATGAAACCGGAGGACCCGGAGAAAACCCACGCGGGCCAAGGGGAGAACATGCAAACTCCACACAGGGAGGCCTGACCGGGTCTTGAACTCACAACCTCTGCACTGTGAAGCTAACCACTCAATGCCGGTCCGCCCAACAAGCACACAATAAAGTAAAATTGGAATGTATCATGATTTGAATTTGATATTGAGACATGATTGGGAGTCACCAATTCCCCATTTTTCTCATTAAGCATCAGATTTTCAAACACATTCACTGTTTTGGTGTTCTCACATCACGCTCCAACAAATGCCCTCTTAACCATTTTTGACTAGAACAATAGCTTGCTGTGTAAAAGGTCAGAAGGACCGCTCGACGTGTCCTTTATTTTCCACTCACATCTCGCACCGACCAAATGGATTCTGAATTAGCGGAGAGAACAAACGACGGGCCTGCGCCGTGACCCGAGCGTCACCTCGGTCAGCTGACAGAGATAGCGGCGGGTAAAATAGTCCTGATTGTTCCCCACACTTGACTTTAAGAGGAAGGAATTCCAAATGGTTGGATGATTGAATCCGCACGTCTGCCTGTTGCAAACATCTCATGACACCGACCGATCGAGCCCGCGTGTCTGGAAACGACCCACCCATACTATGTACTGAAGTATATGTTGAGACAGAACTACGTATGCTTTTGTGTTTGAGTGTCTTTCATCACGCCCGATGAAGAAAATCTGGAAGTAACAAAAAGAAAAACACGTAATTGATACCAATGAAGGTTTGTAATTGCCTATGGAGATCACATGACGGCATCAAAACATTATTTCTCCCTGGAGGACAAGAGAAAATGAAGCTATTCCCCTTATTTTAACATAGTTCTTCCTACCTAAGATGCCACAGCTTGGAGTTAGGGCCAATATCTATGCAAGTCTTTGGCCTGAGCACAAAAGTTGCAATTGAGGTCTTCAGTGAATAATCTCATCTCATCTCATTTTCTGTACCGCTTATTCCTCATTAGGGTCGCGGGGGTTGCTGGAGCCTATCTCAGCTGTCTTCGGCCACGAGGCAGGGGACACCCTGAATTGGTTGCCAGCCAATCGCAGGGCACACAAAGACATACAACAGTCACTCTCACACTCACACCTAGGGACAATTTTGGAGTGGTCAATCTGCCTGCCATGCATGTTTTTTTGGAGTGTGGGAGGAAACCGGAGGACCCGGAGAAAACCCACGCGGGTCCGGGGAGAACATGCAAACTCCACACAAGGAGGCCGGACCGGGACGCGAACCGGCGACCTCTGCACTGTGAAGCCGGTGTGCTAACCACTCGACTACCGGGCCACCCTTCAGTGAATAATGACAGGAAAAAATTACAAGTAAGCAACCAGCATACATTTTGTGGTTCGCTGTGTCATAAAATTAAATAAGGCCACATATTAAATCAATTGCTTTCTGGCACACATGACTTCTTTTAGGCCAGTCCCTCCCCATTATTTTCCAGGAAAATAGATGAACCAATAAACTCAAAAGTTTCTGATGATCGTCATTCAAATATTATCACCCCCCCCTCCTTCCCCAAGTCCAACCTGGGCTCTGTATTCAATATTTCACTGGACCGAAGCATTCAACTTTACAATTCCACATCATTGCCGCATGTGTATTTATAGCGCACTGTTCAAAACCTTAATACACATGTATCGCAGCCCGCCCCCACCTATAATTTTCTACAACCTGTACAAGGCCCACCCTGAATGGCTCCGTGACCCACTTCTGGGTCCAACCTGTTGAGAATCACTAGCTTATGAGACGTGGGTGGGAATGTAGGCAGGGACAGCCCTATGATTGCATTTCCACTCGCCATGCTATTGTTTATACGGTGGAGCTAAGCTGGCTTCTTCCTACGTACGGTCGCAGCGGCAGCTGCTCTAGGCTGACCGTGGTGGTCTCTGCGTAAACACTAAGCATGTTTAAGCGGAAGACAATGGTGGAAAGACACTAGGGCAGACATTCTCGGATGCTTCTCATTGATGATGATGATGATGACACACACGCGCGCGCGCACACACACACACACACACACACACACACACACACACACACACACACACACACACACACACACACACACACACACACACACACACACACACACACAGTGGTGACATCATGGCAAAGTAAGCTCGTAGGAGCGTAAGAAGCGGCCTGGTAGTAAGACAACACCACACAAACAAATGACAGTTGTATTTATAGATTGGCTCATACTACTATCAGCCTCCATAAATCCTATTATGTGAGTGGCGGCTTGACGAGTACTCTACCCGCCCACCCCTCTCTCACACACACACGCGCAAACACACACACGCGCAAACACACACACACAAACACTCCTGGGTGGCTTATGGGAGCTTTGCCGGGGCACTCAAGGATCCCCACCGTTGTTGTGAGACGGACGAGATGGAAATGGCTCACATCAGACGTGACCTCATCGTGATTGGATGATGCCAATATGAGTACAAGAGGCATTTAGTGGTGAGTGCAGACAGCTGCAGGCGTGTCCGTGTTGTCATATGACAGTCCCCCGACAGCCCCTTACCTCATGAACTCCACCCTCCCCCTCCGATCCAAGTGGCCGTATTGGTCAAATTTGCATGTCTATAGCAGTGAAAAAATGGTTGTGTGCCTCAGTATTCCTTCAGGGGTTGGGGGGTGTTGTAAAGTGGGCCAGATGTTTTGGGGGACGCACCTGCTACATAGTGCGACATCAAATGTTAAGAACTAGTCATATAGTCTATGTTACATTTTGATTTATACAGCACTTTGTTGCAGCTTCAGCTGTTGTCAAAGTGCTGCAGTGACGTGCGGTGAGGTTCATGGCTGGTGAGGCACTGACGTCATCACAGTCAGATTTACAAACATGAACTGCACAGAGTAGCTTATTCACCATTTGATTGGCAACAGTTAACGCGTTTTGTTTAAAATGTCATGTCAGCATTCTTTATATACTGCATACAAACTGTAGCATTGTTACCTTTACTTATAAATAAAGTCCAAGTCTCTCTGTCTCAATGGAGATCACTGCCAGTGAAGAAAGTCATCCTTGATCAGTCCTGTTCCAACTGTATGTTTTCAGTCTATTGTGCTGAGAATGACCGCTGAGAATGAGCCACTGATGCTGTCGTAGCTGGAACAGTGAGCATGTGCTGGAGCAACTTTGTCGCTTCAGGAATAGTTTCAATGGGATCCTTCTTGGCCAAAAAGCTGAGAAGCTGTCCAGCAGATTTACATTCATCCCTCACCGTTTGTGAGCTATACAGTCCGGTGTTGGTCTTCCTTTAATTATTACCTCCTGCTTCGATTGAAAGTCCAGTTTAGATGTTGTTTTCTATTTAGATATGTTATCCACCATTCTGAAAATAAGGCCAAGCAACACGAAAAAAATGACTCGATGGTTGCACTTAACTTGCTAACTGTTTACTGTAGCTTGCTGTCACTAATTCTATTATTATTCTGCAGCCAAGGAGTTGCAAGAAGAATCTCTAATCACCAGCGCCCCGTCATGAGGCAGGAGAACTGTGTGCCTCACCTATGCACACAGTTTTGATAAAAAATAAAAATAAACACTGTAGTACAGTGTTTATAATGTACAGTGACTCTATATACACCCGATAAACTGTAGAAATTTAGTTCATATACTAAAAGCTTTTGAACACTTTAATATCGATATGCAGAGGGACAGCAATGCGGTCTCACCGCTGAGCAAGCTAGCACAGTTAGCATAGTGATTGCGCAATCCATGGTGAGGCTCAGCCGGCTGGTGCATCACCGCTCGTCTCTACTTTGTACCTGAACGGTAAATGTGAAAATTCTGCGATTTTGAAAAAAAAGCCAAAAATGGTGACGTTAAATGGATAAGAACTTTAAGGTACAAACCACTCAATACATATACCTGTTTAATTAATTTGTTCATTTGATATTTCCATGATGACAGGTGAGGCAAAGCCAACCTTCACTGAGCCAAGGCACATCTTTTGTGATTGGTAAAATGCCACGCTCTTCTTCTGTTCCTTTCGGCTTTTCCCTTCAAGGGATCGCCACAGCAAATCAGTGTCCTCCATCTTCAGAGGTTTGATTCTGTAAAATGTCACGCTACTCATTAAAATTGTCACAAATTTGCAGAAGCTGGGTCACTGTTGAGCTTTGTGTAGCCCATCTGATGGAAGGACACACAGTATTCCATTCTGACCAGCAATTTATATTCCTGTTTGTATTAAATTAGAGGTAGGAGCTGAGAATTACTTCTCCTAATTTGGTAATAAAAGGAAGCAAAATGGAAGTGTGAACTTTATCTGTAATTGTTCAATTTGACAGCGACATGTACTGAGAATAGTATAATATTTTCACCATATTACGTAGCACTGCACTTAATAGTCGTTATGGGGCCAAGGCACATTGACATTGAAAGAAATCCCTAGGTTTATCACTACAAAGATAACTTCAAGTTGAAAATTTCAGTTCAAGGGGGTCATTTCTCGTCGAACACCTGCCATTGCACTCGGCGTTGAGAATCGTTTATACGGCGCTGCTTAAAACGAACCCAAATAATCATTGTTGCGAGTATACAGAGGCATTCGACAGGTTGTAACGCTAACGTAGACGACTACAACAACCACAACCACAACCACGTCCAGGATTCCCTAAGAGCGTCGAGTGATGTCACGGGACAAGGCAAGAGTTTTTACTACAGTGTACCGAACAGGTGTGCCCAATAAAGTGACGAATGTGTACTCTGTCGTTTGTCAGATCCACTCACGTATCTGCGCAATTTCCTCTCCGGCGGCGACTTCCTCAGCCAGCCCTGGAGGATGACTTCTCCCCCGCTCATCTCGCCGACAAGTCTGTTGGTCGGTCGGTCCCCAACAGGCGGCTACATACATAGGACGGCTACGGTCGGCGAGCGTTTGTCCCCCATCCGAACCGAGATAAGTAGGACCAGGAGGACAGATATGGGTGGGGGCGAGGGGGGTTCTGGTAGTCCTGTTCTGGGAGATGTTATCGGACGAACCTCGGGAGCTCCTTCTGCGGCAAACTCGACTGATGCGGGGCAGCGTCACGGGGCGTCTGCGGCTTGTTTTCCCAACTCGACACCACGCCCACGGCCGGCTCGCGGAGGGATGGGCGTCCGGCATGCAACAACAATACATGTATTTTAGAAAGAATATTTCTACGTGTGTACCGATTAACATGCTTTACGACAACCAATAAATTAAACATACTTACGGACGGCTCCAAATAAGATTGGCCTTTTAAATGCATGACAAAGAATCACAGGCAAACGTCCCACGATTGGATTGCACGCAAACAGCAACACCTGGTGGCGATTTAAAGGAATTACGATCTCAATGCTTCCTCAGCGGTTTGGAGCAATTATGTTATATTTTTGAATGTTGCTGTGCCGATGACCATTTTGTGTTTGGGAACTGTTGAGAAAGTTAGATTGTATCCTCATTTTATGTAATGCTGTAATACTGAGCTGATCTGGCAACCCAGCCACGACGCGAAATCACGTGACTTGACAGCGATAAAAGCCAGTTTGTGTATATGTTTTGGACTTCTCGTACGACGATGAACGCAGTGGTTGCTGTCTGTGTTTCGGCAAATAAATATCCTACTTGTATAATCTAAACAAGAGGACCATCTCGACTCTTTATTCTCCCAAATGCATCGCGAAAGCGCGAAGGATCTCAACAGAAACCTTTTACTAAGCGAGTTGCTTGTTCTGTAGCCACAAAGGGACACAAGTCTTCTTGTGCCGGTCCCAAGCCCGAATAAATACAGAGTGATGTGTCAGGAAGTACGTAAAAGCTTGGCCAAAACAGACATGCGGATCAAACCTGTTGCGCTAGTCATTCTGGTAGCAGTCTTAGCGTTTTAACAGTAACCAAAATGGTAACTTTTCGTAGCGATTGAAAGTACTCACGAGAGAAATGATGCACAGCAGTGTCAATCATTGGTCTGAGAACTCAACATTTTATTCTGCGCATGCTCTTTAAAAGGCTTCACAATTTCTGGGTATCACATGATCAGCTCGTTTTGCAAGTGATATCAATCATGAAATTTCCTCAATCGTGCCTCACACACACATCCACACACGCACGCTCAACACTCCCACTCAGACATATTCACAATTTCATGCAGCAAACAAAAAGAAAGACATAGAAACAAGAAATACATTGTTGTAAAAATAACAACATTCTACATATTTGCAACACTCTGCAACCTTCAAAATATTCACATTTCTCCAAACAAATATCTCTTCAATCTTTCAAGTTTCACTTTTGTCACCGCCTTAGTAAAAACATCCACAACCATGTTTTCTGTTGGACAATATTTTATAGATATTTTCCCCTCAGTGAGCGCAGACCGTACAAAATGATATTTAATATCTACATGCTTGCTTCTCTGCCTACACACTGGGTTTTTGGACAAAGCTATTGCTCCGATTGTCATATATTTTTACTGGTACATAGCGGTTACTGCTGTCTATCCCTTTTAATAATTGGACAAGGTACATGCTTTCTTGAGTTGTGCCATATACTCAACTTCATAGGTTGACAATGCCACAGTTGACCGTTTTCTACTTTTCCATGATATAGCTGGACCTTCTTTAGTTAGGCTAAAACAACATCCAGTTGTGCTCCTCCTGTCATTTGTATCGGCAGCCCAATCAGGGTCACTATATCCTTCTAGTCTTAACTTCCCTTCAAATTTTCGGAAATTAAGCTCTTGATCTATAGTACCTTTTTAATATTTTAGTAAATGTTTAACTGCAGTCCAATGCTGCTGTTTTGGTTCAGCTAGGTGTTGTGAGAGTTTGCTCACAACCCAGCTTAAAGGACAACCGACATCTCCGGCCAAGTTGTGTCCATAATTTGTAAAATGACTTCAAATGACTTCTATTGGCGTATTTTAATAAGATTCCACCACATATAGCTATATTTTACATTTTAAGACTCACGCTGAACATTCAGGAAGTCTTGTTTTTGAGTTGGTGACGAGTCCTCACGTGACGTCAGAAAAGGACCTTCTCCTGACGTAAAAAAGACGCATTGTAGCATCTTTCCATCGCGTCAATGTATTTATCTGTACTGTTTGTTTTGGGGGGGGGGGGGGGCGTGTGTTACATCCAAAAGCCGCCAGCAGAGGGAGTCCAAGCTCCATGGAAATCATTTATCAGCCTGTGGACACAGGCTGATAAATGATTTATTATAAATGATTCATTCCTCACAGATCGGTGGCCATTTTGTTGCCTCTTTTTAGGTGAGACATTCCCCCCCGTCCGTTTGTCTCAAAATGACACGGAATAAATTCTTTAATCAATTGCAAACATGTATGCTTTCCTCTTAAGAAATATTTGAATCATATTCATAACTGGATGTGTAACAAGAAAACATTATCCGAATCTGAAGCCATTGTTTTTATTCTCCAGCAATGCAAGACGTCTTGGCGTGACGTCACAAACTGGGGGCGGGACTTTCTGAAAATGCCCAATTCGCAGCTCAATTTTTTTGCAGATTTTGGACACTTTAAGTCATTTATGTTGGTGTTTTGCATTTGAATAAAAATATCATACTGCGTGTTTTGGGTATTTTAGATGCTATAAAACGTTTTTCTGATGTCAGTTAAAAAAGTGACGTCGGTTGCCCTTTAAATCAGGTCTGGTACATGTATATTAGGCTGCCCACTATCTCTCTGTACCCTGATGAGTTGATAACTTCACCCTCACTGTTAAAGTCCAATTTCCAATTACTTTGCACTCAGCCATTCCAAATTTTCAACATTCTCTCAATGTGTTTCTTTTGAGTTATTTTGATCTCTCCTTTACTTTGTTTAAAATTGATACATAGGAAGTGGAGCCATATCTTTCATTTTAAACCTTCTTTTTAGCATTTCTTTTACTTCACTGAGTAGGGTATCGTTACTCGCCGCGATGATTAAGTCATCCACCCACACTACCAAAATGACCTTTTCATTTTCGGATTCTCTGCAGTAAACACAGTGCTCAGCATTATTTTGTATAAAACCATTCTTTATGAGGTAATTATTTAGTAACAAGTTCCCGTTACGCCCTGACTGCTTTCAGCCATACAGTGATTTTTTGAGTTTACATACCAAACGTTCTCCTGTTTGTGACGTGATCTCAAAACCTTCAGGTTGCTCCACATATAATTTACAGTCCATTGGGGCATGGAGATACGCAGTCTTCACGTCCATTTGTTGTAGGGTGAGATCTTCTTGCACAGCCACCTGCATCAGTGCTCGAATGAAATTCATATTAGCTGTCGGCGAAAATGTCTCTCTGTAGTCTATTCCTTCCACTTGACCAAATCTTTTTGCCACAAATCTGGCTTTACAAGTCTCAAATCCATCTGGGTTTTCTTTCACCGTATACACCCAGCGACCTCCCACTGCTTGTTTGCCCTTTGGTAGCGGGGTCAGAGTGAAAGTCTTATTTTCTTTCAGGGATTCCATCTTCTCTTCCATTGCAGTAGCCCACATTTTTGACTTTTCAGATTGCATAGCCTCTTTAATCCTAGGTACACCATGTTACTTTGTAGAAAGAGTCAATATTTTCATCTTTGTCATCATCACACTTAGTTTTATATATGTACTCCTTTAAATATTCTGGAGCCTTTATTTGTCTTTTAGGAAACCTCCTTCGCTGTTCAGTCTGAATATTGCCTGTTTCTACTGTCTCTTCAGCACTCGCTTCTTTGCTTTTCTCAGGTTGATCTTGACTCTGATTTCCTTTAGGGGTACTTTACTGTAGCTCTGAATATCATCCCACAAGTCACAACCCGTTTGAGTTTGACCATCTGTGTTGTTTTTCCATTAAAAATTTCACCAGTCTATGTTTCAGGACTTTCCTTGTCTCGGGGTAGTACACATTATAGGCTGGACTATACTTATCATAGCCTACGAAAATCCCCTTATCACATCTGGAATCTAACTTATTTTTGTCCTGTTTATACACGTAACATTCACTGCCAAATATTTGCTTGTTAGAAAGGTTGGGTACCTTTCCTGTAAAAGCCTGGTAAGGTGTCTGCTGTAGCCGCTTATTGTAGCATCTGTTGCGAATTTGAGCGGCCGTTTGTAAAGCATATGTCCATAGTTGCTTGGGAAGGTTACTTTCCAATAGCATGCATCTCGACATCTCAAATAGTGTTCGCCAACCTCTCTCGGCAGTACCGTGCTGATGGGGTGAGTAGGGTGCACTCATCTCATGCCTTATACCATTCTTTCTTAGTAAAGATTGAAACTCTTGCCCAGTGAACTCTGTGCTGTTGTCGGATCTGGTGCATTTTACTTTTCCATATGGGGCTACATCGGCTATGAATTTTTCTGTAGCCATTGTCGTGTCAGCCTTTGCCTTAATAAAATATTGAAAAATCATCCCACTGTGGTCATCAGTGAATGCTATTGAGTACCTGTAGCCATTTCTATCTGTCGGTTCTACAGGACCACACTAGCTGTAGCACAGTTGCAGCTTTAGCATCTGAATGTCTGTTCCTGCTCTGTGTCAGCTTGCCCTGTGTGCATATTTCACAGTTTTGATTAGGCTCGTGTTTCCCTCTAATAGACATTCCTTTAACCACTTTTTCTAATTTAGTTACAGCTTCGAAGTTACAATGACCCAGTATTTTGTGCCAAGTTTGGATATCATAACAACCATATGCTTCATCGACATTTTTCTCTTCTATTGTGTTTAGGTAATACATTCTACCAAATACTTCCATTTTGAATTTTGTCCCATCCCTGTGGATTAACCAGTCATCACCGTCTTTGAAGCGGACCTCTGCTCCACTTGCTGTTGCTGCTTTGACGGAGAAGATGTTCTGCGGAAATGCTGGGATGTAGAGTGCTTGCTTGAGTCTCATCTTTACGCGTCGTCCCTCGCTCTGCAGCAAGTAGACCTCAGCCTCGCCTCTCATCTTTGCCATTCCGCTCACCTTGGTTCCGTCTGCGTGCTCAATGATGTGGTCCTCGGGTTTGAAGCTCTTGCCGACTGTTTTGAACTTCGTGGCGTCGTTGACCATATGTGCTGTGGCGCTACTGTCGAACATAAAACCTCTCGTTTCCACTTGTCAGATGGTCATTTAGATTGAAGAAGAATGTGTGCTATGACTCGATCTCGTCAGCAGCTCCCTTCATGATGTTGCGGCCTCGTCCTCGACCACGTTGGCCTTGATGTGGCGTGTCCCACCTTCTTTCCTCTCTTCTTGGCTGGGAAGTGCGAGGATATGTCCTGGCCATGTGCCCTCTCTTACCGCAGGTGTAGCACTCGATATCAGCCAGGTCCATTTTCCTTCCTCTCCCTCTCCTATGCGGTTTTGTAGTCCCACTGGTTTTCATTACGTTGTCTTCGTTGCCACTCTGGTCACCTTTTCCATCCTTTTCGGTATTCTCAAAACTTCTTAGCTTAGTTTTGAATTCGCCGAAAGTCATTCTGTCATTAGATTGGGTGACGTGCACAACGAACGGTTTGGAAGAGGTTTGTCCTTTCCAGCATAATGCTCACGGAGAATCTCCAGTGCTCTTCTCGTCACGTTTTGTGTCTCTCATGACCAGCGATAGGCTCTTATTGTCCAGACATTGCACCAACTCTGCATATGCCTCTCCATTCTTAGCCTTGTCTTCGGCGAGAGCTTCTTCGCTGTCTTCCTCAATGTTCGGGACGCCCAAAATAACGTATCTGAGGCCTCGCAACTCCATGTGCGCCCGGAACCTCGTCTCCCAGAGCTCGTAGTTTTTCTCATCGCCATCGAACAAAAGTCTAAACCAGGGGTGCTCATTACGTCGATCGCGATTTACCGGTGGATAGCGGAGGTAGTACTGGTCGATCGCAGCGTGACAGTAAAAAAAAAAACATTTTCAGCCTATCAGACGTCCCGTCACTTGATTGACATACAGGGCAAACATTCAGATGACAACTGAATTTTTACCTTTAGGTCGCCGTGCATGCGTAAACAACGGCGCTAAACGCAGCAAAATTTACAAGCTAGTCAGCGAATTACCTCAGATTTTAAGCCCTTGCTAAAACATATGGTGATCAAAATGAGTGCGAAAGCGGGACCAAGTAAGCGGGCAAAACATATTACTTTCATACGGAATGGGAAAATGTGGAGCGCCATTTTCGGACTGTTCTTGGAAAATACGACATTGACTTCACGCCGAAAAGCCAGCTGAGAAAGAGAACGGTGGACGAACTAAAATCCCAGTTGTCCGGACAGCAGTCATTTTTCACTCAACATACTTCAAAAGCGAAAGTCGCCACCGCAGCTCGTTCCGGGTGAGTCACGCCATCGTTAAAAACAAGACGGAGAGATGGTAAAAGAAGCATTCGTTGAAGCAGCGGACTCCTTGTTCAGAGACTTGGACAGTTCTGTAATTTACTCGCACAGGAAAAGTACCCCAACTTGAGGAAATGTGCTACCTCCTTGACTGCATTATTCGGCTCCACTTATTTATGTGACTCGGCCTTTTCCTACATGAAGATCATTAAGTCCAAATAATAGTTCCACCATGAATGATGAACATTTGGAAATGTGCTTGAGGCTGGCTGTCAGCAGCTACTGTCCGGACTATGCATCCCTGGCTGATTCAATTCAGTGCATGTCATCAAAGTAAACTCAGGCAATTACAAAAAATGTTAATAGTTATTTATTATATTATGTATATGTAATTATGTGTGTTGTGCAATATTCGCTTATTCAGTTATGCAAGGTACATCGACATACATTGTACATACAAAGAATCCTTAAAACATTTGAAAATAATTATGCTTTGCATTTTTGTCGTGGGTAGATCATTTTGACTTGGTAGTTTTTGTAAGTAGCTCGTATGCTGAAAAAGTGTGAGCACCCCTGGTCTAAACCATGTTTGGCCTGTGGTACTGGGCCGATAACCTGTTGCGCTAGTCATTCTGGCAGCAGTCTTAGCGTTTTAACAGTAACCAAAATGGTAACTTTTCGTAGCGATTGAAAGTACTCACGAGAGAAATTATGCACAGCAGTGTCAATAATTGGTCTGGGAACTCAACAAACATTTTATTCTGCGCATGTTTCTTAAAAAAGGCTTCACAATTTCCGGGTATCACATGATCAGCTCGTTTCGCAGGTGATATCAATCATGATATTTCCTCAATCGTGTCTTTGCCTCACACACACATCCACACACGCACGCACGCTCAACAAAACCTCTGAAGATTGAGGACACTGATTCGCTGTGGCGACCCCTTGAAGGAAAAAGCCGAAAGGAAAAGAAGAAGATGGAGTTAACATCCCAGCAATGGTGTAGACTTCAGAAAAACACTTTTATTATAAATTAATAAAGTACAGTCGTGTTTATGTATTATGACAAGTACTTGGCATCATTTAAAAAGGAGCCTCTGCGATTACAGCAGACAAGAATGTGAAAATCTGGGGAAAGGAATCACGTCTTTGATGTTGTCCACTCCCAGGATGCATTGCAGGTACCGCTCAAATCCCATTCCAAAGCCACCGTGAGGCACAGAGCCAAATTGCCTCAAATCCAAATACCTGAAAATAAATTAATTGTCACTGCAGTGGGCTGTAGATACAAAAATGGATTTCATGAACATAAACAAATGAATATGCAAATATTGTGTGAGGACATGCTGATTTAATTATTTCTTACCAGCTGTAGGTGTCTTCTAATCCGACCCTGAGAAGCAAAAAAATGTATGTATGTATCATGGCTTGTACACAAACACTCGAGTATCTGCAATTTCAGCCCCTGAGTCAAATGCGACATTAAGACAAGTCTTATCTCAGCCAAGTTATGAAAACATCCTGTGACCGAGCCAGTCACTATATTTCCATAACTTTTGCCAATGTGGATTTCTTTTAAGGGCAGCCCGGTAGTCGAGTGATTAGCACACCGGCTTCACAGTGCAGAGGTCGCCGGTTCGTGTCCCGCTCCGGCCTCCCTGTGTGGAGTTTGCATGTTCTCCCCGGGCCTGTGTGGGTTTTCTCCGGGTCCTCCGGTTTCCTCCCACAATCCAAAAACATGCATGGCAGGCAGATTGACCACTCCAAATTGTCCCGAGGTGTGAGTATGAGAGTGACTGTTGTATGTCTTTGTGTGTCCTGGGATTGGCTGGCAACCAATTCAGGGTGTACCCCCCGCCTCGTGCCCGAAGACAGCTGAGATAGGCTCCCGCGACCCTAATGAGGAATAAGCGGTACGGAAAATGGATTTCTTTGAAGGTGATGCTGATTCTGCTATTTGGCAGAGTAATTATAAAGACTGATTAATTAAAACAAAACAAACAAAAATGGCACTTACTCTTCCAGGCGAGCTCTTAACAGGTTCAGCCTCTCTTCCCTCAGCGAGCCCCCGCAGAGCTCCCCGACGCCAGGCACCAGGAGGTCCACGGCGGCTGCCTAAACAACCACGGTCACAAATTTCAAACGTCGCGCTTGGGGAGGCTGCACAGGAGGACTGATCAATCACTGAACCCACCGTATGCTGGGGATGGTCTTGGTTGTCTCTGGTGTAGAACGGCTTCAGCCGGTAGGGATAATCCGTGACAAAGACCGGACGCAGGCCGCAGTGTTTCACCAGATACTTCTCGTGCTCCGTCTTAAGGTCGCAGCCCCACTGAGAAGCGGAGCAGGCGCAGGTAAAAAATGGCGCAGGCGGGATGAGGAGGAGGTCATACGCACATTTGTGGGGAAGGCAAACGTCTGCATACTTCGCTGGAGGATATTTATAGCCTCACTGTAGGTCAAGCTGGAAGTAAATCGAGTTCCGTAAGCACTTACCCCTAAAAAAAGAAAACAGAGCCTAAATATTTGTCAAATACATTTTTAAAAAGACTTACATGTGGAATTTCCCCTTCAGCATGGCCTCCACGGCATCCTTTGCGCATGATGCAGAAAGAGAACGGGGTGAGACCATCAGTCGTCCGGTGGTCAGGCAAGACAGAAGCTCAAAAAGTGACGTGTCGTCAAGGGGGCGGGACTCACCCTGTGTCCTGGTGTCACGCGCGTGTGAAACAAGTCCACGTCTCGAGCGCAGCGATCCAACACGTGCTCAGTGGTACTTTTGAACATGTCCTCCATGATCTGAAGGAGTAAATGCATTGTTTAGTCTGGTAGACATCAAATGCATTCACGAGGTACCGGAAGGGAATCGGTTTTGGGCCGGTCCACAAAATCGGGGGTCTCAAACTAGATCCGAGCGCAAGAACAAAAGATGCGATGGGAACATCCAAACCTCTTTTGTTTCATTACATTATTTCACCTGACCGTATTGCGATATTGACTTTGTATCGAATGCCAAAATATCGCAATGATATGAGGCAAAGGATGGCACGGGCGTACCGCGGTGAGGTCCGTGATGGACCGCGTGAAGGCTACCTCCGCCTCCACCATGTAAAATTCAGCCAGGTGGCGTCGGCTCTGGGAGTTTTCCGCGCGAAATGTCGGGCCGAACGTGTAGACTCTGGAAAATGACCTGCAGGCATAATTGTGGAGAGAAACACTTGAGTATGTTGTCAGTGTGTGGGTGTGTGTGTGTGTGTGTGTGTGTGTGTGTGTGTGTGTGTGTGTGTGTGTGTGTGTGTGTGTGTGTGTGTGTGTGTGTGTGTGTGTGTGTGTGTGTGTGTGTGTGTGTGTGTGTGTGTGTGTGTGTGTGTGTGTGTGTGTGGTGTCTTGTTTTGCCTCAAGGCAATACAAAGTAATTCCGTTGAAGAAGATACCTAAAAAAAAAAGAATACAATTACAACTCACCCTGTCATGACCTCCAAGTGCAGTTGCCCAGACACGGTCAAATAGGCAGGAACCGAGAAGAAGTTTTCGTCCTGGCTGTTCTGTGGGTAGGAAGGCTGCAAACAAATACATTTGCCACAAATATTTTGTGTAGTGTAATAATAATAATAATAATAATAATAATAATAAATGTAATTTCTAAGCGCCTTTCAAAACTCTCAAGGACACTTTTTACTCAAGGACACAGTTTTAAAGGACAACCGACGTCTCTGGACAAGTTGCGTCCATAATTTGTAAAATCACTTCAAATGACTTCTACTGAGCGTATTTTACAAAGATTCCACCGCATATAGCTATATTTTACGTTTTAAGACTCGCGCTAAATATTCTGGTAGTCTTGTTTTTGAGTTGGTGATGCCTCACGTTACGTCACTGAAGTGACGCCCCTTACAGAAAAAAGGACACATTGTAGCAGTCCTTCCATCACGTCAATGCATTTTGCTGTACTTTGTTTGCTCTGAAAACTTCGTGTAGCACCAAAAATCATCAGTTAATCATCAATTAATCAGCCCGTTTCCACAGACTGATTAATTCCTTACATGGAGCTTTGTCGCCATCTTCTGCCTCTTTTTGGTGCTACATTTCCCGCCCCCAGATACCTCAAAATGGCACGGAATAAATTATTTAATCTTCAGAACTATTTGAATCATATTCATAACTGTATGAGTAACAAGAACGCATAGTCTCCGAATCTGAAGCCATTGTTTTGATTCTCCAGCAAGGCAAGACGTCTTGGGGTGACACCATGAACAAGGGGGCGGGACCTTCTGAAACTGGCCACTTCCTGTTTCATTTTTTGCAGTTTCAGCAGACATTAATTCATTTTTAGAGTCATGTTTTGCATTTGACTAAAAATATCATACTGCATGTTTTGGGTATATTAGATGCCATAAAACGTTTTTCAGATGTCAGGAAACAAAAAAGTGATGTTGGTTGTCTTTTAATGCTTATTTAGTAGAAAATTATGTTTTATGGGGACCTGGAAACGGATTATTCTCATGTTTAATGGTTTCCTATTTCCTATGGGAAATTAATCTTTGGAAGAGACACTTTTCACCTTACACAGACTTTCTGGGAACAAATTAAGGCCGTAAGCTGATATATATATATATATATATATATATATACACACAGTAAAGTCTCGTTATATCGATATCGGATATATCGATAGTCCCGGTTATATCGATACTATTTCTATGCACGCACGGAAAAAATTACATGCAAACAGGGTCGGATATATCGATAGTCCCGGTTATATCGATATTTATTCTCCCTTGAATATCGATATAACGAGACTTTACTGTGTGTGTGTGTGTATATATATATATACACATATATATATATACACACACACACACACACACACACACACACACACACACATACACACACATATATATCTTCTTCTTTTCCTTTCGGCTTTTCCCTTCAAGGGGTCGCCACAGCAAATCAGTGTCCTCCATCTTTAGAGGTTTGTTTTGGCCAAGCTTTTACGTCGGATGCCCTTCCTGACACAACCCTCTGTATTTATCCGGGCTTGGGACCGGCACAAGAAGACATATGTCCCTTTGTGGCTACAGATATATATGTATATATATATATATATGGCGGCCCGGTAGTCGAGTGGTTAGCACACCGGCTTTGTAGAGGCAAAAGGTAAATAAAAGGCAAAAGATAAATAAAATTAAAAATGGCTCTGGCTCTCATTTCAGCCCTCGTGACACAGTGTACCCAATGAAATGTCCGGATTATGGGGCTGCGTCCGGGCAAAGCACTCTCACCTTGATCTGAAAGAGCTCGCCTGCTCCCTCGCAGTCGTTGGAGGTGATGATTGGCGTGTGAATGTGCGCAAAGCCATTTTCCTGGAAAACAGGAAAGAACAAGCGTGGGGGTCTCGCTTCGCACGCCCTCCGCTGACTCGACCTCACCTTGAAATACGAATGAACGGCCCAAGTGGCCTCTCCGCGTATCCTCAGCAGGGAGCCGAAGGCGTTTGTTCTACTGCGGAGGTGAGGGAACTGGCGGATGTACTCCAGCGTGTGGCGCTCTTTGATTTTAAACGGGAAATCCTGGAAATGGGAACAAGGGACTATGAATGGCGAAGCATCACATAAAAAAAGGTCAAGGCAGAGTTTAGTAGCATCAAGCAATAGTCGAGCCCAAAGAAAACCAAAATAAGTTGAGATTTGCATCAAAATATTCCGCAAACGCAGACGCGTATATTTTTAAGATTAAAACGTTGTGTTTTTAAAGCATTAATCGTACTAAAATAAAATATTTTTCACCTGAGGTCACATACATTTTGACAATTTTCCATGGCACTTTATTATTGTAAAATTACAACTTAATACATTTTCATATTTGTATACTCAATCGTTTTTGTTGTATTCGTGGCGTGCAAAAAAAGAGCATACTCACCAAAGGGTTACATTCTCCAACCACGTGGATGTGCTCGGCTTCCAATTCCACGGGCTGTTTGGGGTGTAGACTTTTTTTCAGGATCCCTCGGACCTCGACGGCACTCCCAAATGTGAGCAATCTTTCATGGACAAAAGAACATTTGTTTTCCTCTGGGTATAGGTACAGTATATTAAAGTCCTTACGGGTCATTCAGCTCAGGACTGGCAACGATTTGCAGCGACTGCAGGCAACTCCCATCATTGAGGTCCAGGAACAAATTTGCCTTCTGAGATCTAACGGAGCGAACCCAACCCTGCGATAGAAATGTTTTTTTGTTATTCATAAATATGTACACCAACATCTCAATGGGGGAAGGGGAGGTTGTGTTGAATGCAATTTACAGTGGACTGAAAGTTTGATACAACCAGTGGTGGACCGTCAAGGCCTGTAAAGCCTTCTCTGCTGGCCTAAAAATATCTTAATCACAGACTGATGTTAATATTTTGTCGTCCATGAATTCTGATTCAATAATTCCAAATTGTCTTGCAGCTTCCTTTATTACCCTATTCTCTCCTTCCAGATGTGTGTTTCACATTTAACACAACTGATTGCCTTCACAATCAGTTCTGCGGGCCAAGGATCATCAAATGTGTCGATCAAACTGTTGCTTTAAACAATCAGATTTCGAGTTGGCAACCCAAAAGGGGTTACCAACACTAGTCACGGGGCAATCATAGTTTGCGAAAACTGCTGTGATCACTCACCGCAAGTGACAAGAGCATACCGGCCAGAGCTTGCACACTGTATCATTCGCGAGCTGCATAAGCAAATGTATTGTGTTGATTTAATAGTGGTTTTGTCAGCCCACAATGGTTGATGGGGAGAAGAATTGGCTTCGTTTGCAGATTTACTGTTAAAGCCATTTTCAAGACAGACTTTTCAAGAAGAGTTGGACATCATTAAGAAAGGTCTGACTAGCAAAAAAGGAAACAATATTGCAATTTTATGAGGTTATTATTGATGCTACGCCATAATTCGCCAATCATCTTCTCTGTGGTGCGAAAGAGCGACTTGCATTCATATGTTGATGGTAAACATTCGAACAGTTTAATAACAGCATTTCTTTTTCACAAGTTATTTCCTGGTTAACTGTACCGTCTAGTACAGTACAAGACGTTGTAAATCACACCACACTTTTTTTTTTTTTTACAGTGGCAGCTGTGGATTGATTCACACGTCGCACTACTTAAGACCAAGGAGTGACATGCACGGCCCGCCAAAGGCTACAACCTCTTGTCCTGGAAAGGAGACGCTGCCAGTTTCGCCGGGTTTAGCGGTCGGACTCTAATGACAACACACGGGACCGTATTGAAGGATACCTGCACTTGGACGTTTGCTTCCAATCCGTCACCTGAAAGTAATTCGGCAACTCGAAGCTTCTTCGGTGTCTTGTTGCAGAAATGCCTCAGAGTGATGAACATCTTTCGGGGCAATAAAGCGACGGAAAACGTTTGTGCAGCAGTCCGAAACATCTTGACAACATTACAACTCCCTAAACTCTGAAGCACAAGAAAACGTTTAAACTTAATTCATGCATTAAATAGCTTGCTTGATGTTCACTTGACATTCACGTTGATTCCTTTCGCTCTTCTCATTTCCTGGTTATCTCGTCATCTGTTGGTCCGGTCGAATCACGTGTTCAGAAAGCTCCAATCGGATTTCGGCCGTGACGCGTCAGAATTTCAAGGTGGTTATGGGCGTTGTAGTTGTATAGAATGTCAGAGAGGCCAGACTGAGATTGGATATATTCAGAGGGGAGAGAGTGTCAATATTGGGAGAAGGATGCTGAGCCTTGAGCTGCCAGGCATGAGACCAAAAGGAAGACCTAAGAGGAGGTTTAAGGATGTTGTCAAAGAGGGCATTAAGGTAGCTGCATGGCATGAGAGAAAAAAACGGGTTAGGTGAAGGACACTGATTTGCTGTGTCGACCCCTGAGGGGAAAAGCCGAAAGGAAAAGAGGATGGAGTCAAAACATATCAGGAGAGCACTCACGACCTGTGGGTACCCTCAGTGGTCGTTTAACAAATGTCAAAGAAAGAATAGGGAATGAAACAAAAAACTCTGAAGATACGAAAAGGAGAGGAGTAGCAGTACCTTACATTGCAGGAGTTTCAGAAAAACTACAAAGAGTACTTTAGCAACACACAATTGGATTGGATTGGATTTGCCTTTATTAGTCTCGCAGTGGAGAAATGTACATTTCACAGCAGCAAAGCAATTCCTACTTATTTCAAAGCGATAAACACTTTAAGGCAAAAATTAGTGCATCCAAAAGATAGGCTGCCAAATGAAAAACAAAGTAATGTAGTTTATTCAATACATTGTAATAATGAAAATTGTAAAGAGCAATACATTGGGGAGACTAAACAAATTCTCAAAAAAAGACTTTATCAATATCGCAGGGATAATACTAGTGGGCCTCAATCGGCAGTACATATGCACCTAAAAGCTAGCAACCACTCATTTGATGACAATGAGGTTAAAATCATAGCAAAAGAACATCGATGGTTTGAAAGGGGAGTAAAAGAAGCAATTTTCATAAAAAAGTTAAATCCGTCATTAAACCGATATGGTGGGGTGAGGTTCAATTTGGATCGTTCGTACAATAGCCTGCTTAGGCAACATAGGTTAGGCAACATTAGTAATGCCAATGAGGTGATACCGGAGGAAGTGGGGCATTCAGGCCAGTCGTTAGTCAGGAATGTAGGAACAATCGGTGGGGCTGCAGGGAGTGGTCCTCTGCTCCCCCCAACCTGAGAGTAAGGACCTATCATAGCAGTGTCCGGCGCCGCCATGTCCTGACATTAGGGATATATATACAGTAAAGTCTCGTTATATCGATATCGGATATATCGATAGTCCCGGTTATATCGATACTATTTCTATGCACGCACGGAGAAAATTACATGCAAACAGGGTCGGATATATCGATAGTCCCGGTTATATCGATATTTTTTCAGACTCCCTTGAATATCGATATAACGAGACTTTACTGTATATATAGGACCGATACTACCAGTAAGACTTTAGTTCGCTGAAGAAGCATCTTGGATAAGAAGCAAAACGTCCGACACCTTCAAAAAAGTACAGATGACGGCTGAAGAAACCCTTTTATCGATGGACCACTCCTGTACGACTGAGAGCTTACACAGACGAGGATGGGTGTTGTAGTTCTCAGACGAAGTCTCCCTATAACATGAAAGTGCAACGAAATAGATTTCCGTACGGGAGGCCCAGTAGTCGAGTGGTGAGCACGCCGGCTTCACAGTGCGGAGGTCGTGAGTTAAAGACCTGTTCCGGCCTCCTTGTGTGGAGTTTGCAAGTTCTCCCTGTATTGCTTTGTGTAAGCGGGTTCGGTAAATGATACAACTTCTGGATAGAGTCGAGGTTCCTTATTAGGACGGCTGTGTTGGTTGGAGGGAGAAGGCAATTGACATGTGTGGCTCTCGTAGGCTCTCATCAGACTGACTTGCAGCAGCGCGCATGCTCCTTTTGTCTTTAGCCAGGCATCACTAGTTGAACATGCAAATACGATTTGCTCATATTATTACATCTCCCTTTCTTAATTAATTTTTTTACTTTCAACAAATGTCTCAGCTCATCTCATTGTCTGTACCGCTTATTCCTTTTATTAGGGTCGCGGGGTTTGCTGGAGCCTATCTTAGCTGTCTTCGGGCACGAGGCGGGGGACACCCTAAATTGGTTGCCAGCCAATCGCAGGGCACACAAAGACATACAACAGTCACTCTCACACTCACACCTAGGGACAATTTGGAGTGGTCAATCTACCTGCCATGCATGTTTTTGGAGTGTGGGAGGAAACCGGAGGACCCGGAGAAAACCCACGCGGGTCCGGGGAGAACATGCAGACTCCACACAGGGAGGCCGGACCGGGATGCAAACCGGCGACCTCTGCACTGTGAAGCCGGTGTGCTAACCACTCGACTACCGGGCCGCCCTTTTAACAAATGTAATGAATTTAATTATGTCAGTAATTAACAAATTTAAACTTGAATAAAGTCTTTCCAAATTTTGCAATAATAAATGAAACATTCACATGAAACATTAAATCATTTTTTCACCACATGATCACTTAGAAAAACCTGTCAAATGGTTTCAATCAGTCTCTCAGGTAGTTTCACTTTCCATGAGGATTTGCGGATAGCATGTCCTGGAATTAGAGGGGTTATAACAGTCTCTGTTATAGTCTCTGTTCGTTGACTTGCTATGGTTGGTTCTTTGCTTTGAGAAGATCTTGGCGGTTTCTTCTTAAAACAGCACCTTCCTCTGTCTGAATGTTGTATGACCTTGGTTGGACCTGACGCAGAACAGTCACTTTCTGTGACCATGTGTCTGTTTTGTGATAAACTTCAGGAGCTGTAGCAATTCCAAAAGGTTGTCTTAGGAATCTATATCTTCCAAACAGAGTGTTGAAAGTACATAGTTTGGAACTTGGCTCATCCAGCTTCATTTGCAAGAATCCTAAAGGAGCATCTAGCTTGCTCAAATACTTTGTCTTTGAAAACTGTGCCATAATCTCTTCACGAGTAGGTAGCTTGAAGTGTTCTCTCTTGATGGCTCTGTTTAGATCTCTGGGATCCAGGCATATTCTGAGTTTTCCATTCTTTTTCTCTACGACAACGAGGGAACTCACCCAGTCAGTCGGCTGATCAATTTTCCTTATCACATGCCTGTTTTCCATGTTGTCCAATTCTGATTTTAGCTGCTTTTGTAGAGCAAATGGGACTTTCCTGCATGGATCTATGACTGGTGGCACACTTTTGTCCACTCTGATTGTGTGTTCTCCTGGTAGGCAGCCTAACCCTGGAAACAAGTCTTTGTACTGCTCCTTCAGTTGATCATATACTGTCTCTTTATGTCTGTCCACGACAAAAACTCTCTTCACGAGGTGTAGTCTCTCACATGCCGACAATCCTAGTAGACCCTGCACATCCCTTGGAACTATGATGAAAGATAGCTTATGTAATTGGCCTTTATGTGTCACAATCACAATGCATTTTCCTTTCATTGGTATGACTGCCCCCACATAGATGTGACTTTCATGTTTGCCCTATACTGTAAAACCCAACAAGTTGAAAGTACTCACATTTTTTATGGCAACTGATTACGTCAAAATTTTTTAGTACAGTTTACTCAAAAGTTTTGAGTAACCTGTAACCTGTTTTGAGTGTATTTTTGGTCTCGGTCTGATCTCCATGAAATCAGTCTCTGAAATAACATTCACATTGGCTCCAGTATCCAATTTGAATTTTAGATGAATGTTGTTCACTTTCAGTGTAGTGATCCAATCTTTTTCTTCTCTTTCATCTTTTACAGCATTCACATAAAGTTCCTCCACTTCATAATGATCATCTACTGCATCAATCTTGCCTTTCATTTCTTGGTTCCTGCAGCAACAAGCATAGTGATTTGAATGTTTTACATATTTTCTCATATGCTGGACACTGCTTTGGGGGATGTTGCGTACCACGAGTACAACATTTTTGTTTGAATATCCTATTTTTGTTGGGTTGTCTCACTCTTGCTTTCATCTCAGCAGTCTTGTTTTTGTTAAATCTGTGTGCATTTCTTTCCACTGCATCCACATTGCAGCTAGCATCATTTAGCAACTCTTTAGCCTGCGATTTAACAGTCTCAGCGGCTCTACACAGTGCTAAGTCTTTTTCCAGGTCCAGATCTGAATCTCTGAGTAGCCTTTCTCTCAGTTTATTGTCTGTAATGCCACACACTATTCTGTCTTTAATCAGTGATTCTGTTAATCCACCGAACTCACGTCTTTGATCTGTTTCTCAGCTCATTTGCATATTGGTCAATAGTTTCTCCAACTGTCTGTGCACATCTGAAGAATCTGTGCCTTTCAAACATCACATTGCGTTTCGGAATGCAGTAAGCTTCAAACTTCTCCATTATTTTTGAAAGCTTCATCTTGTCATCCTCAGCATCAAATGTGAAGTTATTGTATGTAGACCTCTAGAGCTTCCTCTCCCACAACGTGCAAACACATGGATGCTTTCATCTTCGAATGCCTTTCATCAGCTCCAATTGCAGACAAATACGGTTCAAAACGTTGCTTAAATGTCTTACAGTTTTCAGCCATGTTACCGGTTAGGTGCAGAGCTGTGGGTGGACGTAAACCTTCAATTTTTGTCGTTTTCTCGCGGGGGTTGTGCTCAATGTCTTTCCTCCGTGGAATCTTCCGTTCCAAGTCCTTTTATCGTCCTCTTGTCTTCCAGACCAATTCTGACACCACGTGTTGCTTTGTGTAAGCGGGTTCGGTAAATGATACAACTTCTGGATAGATTTGAGGTTCTTTATTAGGACGGCTGTGTTGGTTGGAGGGAGAAGGCAATTGACATGTGTGGCTCTCGTAGGCTCTCATCAGACTGACATGCAGCAGCGCGCATGCTCCTTTTGTCTTTAGCCAGGCATCACTAGTTGAACATGCAAATACGATTTGCTCATATCATTACACTTCCCGGGCCTGCGTAACCCACGCAGGCCCGGGAAGTGGTTCTCCAGGTCCTCCGGTTTCCTCCCACATTCCAAAAACATGCATGGCAGGTTGATTGAAAACTCCAAATTGTCCTAGATGCGATTAAGACAGTGACTTGTTTTCTGGCAACCAATTCAGGGCTTCCCCCGCCTCGTGCCTGAAGACGGCTGCGACCCTCATACTCATTGAAATCATCCCATCTGCAGGGAAGTCCTCTTGAAATTAATCTCGCGTGATGCTGGTCCATCAGCGTGATGTCCATTTGCAAAAGCCCGCTCATTTGCCACATGCCGAGACACCGTGTGTGCACTGTGCTTGCCCATACTTCGGTGCGGATTCCATCTTTGGAAGAAGATGCTATGGCCAATTATTCACCTGGCCGTCAGATACCAAGTTCCCCCACCTTCCATCATGGAGACTGGTGGTCTGAGAGGAATGCGGCAGTGTGTGAGTGTGCGTGTGTGTGAGTCTGAGTGTGTGCGTGTGTGTGTGTGTGTGTGTGACTGTGTGTGTGTGCGTGTGCGTGCGTGTGTGTGTGTGAGTGCGTGTGTCCGTGCGCGTGGGTGGGGCTGAGGGTAGGGGTCTCCCGTCTGTCTCCTGACACATAATCATTAAAAGCCGAACATGATGCATGGCTGATTTGACTCATGAATGATCTCCAGCTTGGAGAAGAAGCAATTACCCACACATGCTCATCTTAATGGGCGAGAGCGGAAAAATTCTATCTGGTGATTAATGATGCTAGAGTGGAACGCTAACATAGGGCATTAAATTGTCACAAATGTCACATTTTTCTTGCAGGCAATGAATCAGAATCCAAATCAGAAAACCTTTATTCGTCCCACAAGGGGGAAATTTGCAAACATGATTTGTTCAGTTTGGTGTGCGTTGAGAATGGACCGCGAATACACTGTTGTCATTAATAAGAACCTATAAACAGAGTAAGGTGAGATATTAAAAAATATATACAGAATATAATGTCGTTCTCCAAATTTTTGAATAAAGCTAAAAAAGTGTTTTAGACTAGGAATGTTCGATACCACCCTCACGTTCTGGTTGGCGACCAACGGGTGACGCTGTCGGCCCCACCTGCAGCTGCACAATTGTTGGTTGTTTTAATCAGTGACAGTTGAAATGACTCCCGGCACAACCACTCAGTGTCCGGTCATTGTTTGTTTGACCCTGTCAGGTTTGTTTCATCTTGTCATATTTTACTCGTGGTTTTGTTTGTGATTTTGTTCCTGCTGACTTTATTAAATACAGTTTGTCAAATACACCCTGCTCCTCCCTCCTGCCTGCATTTTTGGGATCCGCCACAACCACCACCACCCAAATCGTGAAAGATACAAGTATGAATATTCAGTGAGTTCTCATGGATATCGATTAACAATACCTCTGATACTTTATAACACATTATTGTATTTCCAATATTTGACAAAAAGTAATCTCCATAGACATTTCTTTCTAATGTAGATGATGGACTGCCCAGTTTTAATGTTTCAAAAAACAAGGGACATTTATGCTTTTACTCTGACAACGCCTTCTCATTATTCTTAAACATTTTCGTCCCGCAAAGGAAAACATATTTGGATTACCCTTTCTTAGTCTCGCAGTGGAGACATTTACATTTCACAGCAGCGATGAAGGCAGTAAAGGAAATCAATATGTAGAAAAACAAAATACAGGACCTGCTGGAAAGGCAGTCAATCTCGCGGCGTCATCTTAAAGTCAAAACAACAACAAAAACAAATGTGACAACACAAAAGACACAGACAGTCATTCAATCTTAAGCACTTTCTGCACCATCTTTGTTGTACAAAACAGTTCTAGATAAAAGAGAAGCGTATCAAAGCGTCCTTTACACCAGTGGATCAGGGATATAATGGTGGAATGTGCACGTCTGCTACAAGCTAAATATCCTGTCCCATGTAAATCCGCTGCTATGCCACGCCGCGACAGTTCCGCATACACATTGGCGTTCTGCGCTGACACTCTTTTCTTCTCTTTACAGGCTCCTCAAGCGATGTAACCATTCAGCCGCAGACTGTCCACCTGTACTGACCTTTCCTTTGAACAAAGCGAGGCTGTGAAACTATGCCCATTACAGAAGCAAAAAAGCACAAACACCCCAGAGCTGTCCAGCGATGACAGTCAAATGGCACCAACATTCCTCCCAAATCAAACACGGTGTTGGCATATTTGCGCTGCGAAAAAGGCACAACCGCACAGCACATTCTGCTCCTTCATGAATGTCGTGGCTAAAAATGCTGAAACACAATCCGTATCCTTTCCACATCGCACCAAAACTCAGTGATGAAAAGAAAACACAAAAGCTCGGGTGCCATCTTGAACTTCTTTTTTGTGACACGAAAGAAAGAAAGAAAGAAAGAAAGAAAGAAAGAAAGAAACGAAAGAAAGAAACGAAAGAAATAAAACTACTTTGAGAAAAGACGTCATATAATAATTTTTAACAATTTGTAGCCCTAAATACCACCCCAAAAAATCAACAAACCTTGAATGTGTACATGTCAAATTCCAATAGTGCAGTAGTACCACAGGGTGGCGCTCTATCTCCATATAAGTCAAAACATGACATAACCAAATCCTTCCATCTGCCTCCCGCTCTCCTCGTGTGATCTAACACCCCCCACCCTGCGGGCATTGCCTACGATATATTATTCATTTGTAGCTGCGAGGTCGAGTGAAAACAAGCTGGCTTTGTGCTGTTTTGTCTGCGTTTCAATCAAGAACAATGCGGCCTAGTTCGGCTTCATTTACAGAAGCGGCTTGGACACGTTTTATCCGTGCATTGCGACGCCACGATACGAGTACAGTGCACCTTTGGGGAGGACGACAACATACGTGAACCAGCACATTTCAGCGACATGCGCTCAAGCACATCAAATCGTCCGTGTTCGACAAGCACGAGAGAACGGCGGCCATTTGTCATCCGGGCTCCAACCCGGAATTTCCACCCACTGCTCCAAATATTGTGCGTTTCCCAAATGGAGGCCGACCATTGATTTTATGTGGCACGGCTCGTTAAGTCCTGATTAGGCCGTTATCGCGATGTGATTTCAGGGAGTGGCTCGTGTGACAGGCCAGCAGACATGAGTCGGGCGGAACTAACAACCGCCGCCATCTTCCCTCAAAGTCATTGGGGGCGCGCTGGCGCCAACTCGGGCGACGTGGTCAGGAACCCTTTTACAAGCATTCTGAATAGAGCCTGCCCACTGGCAATAGGTCATTTAAAAATAGCAATGCTTATTGTGAATTCGGTTGTGACAATTTGCAAGGTGATGGGGGGAGGTTTACCCCCAAAAACGCAGGCAGAAGGGAGGAGTAGGGTGTATTTGACAAATTGTATTAAATAAAGTCAGCAGGAACAAAATCTCAAACAACAAAGTCATCAGAACAAAAATAGGTCCAATGTAGCAAACAAAACCATGAGTAAAACATGACAAACTGAAACAAACCTGACAGGGTAAAAAAAACAATGACTCGACACTGGTCATTCCGGGAGTCCTTATAACTCATTCAGTGCTAAACGTGCAATAATGTGTCCACTCCAGTGCCAGGGTTTTTGTCAAATTCCAGGACCAACAGAATATTGAGTTTTAGGACTACATAAACATTCAATGAGGCGTAAAGAAACCTTAGTCTCTCTTCTTTCATCAGAAAAATATTTATATTTATGTAATAGTTATTTCCTAAATGATATTGGTCTAGAGTTATATGAGCTTGAAATGAGGGCAGCTGTCCAAAATACTATGCAATACATACACATTGGTTTATATAGTGCAGGGGTCGGGAACCTTTTTGACTAAGAGAGCCATAAAAGTAAAATATATAGAAATGTTTTTCAGTGAGAGCCACACACACGCGAGCGCGCGCACGCACACACACACACACACACACACACACACACACACACACACACACACACACACACACACACACACACACACACACACACCCGCGCGCACGCAAACACGTACGCACGCGCGTCCACTTTTCAACAAAATGTCAGAATGTATTATTTAAAATAACTTTGTGATAGTACTCACCGTTAACATGAATGGTTTTCCGTTCCTCGTGATTGGTAAAAATCCAGGCAAACGATCGGAATGAAAGTCAACTTGCCGGGTCCATAGGCAAAGTTACTGCTAGCTCGCCTGCACATGGCTCATTAGCTTCCACACTTGCTATCTGCAATATACAGTGAGACCCCAACTTACGAACTTAATTGGTTCCCAGACACAGACAGAGTGTGTAAGGCGAAAAGTGTGTATCTCAAAAAAGTAATTCCCATAGGAAACCATTAAAATGGTAATAATCCGTTCCCGGGTTTCCATAAAATATACTTTTCAACTAAATAAACCTTAAAACTACATACAACATACCTTATTCTATGTATAATAAATGTGCTATTGTATTGTAATGAAAGAAATACACTGCATTGTACCATAAAGTCACTTGGTGTTGGAGGTCGAAGGTCAAAGGGAATTGCTGTTTGGAAAGAGAGGCGCATTACATGACGACTGTAATTAAAGAAATAAACTGTGCTGTAAAATAAAGTTTCATTTCCCTTTTTGATGGTCGTTGATGGCTTATGGAAGGAGAGTCACCTTCCATAAGGACTGTTGCTAACTTAACCTCTGGTGCTGTTCGGTCGTGTGCTTCCGCCGAAGATCACTCCGCCAGCCGTGGTGGGTGTGTATTATGAAAATAGTGCTTATTATTAGGTTTAATTTCCATAAATTTGACGTTTGTAAGACAAAAAGTTTGTAAGTTGAGGTGTTTGTAAGTTGAGGTCTCACTGTACTTCTCGCAGAAGTATATTGATGCTAAACGTTAACATGGGGCTTGTTAAAATATCACTGACATTCGACTGTTTCATCGATTGTATTGTTTCATTGCAAATTAGAATCGCAAATCCTCCGATGCATTCAAGCTGGAGCGTACTCGTCTTTTTTTTTTTTTTTTACTGTCGGGCAGATTTAAAGGGGCGTTTACCTGTTTCAACTGACGGCCAGAATCATCCAATCAAACCTGCGCTTTCCACCAACCTAGGTCAGTGTCATCCAATCAAAATTGCGCTTTCCGCCAACTGCAGCCCCAACAGGAAATGAACGGCAAAAAAGCGAGAATATGTATTTAGTTTTATCGGCGAGCCATATGCAATCATCAAAAGAGCCATAGGTTCCCAACCCCTGATATCGTGCTTTAACAACAGCTGAAGCTGGAACAAAGCACTAATATGGAAAAAAAGAGAATGCTGCCCCGTTGTGGAAGGGAAAACATTGTCAGATGTCTGACCAGCGCTTTATCCGCACCCAAGCAAAAAAAAAACAAAACACAAACTAATTCGGGAATGGCGCTCTCTCACATATTTTCAATTCCCGAAAAAATCCACGACTGGCAGTGAATGAGTTAACTGCCACTGATTAAAACGACCAACACCTGTGTCGCTGTAGGCGGGGGCTGACAGTGCCAACCATTGGTCACAAACGTGACATCAGTTGTCCATCCATCCATCCATCCATCCATCCATCCATCCATCCATCCATCCATCCATCCATCCATCCACTGCCGCAGCAGCTTCAGTCGGGAATCCCAGACTTCCGTCTCTCCAGCCACTTCTTCCAGCTCGTCCTGGGTTGTCCCCGGGGTTTTCTGCTAGTGGGGCATGCCTCACTAGGGAGGCATCCAGGAGGCATCCTAATCAGATGCCCGAGCTACCTCATCTGTCTCCTCTTTATGTGGAGGAGAAGCGGCTCGATTCTGAGCCCCTCCCGGATGACCGAGCTTCTCACCTTATCTCTCAGGGAGAGCGGACACCCAATGGAAAAATCTTATTTCGGCTGCTTGTAACCGGGATCTCGTTCTTTGGGTCACGACCCATAGCTCGTGACCATAGATGAGGGTTGGGCGATAGATCGACCAATAAATTGGTCAGTTCCTTCTTCACCACGTCAGATCGGTACAAAGTCCACATCACAGCAGAGGCTACACCGATCCGCCTGTCGATCTCTCCCTCCCTCGTACCGTCATTTGTTAACAAGTCTCCCAGATACTTAAACTCTCCACTTTAAGAAAGATCTCCTCCCGACCCGGAGAGGGCACTCCACCCTTTTCCGACTGAGAACCATTATCTCAGATTTGGAGGTGCTGATTCTCATCCCAACCGCTTCACATTCGGCTGCGAAAACTCCAGAGAGAGTTGGGGTTTGCCTAGAAATTCTGTCCATATAGGTTATGAACAGAATCGGTGACAAAGCGCAGCCTTGGCGGAGTCCAACCCTCACTGGAAACAATTCCAACTTACTGCCAATGTGAACCAGACTCTGACATCGGTCGTATAGGGACCGAACGGCCCGTATCAGGCATTCCTCTACCCCATACTCCCGAAGCTACTCCCACCGAACTCCCCGAGGGACACAGTCAAACGCTTTCTCCAAGTCCACAAAGCACATGTAGACTGGTGGGGCGAATTCCCATGCACCCTCAAGGACCCTGCTAGGGTGTAGAGCTAGTCCGCTGTTCCACGGTTCGGACGTGAACCACACTGCTCCTCCTCAATCTGAGTCTTGACTTCCTGATGGACCCTGCCCGCTAAAACCCTTAAAGGACAACCAACGTCTCCGGACAAGTTGTGTCCATAATTTGTTAAATGGCTTCAAATGACTTCTACTGAGCGTATTTTACAAAAATTCCACCGCATATGCAGTAAAGTCTCGTGATATCGATATTCTCGGGAGTCGGAAAAAAATATCGATATAACCGGACTATCGATATATCCGATTCTGCGGCATGTAAATTTTCTCATTGCGTTCATAGAAATAGTATCGTAATAAGCAGTACTATCAATATAACTGATATCAATATAACGAGACTTTACTATAGCTATATTTTACGTTTTAAGACTCTTGTTTTTGAGTTGGTGACGAGTCCTCACGTTACGTCACTGAAGGAACACCCCTGACCGAAAAAATGACACATTGTAGCAGTCCTTCCATCGCGTCAATGCATTTTGCTGTACTTGTTTGGTCTGAAAACTTCGTATTGCACCAAAAAGAGGCAGAAGAGGGCGACAAAGCACAGTGTAAGGAATTAATCAGCCCGTTTCCACAGGCTGATTAATTCCTTACACGGAGCTCTGTCGCCATTTTCTGCCTCTTTTTTGGTGCGACATTCCCTCCCCCCATTGCCTCAAAATGGCACGGAATAATTTTTTTAAACGATTGCAAAAATGTATGCTTTCCTCTTCAGAACTATTTGAATCATATTCATAACTGGATGAGTAACAAGAAAGCATATTCTCCGAATCTGAAGCCATTGTTTTGATTCTCCAGCAAGGCAACACGTCTTGGGGTGACACCACGACCAAGGGCGTGGGACCTTCTGAACTGGTCACTTCCGGGTTAATTTTTTTGCAGCTTTTGGACACTGAGTCATTTTTATTGGTGTTTTGCATTTGACTATAATATCATACTGTTTTGGGTGTTTTAGATGCTATAAAACGTTTTTCTGATGTCAGGAAACAAAAAAGTGATGTCGGTCGTCCTTTAAATAGACATCAGTTGTATTTACCTTTTTTCAACATATAAAACAGGCATAAACTGTCTGTCTGCATGTCTGTTTGTCTATCTATCTATCTATCTATCTATCTATCTATCTATCTATCTATCTATCTATCTATCTATCTATCTATCTATCTATCTATCTATCTATCTATCTATCTATCTATCTATCTATCTATCTATCTATCTATCTATCTATCTATCTAAAAAAAATGTTTGATTTAAAAAGATCTTAAAGTCACTATGTTTTGAGATATGTAAAAATCACTGTTTGTTGGACAGATGCATAGCCCGCATATTATATTACACGAAGAGATAGATAGACACGTATATGTGTGTATAGATATGCATAGATCAATAACAATGGGTCAATGGGGTCGATCCTTCTTGGGAGGATGCCTCGTTTTGCTGTACGTGGCACATGCCGTGAAACACGAAAGAAATCATCAAGTGTAAATGAGCCGTGAATGAGCTCTCCTGCGCTGTCATTAAAACAAGACGCCCCCCCCCCTCCCATCCCCTGCCCCACCCGACCTCCACCCAAATGATACGTTTCATTTACCCCCGCTGATGACGCTAATGATAAGTGAGTGAAAGCGTGCTCTCCTTCCAATTGCAAGCCATTACCACCCGCGCAAGAAACGATCTTGTTAGACGCAACACACAATCCGCGCACTATAATTTGGACTCGGACACTCGGGACACGGCCTCCTCTGTAGGCGATGTGCACACGCATGTGCATGTGTGCATGTGAGCGTGTTCGCGATTGTTATTGTAAAAGGTCAGACTGCTGCAATAAGTGGCAAAATACTGTGTACCCTACCTCCTTCTCCGCCCCCGGGCAGCATTTTGAACTGTTTGCGTACAAGGGCATCAGATGATGTTGGACTCAATTCTGAAAATGTCATTTTATCGAAAAACAATAAAAGTTCGACTCCTCCATATAACAAATGACGATTGTGCACGGTTGAGGGCAGCATTGAGAAATGTGGCCGATATAAGGTTGCATACTCGAAAAGACACGCTTGGTTTATGCCTCACGGCAACGTCCATCAAGCAGGAAAAAAAATCATCGGCTATCTTTTGATTGGAAGCAGGGATCATCCAAACGTGGCTAGAAATCCGCACCGCTTGTTGTTGAAATAGCTTACAAGTGACGGGATTTTGCAGGAATTGCTTGGATAAAGCCAATGAATACATTCAGAGAGGAGATGCATTGGCCAAAGTTCACAACAAGACTCTCACATGCGACCACTCTACTCTAGTGATGGCAAAGTGAGGCATGATAAAGCAATGAGGCTTTCCATCCAAATGGTTTGCTTTTTGGACAATACATCACGAGGCCTCATTTTTTTCCATTGCGCCATCATGTGGAAAATAAATGTCATCACAAAGAGAGTGATTAAAATGCTACCATGGATTTGATGCGGTCAAAATGGACCAGCATGGAAGAGAATTAGGGCCAACCCAGAAAAAAAGAAATTAAAGTGGCAGGATTCTCACTTTTATCTCAGAATTCAGACTTAAAGGTGAGAATCAATTTAAAGTCAGAATTTTGAGATTAAAGTTAGGATTCTGAGAATAGAGTCAGAATTCGAAGATAAAAATGAGAATCGTGCCCTACTTAATTATTTTTCTTTGCCCTAATCCTCTTGAGTAAAAATGACTGGGATTTGTGGTGTGAATGTATGTGCGTGTGTTGCTTGAAAGAATAATTGCTTTACTTTAGACTCTGACACACAAACAAAGAACAAGATACATCTTTCATTAAATTTTGTTGAGGGTAAGGTGTTCTGTTTGCACTCAAGTTCATTAGAACAAAATGTACACTTCAACTTTCAAATATCAGCAACTAGAAGACATTGAAAGAAGGGATACGCCGTCACAGTAGTTTAGAATCAGAATCAGAAAGCCTTTAATCGTCCCACAATGGGGACAGTTGCAGTCCACAGCAGCAATTTGTAAGGGGTGGGGGTGGAGGGGGATAAAAAAACAAAATATTCTAAGCATAATAAAAAATGTCATAAAACTGAGGTGGATACTATAACTGTGCAAAAATATTTCATAAAAATGTACATAGTGCAAGTATAAAAAAACATATTGATATATGTAACTTTATTGCATCAACATACTAGAGTCCAGGTGTTTTTTTTTACATTTTACATATTTCCATGATATTTTCACTGGTTATTGTAATTTGCACCATTTTAGGAGTGTTCTGCTCAAAATGATCCCAGACAAGGGATATTCTCTTCTCTTTCATTGTAGACTGTGCGTCTAATTCAGAACAAATCCAATTGAAGATGCGAGTTGGGTTTGTCAATGTCGTCTCGTGCACCATTTTATTTCAAATGACCCGTGAAAATATGACTTGGCAATGGCGTATAGGAAGCCCGTCTCGCGAGGCTTTGGGCGTGGTAACTGCAGGCGTGTTCCGAGGCATCAGGCGTCGTCAAAAGCATAGCACAGGCCTCGAAACACACTTCGCGGAGAGTTTCACCGGTTTACTCAGCACACGCCTCAGAGCCTCGACACAATCGGACACATTACTACTTTACACTTTACCCTCTTTAAGGCACTCAAATGTACACAGACACCCCATCGCCGCCCATTCTACATGTTTTATGTTTTTTTTGTACAATAAGTATAACTATAGCAAAATTATCATAAATATTTCATCTGTAAAAATAAACAAACAAAAAACATAAAGCACGCACTAAAACCAACAAAAAGAAGTACAAAATAAAAGCAAATTTAAACACAAACACACTGCTAAACTTGAATTAGTATTCATCTCTAAATAACAATTTGAAAAAAAAAAAAGAAAAAAAAATAAAAACTCCCAAACGTTTCTCACCCTGTTCTGGACTGTATCCCATGTGACTATGGGGAATTTGCTAAAGTACCGTTCTTCGACTTAAAAATGTTGCCCGATAGTATCAAAAAGTGACATTGGATTGAAACACGCTTATTAACGCGCTGTGCAAGCGTGACGATCACCCATTTAACTCTTGGTGCCGACGCGAGCGTGTCCGCCCCCCATCTCTCGCTTAGCGTCGTGGCGACGTTGAGACGCCTTCATTAGTGCGCCGCTCGCTGACACCTACTTTGTCATGGCTATGAGGTGCGACATGAAACGCTGTCTAAACACGTTAAATCAGATTTTTTTTTTTATATCCCGGGTGACCTCTTAAGCGCCTCAGATTCGCTGTCGATACAGCTCACGTCAACGACGGAGGTGCCATCGGCCGGTGGAAGTTGAGCTCAGTCTGAGCCATGTGAAAATACAAAAAGTGACATTGGATTGTTCACACCTGTCAGGTTGAGCGCGACAAGCACAGCTGAGGCTCCGGAGACCTCCCACGCCGCCAGATTTTACGAACTTTGTAATCCATAAAAATATATATACGCTGTACATCAGGGCTGCTCACACTTTTTCAACATACGAGCTACTTATAAAAACTACCAAGTCAAAATGATCTACCCACGACAAAAATGCAAAACATAATTATTTTCAAATGTTTTAAGGATTCTTTGTATGTACAATGTATGTTGATGTACCTTGCATAACTGAATAAGCCAATATTGCACAACACACATAATAACTACATATACATAACATAATAAATAACTATTAACATTTTTTGTAATTACCTGAGTTTACTTTGATGACTTGCACTGAATTGAATCAGCCAGGGATGCATAGTCCGGACAGTAGCTGCTGACAGCCAGCCTCAAGCACATTTCCAAATGTTCACCATTCATGGTGGAACGGTATTTGGACTTACCGTATTTTCACGACCAAAGAGCGCACCGTGTGAAAAGGCGCTGTCTCATTTATGTGTGCCATTTCTGTATTTAACACACACATTGGGCGCACCGGATGAAAGGACGCAAGTTTTATATACCGGTACATCCTCTACTGCCATACGGGCGTCCGCCTTACACAACATACAGGCGTATTTAAAAAACAGATCGGGAGCAAAACTGAGTTTGGTAGTGCTTTATTTATTAATGACAAAGTAAGAACATTTTGTAATCATCGCTCAATAGGCGTCGGCATGGTAAAAGCAAGCACATTACCGGTAACAGAATCGAACAGTTGCGCTAAATCCAACATGGCAGGTTCGCTTTCCTCACTGTCAGTTACTTTCTGTGCCGTGCGGCTCCTCGGAAATAATGCCGGCTTTTCCGAAAGCTCGACCCACCGTGCCAGCAGACACGTTAGCCTAAGCATCCACAATCCATTTGCAAACTGTGGCGTAACTCGCCCGGCGCTGCCTACCACTCTTGGTGAAGCTGTGGTCTCCTTCGGTCATCCATCGCTCCCACGCCGCTCTAGCCTCACTTTGAACGGCCAGTTCACACCGATGTCCAGCGGTTGGAGTTCCTTGGTCAACCCACCCGGAATCACAGCAAGCGTAGCTTTTATCCGCTTCACTTTCTGCTTCACATTGTCTGTGAGATGCGCTCGCATAGAGTCACAAATCAGAAGTAACGGTGATGTGTGGAAAAAACCTCCCGGTCTCCTTACATACACCTGCCTCAGCCACTCCTTCATCATATCCTCGTCCATCCAGCCCTTTTCGGCTTTGTGGCTCGGCTGGATGCGCTTGTCGGCGATGTGCTTCTCGCAGTAGGACCGGAAGTTCGCCAACTTTTCTGAATAATCCGCCGGCTGTTGCTGCGCAACCGTAGTTCTGGTCCGGATGGAAAAATGGCAATGTTTCATAAAACGCCAGCACCAAGACGGACCTCCTCGGAAAATGTTCAATTTTCTTTTCCTCCGCTAGCGTTACTGCTCAGTGTCGGATGGTGACAGTCAAAACGCTCCTACGCTAATACGTCCGCACATTTGGCGCACTGCACTACAGGGCGCACTGCACATTTTGAAAAAAATCTGAGACGTTTATATGCGCCTTATGGTCGTGAAAATACGGTAATTATCTTCATGTAGGAAAAGGCTGACTCACATAAACAAGTGGAGCTGAATAATGCAGTCAAGGAGGTAGCACATTTCCTCATGTTGGGGTACTTTTCCTGTGTGAGCAAGTTACAGAACTGTCCATGAGCCCTGGACTTCAGCAGTGAGAACACTCACAATCTCCGATGTCTTTCCACATTTGCTGGGTTAAATCCTCAGCCGCGGCTGTAACTGTATGTCTTGACAGCTGCAGAGCTTTGATTAAAGATAATATCTCTGCCTTATTTTTAAAGTCTCTGAACAAGGAGTCAGCTGCTTTAAAGAATGCTTCTTTTACCATCTCTCCGTCTTGGAAGGACTTATTGTTTTTAACGATGGCGTGACTCACCCGAAACGATGCTTCGGTGGCGACTTTCGCTTTTGAAGTATGTTGAGTGAAAAATGACTGCTGTCCGGACAACTGGGATTTTAGTTCGTCCACCGTTCTCTTTCTCAGCTGGCTTTTCGGCGGGAAGTCAATGTCGTATTTTCCATGAACAGTCCGAAAATGGCGCTCCACATTTTCCCATTCCGTATGAAAGTAATATGTTTTGCCCGCTTACTTGGTCCCGCTTTCGCACTCATTTTGATCACCATATGTTTTAGCAAGGGCTTAAAATCTGAAGTAATTTGCTGACTAGCCTGTAAATTTTGCTGCGTTTAGCGCCGTTGTTTACGCATGCACGCCGACCTGAAGGTAAAAATTCAGTTGTCATCTGAATGGTTGCCCTGTATATCAATCAAGTGACGGGACCTTTGATAGGATGACAAATGTTTTTTTTACCGTCACGCTGCGATCGACCAGTACTACCTTTGCGATCGACCAGTAGATCGCGATCGACGTAATGAGCACCCCTGCTGTACATTGATACCTCATTTTACGAATTTAATTGGTTACAAGTGGTTACAAGGCAAAAAGTTCGTCTGCCGAACATTTATTTCACATAAGAAACCAATAAAAATGAGAATAATCCATTCCCAGGTCCCCATAAAACCTAACTTTCTACTAAATAAGCCTTAAAACTACAAGAATATACCTTATTTTATTTATAGTAAATGTGCTATTGCAGCACATTGTAATGAATTATTGAATAAAAAAATGAATGATTATTGTAATGAAAGAAATTGAATATTGTATAATGAAAGAAATAAACAGTAGTGTATAATGAAGTCCTTTAATTTACCTTTGTGATGATCGTTGATGTAGTTGCCTCTTGATATCTCAGTGAAGTTGCCGTGCTTTCTCGGCGATAATACCCGCACTCACACCGTCCCCTGCTAGCTGATTTTCGTTAATCCAAATCAACAGACGTTTTTCAACCTCTTCTATTGCCTGAAACCGTGGCTTAGTAAACATAGAAACACCCCTAGCCACATGCAGCAATGGTCGACTTAGCATACTGGTACTGGGATGCTAAGTCACACAAACACATACCTTGTTTGTGTTTTTTGAGGATCTCCTTCTTCTGCTCGACCGTAATTTTCTGTTATGTCCTCTTCGGCTTAACACTAGCCCGTGGTGGGGTCTTTTTCGGTCCCATAATAGCGAAAGTACTGGACATGATAATAAATCATGTCTGCACTCAAACAGAGGCGGTGTGGAAAACGAGTCCGCCAGCCACTGTGGCGCTGTTCGACCGTGTGGTTATGTGTTCATCCACCAAAAACTAGTCCACCAGCCACTGTGGTGCTGTGAAGTTTGGTTCGTCCGCCAAAAACTAGTTCGTCAATTTAATATTCGTAAGGTGAAAAGTTCGTGAGCCAAAGCGTTCGTAAGCTGAGGTATTGTTTATTGCTAATAAAGCTATTGAAGTTGAAGTATGTCAAACGGCTTTGTTTAATTCTCCTGGCTTACTTGACGACCAAATGACCCCTGGGCTCAAAGGCTAATATGACATTTTAAATAATATCCCCAAAAAAGGGGATGTTTGTTGTAGGGTTAACATATCATGAGTTAGCAAGGCAATGTCGCTAATAAAGGAACGAAACCGTGCACGTTTGCGGACACGTCACGCCACATTTCCGTGGCAGCGTAGTATCATTGAACGCTGAATCATTTGTAATTTGCCTCACTACATCTTCCACCTAGCTTGCGCAATCCCACTCCTAGTGCACATTTGCCTCCATTAGCATGCGCGGAAGACACAGCTGACCTCCGCCTGACCCGCACGATGGTGACATTTAAAAAAAAAACGAGCGATTGGATTTCATTTAGGTTGACTGTTAACGGCGCGTGGTGGCGGGGGCTTCCAAACGAGACCGAGAACCTTCGGGGACTTTCGGCGCGTTCCCTCAAATTGCCACTCGCGTTACCATTCCCGACGCCATTAAGCTTTTATTACGGCGCCATCATTTGCATGGCGGAGGGAACGTGAAACCTGGATGATTAAAAGATGAGCCCGTCCGGCTGTCTGCTCAGTCGCACAACAGATGCGGCCCGCTCACCCACCTGGCGAGTCTTGAAATGTCGCCAATGCACAGATTTTATTTATTTATTTATTTATTTATTTATTTATTTCCAAGGGGAAACTCAGGGTTGCTGTGCAGTGGACAATATGTGGACCTCCTTTTGTGTGCAAAACAGTGCTTCTTATCAGGAAAAATAAATCTCGCTGCAAGTTGAAAAACGGCAGGTGTGACACTTTGATTTGCAGTTTCTGCTATTTTGGAAATGAACTAAAAGAGACCTTGGAGACCTTTCCTGTATTTTCAAGCGACCAAGATGCCTGCCGTTCATCTAATTTGAACATAGGTACAAAACGTGCTCTGCTGTTTGTCATGTTGGGGACAAAGTTCAGTTTCCGAAAAGTGCACATTTTTTACCTCAATTGTTTTGTTTTTTCTCCGATTTAAGAAAAATGTCATTCTGCAAATGGAGGTAGACTTGTGAAACGCAAGCATTAGCGGTGAGTTAAATTGAGCCCGTTTTGAGTAAATATGTTTGTGGCTGGCTCATAGGTGAATATGGCGACCGTCACTATGACAACCAAGGTCTCGGAGGGGCGGGTTGAAACGGGATATACAGTGATACCGCGGCTCACAAACTTTTCGCCTTACGAACATTAAATTCGCGAGAATATAAAATTGGCATACAAACTCGTTTTCGGGAAACACACGGAGCGCCACAATGGCTGGCGGACTAGTTTTCGGCGGAAGAACACCAAACCACACGGTCGAACAGCGCCATGGTGGCTGGCGGACTAGTTTTCCACACCCCCTTTGAGTGCAGACGTGGTTTGTTATCGAGTGGAGTACTTTTGCTATTGTGCGAGCGAAAAAGACCCCACCACAGGCTAGTGTTATGCCTTAGAAGACATTAAAGAAAATTACGGTCGAGCAGAAGAAGATCATCGAAAACACACAAACGAGGTGTGCGTTTGTGTGACTTAGCGTCCCAGCACCACTATGCTAAGTCGACCATTGCTACGTCTGGCTAAGGGTGTTTCTGTGTTGTCTAAGCGATGGTCTCAGGCAATAGAAGAGGTTGAAAAACTTCTGTTGATTTGGATTAACGAAAAGCAGCGAGCAGGGGACAGTGAGTGAGGGTATTATCGCCGAGAAAGCGCGGCACCTTCACTCGGATATCATCAAGAGGCATCTACATCAACGACCATCACAAAGGTAAATAAAATGACTTAATTATACAGTACAGTTTATTTCTTTCATTACAATACAATAGCACATTTATTTTTACATAAAATAAGGTATATTTTGTGTAGTTTTAAGGCGTATTTAGTAGAAAATTATGTTTATGGGGACCTGGAAATGGATTATTCTTATTTTTATTGGTTTCTTATGTGAAATAAATGTTTGGCAGACGAACTTTTCGCCTTACACACACTAGCTGGGAACCAATTAAGTTCGTAAGCTGTACTTGCATTGCTTCAAATTGACGAAATGCTGCCCTTTTGCCACCTCTTCTTGCAACCAAAGATAACAAAACGGTTGTCCTTGGTGGCCCAAATGACCCAAAAATAAATACATGAATAAACCAACACAATTATTTGATTGATGCGACCTAAATTACTTCTATTTTCAAACATGACAGTAGCCACATTTTAACCCCCCCCACCTTGTACTATTTAAATTGCATTAGGATAAAAGGCGGTTATTTATAGCCACTCTGAGTTCCATGTCGCTTTAATCAATATAAAGAGCAATTAGACTGTTTTTATTCCATTTCCAAACACACAGATTAGCGGGATGACAGAAAATGTCCAGCCAGTTATTCATCATATTTTTTTCCTTTTTTTAATCACCTGTCACAGCATGCTTTTGCTGTCACTTGGGAAAATATGCCATTTAAGATATACTATTTGTAGAAAGACATTTTTTGGGGGAATGCATTGATCATGGCCCAACAGACACTCACCTTCAGTAGCAGACGGCATCCATGAAATGCCGGATGATGCATCACAGGCAGGAAGTCGCCCTTTTTGCGTATAAAGTGTACTTTTCGGTTGCGACCGGCAGCCCCTTGCCAGTTTTCTCAGGTAAGCAGGGCCGAGGTGAACTTTTTGTCATTATGATTCCTGCCGTAGTGTGCATGCCAGCAGGCGTAAAGAAAAACGTTGGCTCGCTGCAGCAAAATGAGAATTCTCAGCAAGAATAACTTTTGCCCGAGATGCGTTGGAGAAAAACTTTGCGCCATGACAGCATACGTCCAGTACTTTATGTGTACCACCTGCACAACAGTAAATATGCATTTGACCAAGGAAGAGTGATTCTTGAGTGATTTTTTTAATATGAATTGGTTTGAAGGGGTTAGTGCGACACTAGCCATCCAGTTCAATAGACAAGTAGGTTCAAAATATGACAATGAAATTCAGATTTGAGTATCTCTCTTTTGGTACCACAATGGCAGTGGCGAGGCATGCATTTCAAAAGTAGGCCTTCAGTATTGCTACGTCTGAAACAATCCACAGCTACGGCTGTAAAAAGTGTGATTTACTACAAGTCCACGAGAGGGTACCGTTAGCTTGGAAATTACTGTCCGACCTTTCTTAATGATGTCCATCTTTTCTTGAAAAATCTGTCTTGAAAATGGCTTTAGCAGTAGATCTGCAACCAAATCCGTTTCTTCTCCTCCTTTAGCCATTGTGGCGTTGACAAAAAAACGCTATTTAATCAACACAACAATATATTTGTTTATGCAGCTTGCTACAGTACAGTGTGCTGTGTCTAGTTACATAGTTTGACGTTGACCAGCGCCTGCAAGAAGGCACTGCTTCTACTTTTGGGTTCTCAACTCGAAATCTGATTGGTAAAAGCAACAGTCTCATCGACAGTGATTTTTATGCTGCAGGGCCCGCAGAACTGATTGTGAAAGCGACCTGGTAGGTTTCTGACCCTGGTAACTGTTGATGGCTGAAAAGTGATTAGTTAAATGCTCAAAAAACGAAAACACATGTCTGGAAGCAGCGCAACAGTGGAAATGCTAAAAGACAATTTGGAATTATTGAATAAGAATTTATGGAAAAAATATAATTAACATCAGTCTGTGATTTAGATATTTTTAGGCCAGAAGAGAAGGCCTTAAGGCCTTTACGCTCCATTACTGTACAATGGATAGCATGCTAAATCCCTCATGTTAGCTAGCATGCACGCCATTATATTTTGCTAACTAAGACAAACAAGGTCAAATATTTTTTACATACTCCGGTACGGGGTGGGTATCATGTGACTTTAGTGTTCTTGTCTTGTTCTCTGAACACCAGTTTCTGGTATTCTGACATTTGTTACTACTCACCTGAACTAGTGTGAGCTGATTGGGGAAGTAGGTGTGGATTGTCATTGTTAGCTGGCTGCTCATAAACAGGAGACAAAGACTTATACAGTGGGACCTTGGTTTACGAACACCTTGCCTTACGAACCTTTCGGTTTACGAACGTTACATTTATGAAATTAAACCTTGGCATACGTATTACTTTTCGGGATACAAACGAAGCACCACATCACCACGGCTGGCGGAGTAATCTTCGGCGGAAGAATACCAAACCTGAAGTCTGAACCGCATTCCATCAAGCCATAAATGACCATCACAAAGGTAAATAAAACGACTTTATTAAATAGTACAGTTTATTTTGTAATTACAGTCCTGATGGAATGTGACACCTTCCAAAGAGCAATTTCCTCCGACCTGCCACCCCATTCCATAAAGGCAAACGACCATCACAAAGGTAAATAAAATGACTTTATTATATAGTGCAGTGTATTTTTTTCATTACAGTACAATAGCACATTTATTATACATAGAATAAGGTATATTGTTTGTAGTTTTAAGGTTTATTTAGTTTAAAATTATATTTTATGGGGACCAGGGAACGGATTATTCTCATTTTAATGGTTTCCTATGGCAAATTAATTTTGGGGATACACGCTTTTCGCCTTACACACTCTATCTGGGAACCAATTAAGTGCGTACGCCAAAGTCCCACTGTACAGTAGAGCACTCACGAGTAGTAGGTGTGGCTCGCTAGCTATCTAGATACCGTTGAGCTAGATTTCTTATTTACATACCTGTTCCCCCCGTATTTTATGTTCTTGTTTCACCATTTCAAATAATGTACTGCATACCACAACTTTTTTTGCGGAATTTTTCTTTTGTAAATGTGAACCAATCTTACAAAGACCATTTTGGCTGAAATCCACTTTGCCACAACTGCTGGTAGCCAACGACAATGCTGCTGCCCATCTCTACTATTGTCAAGGCAAACCAGCAAAAGTAATACTAAACTATATATATATATATATATATATATATATATATATATATATATATATATATATATATATATATATATATATAAGCATAATGTGCACATGCGCGGTAAGCTGCTTAATATTTGTTAGCATTTTTTTCATCATCATTTCAAATAATGTATTCATAATATATTTTTCAACATAGTTTCATCTGTAATACAACAAATTTCATTTGTAAACTTTTAGTTTTAAATGTATAAAAGCTATTATCGATGAGAAGGTTTCTTCAGCCGTCATCTGTACAAATTTGAAGGTTTCGGACGTTTCGCCTCCTATCCAAGAGGCTTCGTCAGCGAACTAAAGTCTGACTGGTCGTATCGGCCCTATTTATATATCCCTAATGTCCAGACATGGCGGCGCCGGTCACAGCTATGATAGGTCCCTACTCTCAGGTTGGGTGGGGGGAGCAGAGGAATTTGAAGAAACCTTCAAATTTGTAAAGATGACGGCTGAAGAAACCTTCTCATCGATGGACCACTCCTGTACGACTGAGAGCTTACACAGACGTAAAGCTATTATCTTAATTTTTCCAGTGACCATCAGAATCAGAATCAGAATCATCTTTATTGCCAAGTATGTAGAACACACAGGGAATTTGTTTCCGGTCGAACACGCTGCACTAGTATCATCAGCAAAAAAAATTGCAAAGAGGCACTATACAATTCCATTTGGGCTACTGTTCAAATAGTTAATGGCTTGGGGGAAGAAGCTGTTTAAATGTCTGCTGGATTTGGTGTGCATGGATCGGTAGCGCCTGCCAGAGGGGAGTAGCTGGAAAAGGTGGTGGGCAGGGTGCGGAGGGACCAGTATGATTTTCCGCACCCTAGTTTGGAGTCTTGCAGTGTGCAAGTCCTCGAGAGTGGGTAGGACGATGCCAATAATTTTTTCCGCCGTCCTAACTGTCCGTTGAAGTCGGATTTTGTCCATTTTTGTGGCGGCCCGAACCAAACAGTGATGGAAGAACACAGGATGGATTCGATGACAGCCGTGTAGAAATGTTGCAGCACCTCCTGTGGCAGGCCATGTTTCTTTAGCAGCCTCAGGAAGTACATTCTCTGTTGGGCCTTTTTTAGGATAGAGTTGGTGTTAACCTCCCACTTCATGTCCTGGGATTCCCAGGAACTTGAAGGTCTCAACGGTTGACACCAGGCAGTTGGATAGTGTGAGGGGTAGCTGTGGTGATGGATGTTTCCTGAAGTCCACGATCATCTCTACTGTCTTGTTCAGCTCCAGGTTGTGATTCCACCGCATATAGCTATATTTTACGTTTTAAGACCCGCGCTGAATATTCAGGAAGTCTTGTTTTTGAGTTGGTGACAAGTCCGTACGTGACGTCACTAGAGGAACACCCCTGACCGAAAAAAAAGACACATCGTAGCAGTCCTTCCATCACGTCAATGTATTTTGCTGTACTTGTTTGGTCTGACAACCTCGTGTTGTACCCAAAAGCCGCCAGAAGAGGGCGTCCAAGCTCCATATAAGGAATTTATCAGCCTGTAGAAACGGAGGTGGCCACAGGAGGTCGCCATTTTGTGCCTCTTTTTTTGGGTGAGACATTTCCCCCCAATGTTGCCTCAAAATGGCACGAAATAAATTCTTTAATCGATTTCAAACATGTATGCTTTCCTTCTTCAGAACTATTTGAATCATATTCATAACTGGATGTGTAACAAGAAAGCATATTCTCCGAATCTGAAGCCATTGTTTTGATTCTCCAGCAATGCAAGACGTCTTGGCGTGACGTCACGCACTGGGGGCGGGACTTTCTGAAAATGCCCAATTCGCAGCTCATTTTTTTGCAGATTTTGGACACTTTAAGCCAGGGGTGTCCAAAGTCGGTCCTCAGGGGCCGCTGTCCTGCCGGTTTTCCAGCTCTCCCAGGAGCAACGCACCTGGTTCAAATCATCAGGACTGTTTTGATGCTACTTCAGTGCTGGCTGATGAGCTGATCATCGGAATCAGGTGTGTTGCAGCCAGGTCAGATTGAAAACAGGGAGGTCAGTGGCCCTCAAGCCCTGGAGGTGGACATGTCTGCTTTAAGCCATTTTTATTGGTGTTTTGCATTTGAATAAAAATATCATACTGTGTGTTTTGGGTATTTTAGATGATATAAAACGTTTTTCTGATGTCAGTTAAAAAACAAAAAAGTGACGTCGGTTGTCCTTTAAGAGTAAGTGTTTTAACACAGACACACACAAAAAAATTGATAAAGGAAAATCTATGATCATTTTAGTGCATCATTGTATGCACCTAAAAAACCAGGAACCTCGACTTCCAGTGACAAAACGCAAGACACTTGAAGATAAACACAAAATATTCCCTTTATTTTTTTCCTCTCATTCTACCTTTATAAGACTACACATGATGTAGCTCCAAGCGATATCTACAGATTGCATGATTTTCATTTACAGTACACTGCTTGACTCATCTTTGTATTTACATGGTCCAAGAAGGTAGGAAGAAATAACACAGTGTTGGAAACTCAAACAAAATGAGTCTCGAAAGTTTACGGGCCGGACAGGGGAAAAAAAAGTTCTCAGTGCACCAATCATTGAACATAACAATGAAAAAGACACAAAAAACAAGAAGCGTGCAGTCAAGTGACGCTGTGACATTTCAATTGTCCTTGTTGACAAGTGGGACCAAGGCGCCACTCAACGAAGTAGAAACAGAACCAGGAACACCCGCTGGCTCCACGCATTGGGTTCCGTTAAGGCAAAGCGCACTGCCGGGACAAAATTGAACACCTGAACTTGCGCTTGAGATTTTCGGCCTAACCGAATTCACGATGGTCCTTATTTGAATCTACCGCATCCGAGTTGATTCAGAGACAGTGATGCATTACAACTGCACACATAGCATCTCTTTCCTCCTGTCAGCAATGCAAAGCAGCACATTGGGGAATACTGTCGCCGTTACTGCGTGAAAATACACCCGGCACATCTTTCACCATTTATTGTTGAAGTACAACAACGACACGAGTTCACATTTGTCTGAAAGGTTTGCATCTAATTTCTTGTCACGACTGATCAACTGAAAAACCAGAAAGTGACCCTGTGTGTTGGGGGTTTGTACCCACTGAAAGTGAAAGAGGAGCACTTTTTCTTTGCATTTTCAAGTAAAACACATGATAAAAAACCGCTTGCAAATCCCTTCAATGAGCTTTTTGAAGCACTTTTGACCATTCAGAAATCGACAAGGAAAACACTAGAAAACCACAGAGCCACCCTTCTCATGTGATCGATGTGTGACGCATATTCAAGTGAATCCAGAATTTATTCGGGAGTGTGACGTGGAGCGACATTCTCAAATTTGTTCGGGTTTTGGTTTTTATTGTGGGGTTTATGGATAAATGCATGGAGTGCCGCGGCGTAAAAATGAACCAATGTGAAAATGACTTGTTTAATCAACAATCGCTGATCAAAGTAATTGGTTAATTGAAAAGATTTGATGAACTGATTTATTGTTGCTTAAACTTCGGATGTCAGCCAGTTTTATTTTTTCAATCAATGTTTTGTCACACACTTGAGTAAAAAAAAAAATTTGAGTGGATTTTTCGATTGGTCATGGAAGAAATGATTAAATTAAAACAATTAAATGAAAACAACGAAATTATATTAGAGTTCTGTGAATAGATTTTCTATTTCATTGTTTGAGATTAAAATATTTTTGGGGGTGATGAAAAAAAAACCTGAATAAAAACTGTCAGTCGCATTTCCAGTTTTTGATTTCCGATTGCCGATTGATTCCGATTTCACACATCCTTTTTTTGTTTTTGTTCCATTCAGATGTTCTATTTGAAACCTAGCTGCACACACACACTCAAGCACACGCACACACACGCACCCACACACACAAACAAACAAAGAAAGAAACGGGCAGCGTACCGAATTGTCTTTGGCAAGAGGCCCGCTGTCGCCCGCCAGAGTCCGCGGGGCCACGCAGCGCGTTCATGTCACCTGCGGCCCATTTCGTTCTGTTTCATGAAGCGGACGTTGTTGACGCTGTCGGCCAGCTCGGGGTACTGCTCAGCCGACAGCACGTAATAGCCGTCGTAGCCCTGCACCTTCCCCGAGCCCAGCAGCTGCTGTTTCTCGCCCTCGGTCCAGGTACGCGAGCCCTCCTCGCCGTCGCGGAGTCTTTGCCGCTCGCGCGCCCACGCCAGCGCCACGGCGCGCTGGCGGGCCGCCTCCAGCACGCGGGCCTTCTCCTCGTCCACGCTGCTCCCGTAGCGCGTGTTGAGGCTGAGCGCGCCGTACTGCAGCTCGATGTCAGTGATGCGGCGGGTGCGCCCGTTGAGGACGGCGTTCACCTGGGACACCGTCACGTTGACACCGTTCTCCAGGGTGCGCCGGCCCACCGCCGCGCCGAAAAGGCCCAGGTCGCCCTCCGCCGAGCCCAGCTTGACAAAGTGATGCGTGTCCACGCCGGCCACAGTGTAGCGCAGCGCTTCCAGGTAGATGGCGTCGTTGAACACGGCCGCCATGCGGCGCCCATCCTCGTTGGCCAGGCTGATGATGTCCGTGCTGATGCGGCCGTCGCGGATGGCGAACTTGACGCCCTTGCCGAAAATGGAGCCCACCGACGCGAAAGCCGTCTTGGGCTCAGCCTGGGGGCATCCAGCACTCTTGGCGTCGTAGATCTGGCCGAAGCGCTCCAGCTTCACAAAGGCTTTCAGCTGCCTCTGGACTTCGCACTGAACGCCAAGCAGCGACTGCAAAGTAAAAATACACATGAGCAAAACGGTGAAAGGGGGCTGGTGGTGGTGGTGGTGCGGAGGATTAGAATCATCAATAGTGTTGAGCGAGTCCTCGTGCAGGATGCAAGAATCCATGTTGTTTGTTTTTGAATTTTGAATTTTAAATTAATTGTGAGGTGCAAGGATATACAGGTAACATACGAGTTCCGACAAAACGGTTGTAAGTCAAACGGTCGTAAATCGAAAACCATTCAAAATGGCCGACGCAAGGTTCATACGACAGAATAGTATACGATGGCAATCTGTTGTTTTTAAAGAACGCTTTCTATTGAATACTATTATATGCCAAACTGCTTACAGTTCAATTATAAATCTTATAACTTTTAGTGTCATTTTTATCATTTTATATTTCGTATTATCGATTTTTATTACTGTGTCGTTCTGCTGAGCCAGATACGCACGGCTTCCCACACATACGCACTGTTTAAAAATGGCTCTCCCTGCTAACGGAGAAGGCAGAAGAGGTCGCCCAACACACACGCTCGGACTTAGGCGGACGCCAAAGGAAAAGTCTCAAAGAGGTGGTGGCGTCGTAGGCCTGACGCGGCCTTCTCGTCACAGCGATCCCGCACGCCCAAGTGCCGACGGCCGACCCGCCTCGGCTTTCGTCCTGCCGACGTCGAAGAACCCTCTTCCCAAGCGCCAACGCTCAGCCGCCTCGGCGGACCACCCCCCCGCCGGTGCCATTGTGACAGGTAGCACAACACCATCACACGCTTGGCTGGCCGAAATTGTCGTACGCGTTTATTAAGAAACAGTTATTTTGTGTCCTCATTTTGTGCAATGCTGTAATATTCTGTGTTAAAATAAATGAGGCATGCTGATTTTTGAGCGCATCTGGCTACGCAGCCACAACGCTACATATGGTCCTTTGACAGCGATAAAAAAAAGTAGTTCTTGTATAATGCTGAGAGAAGCTGTAGGTCTTTGTGCTCCGGCAAGTAAACATCCTGCTTGTTCAATCTAAACAGGAAGGACCATCTGGAGTCTTTATTCTAAATGCATCGCAAACACACTGGAGAGATGCTGGCCTGCCAACGTAGCGGTCCCAGATGTTTAATAATAAAAAAAAGGGTCTGGCGGTTGTGGTCGTAACTCGCACCAGCCGTAAATCGGATGTTACCTGGACTGGAAAAGCGTTTTGAGAAGGGGGAGAAATACCAGGCTGTGTATGTGTGTGGGGGGGAGGTCAGTACAGGAGAGGGGGGAGGGGGTCCACTCTCTAATGGATGACACAGAGTTGAGGTGGCAGCCAGAGTGTCTGCCGACACCAATTTGACGGGCGTCGTTAGCTTGTCTCGCTGTAACCCAACAATAGTGGCCTCTTCAATAATTCAGGCGATCAGGGGGAGGGAGAATGTGGAGGTGGGGTGAGGGGGGGTTGACTTTAAAGGCCTTGCTAAAGCGCGGGAATCGGAGCATGTCTGCTAATTCGCAGACCTTGGCTGAGGGTGTAAGACTTGAGATGAAATCAATAGTTGCTGGTGGAGGGAAGGGAGAGTGAATTTTCCTAATGGCAGGACAATTACAGGGGCTGTTGAGCCTGACCCTTGGCACCCCGGTCCCACTCCTCCCCCCCAAAGCCCATGATGAGGACAAGAGGCCAGGACCCGGCTCACTGGGTTGTGATTGCGCGTGCGGTTCCTCTCGGAGAGTGCGCCTCCTGGTTGATAAGGATGTGACGACTGGCACCGGACTGGGGGGTGGAGGGCTCACCTTGGTGCTGTCCCACTCCTGCGTCTTGATCTGCGTGCGGAGCAATTCGTAGGACGGCTCCACCGTCTCCGTGCTTGGCTTGTGATAGCCGGGGATGACGTTGTAGAGCTGGAAGCCAAAGGTCACCAGCCAGCTGTTCACATCTGGGTGGGGTTAGGCAACAGTTAACGAAATACAATAAAGTCTCGTTATATCGATATCGGTTATATCGATAGTACTGCTTATTACAATACTATTTCTATGAACGCAAGGAGAAAATTTACATGCCGCAGGATCAGATATATCGATAGTCTGGTTATATCGATATTTTTTCGGACTCCCGACAATATCAATATAACGAGACTTTACTGTAATAATAAGAATACATTTCATTTCTAAGTGCCTTTCAAAACTCTCAAGGTCATTTTACAGTCACAGGATAAGTTTTTGTGTGGGTGAGTAGCGGCAGCCAAATGCATCAGCGTTCACTCAACCCGTAAATAACTCAAATAGATACAAAGCTAGCTAGCTAGCTAATAGAGAGCTAGCTATATCGCCAATAGCCACTAGCAACACAGCTAGCCAGCTATTAGCGATATTGCCAGCTAATAGATAGCTAGCTACATCGCTAATAGATGGCAAACTATATCGGCAATAGCTAGGTCGCTAGATAGCAGTAAAACTGTCATGCTATTCCGGTACAAATGTTGATAATAATAATACATTTAATTGGCGATGTGGCTTGCTATCTATTGGCGGCATATCTATAATAAGACTCCCAAACAGTGTCGCGCTTTTACTTCGGATGTTTCATCGCACTTTCCACACCGATCCTGAGTATCAAGTATCACTGATTCTGATACCAAGTACCGATATGGGGATATCGCGATATCCGTTCCCATTCCTTCCATTCACATAAGGAGTTTTTAGCTAACGCTATCAATTGTTAGCTAATTTAGCATGTTTTGAGATGTTCTTCTGTACTGCTCTTGTTTGAATACCCTGCATTAAAAACCAACGAAACAAACAAAAACAATAGATTAGCAAATAAATAAACGGTCACCTGATGGGAACAAATGAGTAAAATCTTGCTAGCAGTAGCTTTTTTAACTCATTCAATACTATTCCTGGGAATTGAAAATTTGTTCAGGTTTTGTTTTTTTTTTTGCGGAGGGGTGCCGATAAAGCACTGGTCATACCTCTGGTAATGTTTTTTCCCTTCCACCAGGGGGCAGCATTTTCCTTTTGGACAGCAGCCCCCACTTGCATTTCATATTTCTCCAGACCCATATAACTTAGGAATTAATTATTTTTTTCGGATGAAAGAAGAAAGTCCAAGGTTTCTTACGGTGCATTGAATGTTATTTGTTTAAAATTGCTTTCAATGTCTAGTTCAATCTGCTATTTTATTATGTATCATTTTACTTTTATTGTTATGTGCTTTGTTTTATTGTTTTTATTGTAAAGTGTCCTTGGGTGTTTTGGAAGGCGCTTGAAATTACATGTATTATTATTATTATTATTATTATTATTATTATTATGTTGTCCTAAAACTCAATATTCTGTGGGTCCTGGAATTTGAGTGAAAATGACAACAACCCTGGCACTGGAGTGGACATATTTTTGCATGTACGGCAGTGAATGAGTAAAGCAGCGTGTGAGTACTTTTACTGCTACCGTTTGACAGCACCTGGCAAATTACTTGTTTTTTCCCCCCTTTTTTTAACCTCTGTGATTGAATGAAATGCCAGTGCCATCAGTCACAGCTGAGATGCTCCCTCCACAGCTGTATAGAAGCGCATCTGTTTAGCAACCAAATGTCAATCAGTCCTAAATGGTAAAGAGGTGAAGCGAAAAAAAAAAAGTGTTTTCCCTGGTATTGTCTGTAGCACGGATTCCTTGTTATTCATGATCGGCAATAGATACATCTGTGGGTAAAAACAACACACACAAACGATTTGGGAGGGTGACGGGGGGGGGGGGGGGGGGGGGGGGGGGGGGGGCGGCTGAGGCAATTTGCAAGGATCCGACTGGAGTGATGTTTTACTCTGAGCGAGAAAACACTGCGACAAGTGAACTTGGCGATTGTTTCAAGAAATACATTCTACTGCCACTTTTTCTCCAGGTGGCTTCTCTGAGTGTTTTAGCCTCGTCCCCTGGCACAAAGCAATGAGCTATAAAGTGATCTTTGAATTGTTTCCTTTGAGTACATAAACTGCAGGTCTGTCCGTTAATCCACTGCAGTCTCTTCTCTCATTCACCTGTTTGTCTGTTTGCGTGCGCGAGTGTCTGTGTGTGTGTGCGTGCGTGTGTGTGTCTTAACATATCCACCATTTGTGATTAAGGGGAAAAAAACCCAAACACATTTCATGGCACATTTTTGTACTGTATAAATCTGTCCAAAAGATGGCGGTGAGGCCCAGATGATAAGAAAGTAGTAATTAAAGCCAAGTGGGGTGACAAAAGCCTCTTGGTGGGCTGTCACCCAGAGACTTCCAACACAACCATTTTTCTTAACTTGCTGGAATGATAGTTTGTGGAATGGGTGACTGTATACGTTTTGTATCTACCCCGGTCAAGGATGACGCTTCGTCCTGATGTCACAACGTTTATTGTGAAACACTTGGAACACCATGAAAATGTGTGCACCTTATTAACCGAAAGTAGATCAACATTGACGTAGACTTTAGACTGTCATTCTCTCTCTTTAGCAGTTACTCTGGTTCTGCCTCTTTGGCATTAGTCTCGTTCTGTCTGTCTCGACTTACTCTCGTTCATCGAAACACATGACACGGAAGCGGAAGTGATAATGACAAAACATTATAAATAAAGGTTTGCATAGGTTTGCATAGGTAGGCATAGGTTTGCATAGAAACGTTAAACACTTTTACAGAACAACAAGACCAAATAAATTATATTTTTGTTGTCATAGCAACCAATGACAATATACCCGCCAGTTAAACGTTTTGTTATGTTCTCTGACTGCGCACAAGGGGCCGTAAGTGCTGTAAAAAATAACGTTGAGATGAACAAGGTTGTACGCTAGCCCGTCGAGAAAATAGCGTTGGGCTACACTCCCTGCATATAATATTTGGCATATCTTAATTGCATAACAAACTGAGACGGAAATGGAGCATCATGCCGGCGAACGCGTTGCTAGCGGGGAGATTTCAAAGCCCAGAGTAGCTTATAATAGCTCCAAAGTGACATTTGCAGGTACAATTTGGTGGTGTTTAACGTGCTAATTAGCGTCCTGGCTTGCCAATTGTCATCAGCGCTGCACATCTCCTCGGGCAAACAAGCCGCGACGCGAGGAAAGAAGTGTAAATAAGAGGCCAATCAACGGGGAACGTTCAGCGGGGCCTTTTTGATCTGAATTGTGATTTGTGGCCAAATTAGGTCCTCTGGTGAAATCAAGACAGCGGCTGAGAACATTTGGTCCAAACGCGGAAACACATGGAAATCGGTGTGGTTTCCAGAGCAAAAATTTGTATGCGGATGCAAAGAATGCAAATTGTGGCGTTCTGAGGCTTTCTCTCACCCTGAAGTAAGTGTCGCTCGGTGTACTGCTCGCAGAAACACTCTCACAAGAATTTAGATAGGTGGGAGGACGCGTGTGGCTTTCTCTTTCCCCCTTGACATGTGTAATTTTAGCACCATAAAAAACTTCCATGCATTATTGATCACCCTAGTGAGACTCACCTAACATCTGCCGTCGTTGCTATTTTGATTTAGCTACACACACCCAGCGTGCGGACACCAGCAATGATTGTACGTTGAGGTTGCTTGCTTCCTAAGTTGATACTTATATGCTTGTAGAAATGTTTCACATAAAAAAATATATAAATACAATTTGCAAAGTATCGATCGATGATTAAAAATCATTTCACCTGAGTATCAGCTTGTTGGCTAATACCAAAATACAGTGATACCTTGGCTTACGAACTTAATTGGCTCCCACACAGTGTGTAAGGCGAAACGTGTGTATCTTAAAAATTAATTTCCCATAGGAAACCATTAAAATGAGAATAATCCGTTCCCAGGTCCCCATAAAACATAATTGTATACTTTCTAATTTTCTAAGCCTTAAAACTACACAAATTATACTGTATTTTACGTATAATAAATGTGCTATGGTATTATAATTAAATAAATAAACTGTACTTTATAATAAAGTCATTTTATTTACCTTTGTGATGGTCGTTGATGGCTTGATGGAATGGAGTGGCCGGTTTCAGAAGCATTAAACACTTGATGAGGAACGTAGCCTTCTTTCAGCATCTTGAGGAATGATCCCTTGGAGGTGCTTTCTGTGCAATAATGTTACCTTTTTCCTCATCAATTGTGTTCTGTTTAGCTGGGTTGATAGCTTTTTGCATCAAGTGTACAGATGGCTTGTGCGGATTATTTGTGGAGCCTGATTCAAAGAATATTTTAACCTTCCAGTCTACACTCTGCTTTTGTTTCAAAGTTGTAATGAGTCCCAATGCCATTGTTTTCTATCCATTTTCTCACCATGTCGCTTTTGTTTATTTTCATTTTTGTTTTTTGTTTTGAGCTCTGTCGTCTCCCATTCGTGTGTGTGTGTGTTTTCTCACTCTCCCTTTGTCGTCTGGCTGTCTCTTGAATGTTTAACCCCATTCCCCCTCACTGCTGCATTCTTGACCAATCACATGGCTTTAACCGAAGACGCCATTTTATTTTTGGAAGAACACCCTCACTCTCTCTCTGTCTGTCTGTAACCCCCACACCCTTACTGCTGCATTCTTGATAAATCACGTGGCTTTAACCGAAAACTGGCGGCGCGGAACGGAGGACAAAACATTTGGCCAGCATTTTCTTGTTAGGAGGACGGCCTCGTTCACGAACGACACATCACTCATTGCGGCAGCTCCGTGTGTATCACGAAATAAAGTGTGTATGCCAAGCTAAGATTTTCATAAATGTAACGTTCGTAAACCCAAAAGATTCTAAACCAAGGGGTTCGTATGCCGAGGTATCACTGTACCAAAATATCAGCATCTGTGATGGTGACTCTATGCTGTTAGCCACTTTGCGTTGCCTGTGTCGTCATGCCGTCGGATTTGTGTCGTGAATACGGGATTGCATTGGTTTTGTTACGTTTGTTTTGCGATTGCGATTTGAAAATTCTGCAGCTGCGTGTATACTTTTGAAGGGATTACAATTCCAGTTCAGTCTAAGAGGAAAACTAGGTTTAATTAGCTAACCATTTTTTCCCATTTTCCCATCAAAGTGCCGTTATTTATCTTAAACCAATTGCGTTTTGCACCATAGATTCTTATCAGAAGCTACGACACTGACAATTTGCTGCCATATTGTGACATCCATGAGCAATTTCCAACATGGCGCTAGGCTCAGTTCCCTGCGCCGCATCAATAGCCACGCAGGGCTCATATTTTTGGTGACATCTTTGACTTACCCGTCATATAGCACTTGATCTCCTCATTGTTGCTGAGCGGGTTGTTGTTTTTGAACATGTACAGGTTAAACGGCACAATGTGCCCAGTGTTGAGACGTTTCCAGACATCGTGGTCGGGCGTGGTCCAGCGCCCAGCGAGGACATCGTAGTCCCGTCGTCCCATGTGCACCAGCCTGCTTAGGGGCTCGTACAGACCGCCCTGGTAGCCGATGATGACCTGGAATCCGGGGTTGGTGTCCAGGTAGATCTCGCCAAACGCTGTGTGGAGCACCCGCTTGATCACGTGGCCCGAGCCGCTAAATACGGCCAGGGGCGTGCCAATGTTGTCGCAAGCCACGTAGAACTCATCGCCACTGCTCAGCTCCATGGCAAACAGGTGGCCCTGAAGGTCGTAGTACAGCGAGGTGATCTCGGAGCTCGTGTGGTTGTACATGTGTGTGACCCGGGTGGGACTGGACAGATCAGCGTAGAAGAACTGCAGGTGGTGGCCGACGCTGCTTCGGCTAGACACCCTCCGGCCCAGGCCGTCGTAGCGGTAGCGGATGTTCCAGCCACTTGCTTTGTTGTAAACCTTCATCAGAAGTCCGGCTGAGTTGTAGTCAAAATAGTCATTTCCTCGCTGGCGCAGGAAACCATCCTCGTCCATCCTGTACTGCGCATCCCCCAGGCGGGTGATGCGGTCCCGGATATCGTAGCGCAGGGGTGTCAGGCGAGCGCTGTTGCCCGGGCTGAGGAGATGCAGGTTGCCGTTCAGGTCGTAGCTGTAGCGCCACAGGGGCTTGTCGTTGACAGACACCACCTGGAGTTGGCCGTCCGAGTCATACTCATAAGTGTAGCGCGTGGTGTTGGCGTAGGGGCCAACCTTCAGCTCCTTGGCCACCACCCGGCCCATGTTGTCATACTGAACCATCATCCAGTACATGAGGGAGCGGAAGATCTCATACTGAACCTCCTTTACGCGACCGTAGGCGTCAAAGTGTTTGGTGTGCGTCATAACTGCCGTGGTGATGATTTGATTGATGTCGTAGTAGATGACCCCAAACTTCCCGAATTGCTCTGCCTTTCCCGATACGTCGTCATAGCGGTACAGGTCGATGGGAAGCGGCGTTTCGTTGATGACCGCCTGCATGCTGGTAACCCGGAAGCTGTTGTCATAGACGTAGTCGAATCGGGCGTTGACCATTCCCTCCTCGCTGAATCGGAAAATCTGACGGTCGATCAGCGGCCCGATCTGGCGGTAGCGGATGGTGCAGGTGAATCCTTCGCTCTGCAGGTTGACCGTCTTGAGCATACCGGCCACCTCGTCGTAAGAGAAACCGATGCGGGTGGTGTCGTAGAGGATCTCGAGTAGCTTGGACAGCTTGCCGTACTTGTAGATGATCCGTCGGCCCGTTCCCAGGTAGGTGGTCTGCAGTAGCCTGCCCTCCTCGCTGTAGTCCTGGAGCACTGAGGAGTTTCCCTCGGGGGGCCGGTACGTGTTTCGGTAGTAGCCCACCGAGAGCGCCGTCTCCAAGGTCTGACGGGCTACGTTGGGCATGGTAACAGACGACAGGCGGTCGTTCTTGTCAAATTCAAAGATGTATTGTCTCTGGCTGGAGAGCAGCAGGACCATGGACTGCCAAAATATAAATCATACATAAAAATCAGCCAACTCTTTCATTCCAAAAACAGTCACCCCTTCCACCACATCAACCGTTTCTTTGTTCTGAAGAACAATGCGGGTAGTCGATTCTGCCAAACTGAACTGCACTGCGATTTCCGTCTTTTTTTCAGCAGTATAATTCAGCATTGTGACGCCGGCGTCACTTTAAGTTTGTAACTTCTTTAGAACTAAAATGAGGTCTAATACTTTTGAGAATGAATGTTGAAGGTAGCTAATTATCCACGTCCCTCCCAACTTGTGTGTTGCTATTCAAATGCCTTCCGAGGTTGTCGCAGCAAGATCGCCGGCATTTAAATACGTTCAACGGCAGCCGGAAAAGTGTCAGTTATCAAGGTAACTGGCTCCCATTAACACGTCGACTTGTCTTAGCAGAGAACCACCACTTCTCACCTTCTCCACCCAGCAATCGCACATAAAAGAGTGACATTACTCATTGCCACTCATCCTGGCTATTCTCTTTTTTTTTCTCTTGGGCGATGATAACAAAAGTTTAACGTCACCGTCCGCCGACAGGTTTTCCTTATAAGTTCGGTTGAGCAAGAACCTGATAGTGCAGCACTGACTGGCGGGAAGGAATTCAAGAATGAGGCTACATTGATCCCTCGCAATATTGCAATTCATTTATCGCAGCTTCAGTAGATTGTTCCCCCATCTCTAACACAAAAAAAGTACTGTATTCATGAAAAAAATATTGAATGACTCAACGAGTTAGTACGGGACTGTACGCAACATCGACAAATGACAAATGGATTTATCCTGTGAGCTGATTGGCTGTGCATCTTTGGAGCCCCGCCCAGCAGCTTCCCTGTTGCCTCTAAATCAGTGTCTCGTCAGGTGTTTACTCTGATAAGTGTCTCGTCACCCTGTTGTGTTTGCTGCATGTTCAGCGGACGGGGTCCTGATCCCCATTGCCTACGATAATTGAGAAATATCAAATATATATATATATATATATAGAAATATCAAATGACATCTCCTTTAACAATTCTTACCTTCTCCAGATAGGTGTAGCTCCAGGATTTACCATCAGCAAATATCTTGGAGTTGATTCTTCCTTTGTGGTCGTATTCCATGCGTACCGACATGGTGCCTCTCTGGATGCCCGCCACGTGGCCTCCGGCCGAATAGGTCACATTGACTCCATTGAGGCGGCTGCTCGGTGCCCACAGCGTTGGTCGCCCGGCGTGGTCATAGTGAATCCGCAGCGTAAACTTCCTGTGGTCGTCGTAGACTTTTTCTGTCCTGGTGATTCGATCAAAATCCAGGGACAACAAGTTCCTGTTGTGCACCTGTGGTGGAAGAAAGTAGAGTTGGATGGGTTGGGCTAAGCTGGATCCACAATCAGGACATCTGTGATTTTCAGATGGGCCACCAAAGCCACGAGTGGTTATATATATTTATTTTAATTCACTGACTTCTTTGTTTGAGCAAAATGTGCTTTGGAGCAAACTAAGTCATGCTTTGGCCACAATGAACATCTAATCCATTGAGACTCCGTGCAGGTAAACAAGTGCCAAGTGCTGATTACTAACATTTGTGAGTCTTTGGTAAACTGGCACCAAAACTGGACACAGTGGTTTGGGGGCTTTTCGCCGGATTTAAAAAGACATGATGTAATCCTTCAAATCATGTTTGGGGTTGGCATGGAGTCAAATGGCTTTTTCCAAGGAGGAGATGACAGCCAAAATGGCGCAAGTGAGATGCGATGTCAGTCATGTGGCCGATACTGATTTTTATTTATTTATTAAAAAAAAATGACTGGACTCTTGATCATGCCAAAAAGGGCAACATAGATTTTTCGACTTTATTAGAGAGTGAAAAAAAACAATATTTACACTTTTTATGCTTTTACTTATACTTCTGCTAGGCCAAGATTAATTAATCGATTGTTTAATATTATCTCTTAAAATCATTAACCTCCCAGCCCCAAAAAATGGTGAGCATGACAAAGAGAAAATACTAAGATTTTAGTTTCCTTTTTTATTGGCACAATCAGACAAGCTAGATATAAAACTATTATTTTATTTTATTCCGGACGGGTTGAATCCAAGCAGGATGTGGGTATCCATACTTGGTCAACCCAGCCACTTCAAATATTATTTCTAGCATCAGCCGCGGGGCGCCAAACACCCCCCTCCCCGCCCAGCCCCCCATGATCTGTTCCGTGGCAATCTCAGGGCGAACGCGAACACGACGCCTCTGTGCTATAAATCTCCAGTGTCGCCATGACCGGCCGGCGCGGGTGAGCCAAAATGACGAGGGTCAAGTTGGGGATCATAACAAATGCCAAGCGAGACCCAAATTCCAAAATACTCTATTTCCCCCCCTCCGGCGTCATTTTCGACTTGAAAGATGTGTGAAGGCAGAGGTAGCCTCCTCCCGGCCACGCGCTCAGCCCAGCCAGCCACCCACGTAATATCACTTGACACGCCACTCAAGGTCGCTCAATGATTCAGGCTGTGCTCATCCCTGCACGCTCCGTGGCTATTAGGCTGCTCCCGTTTCCCCCTATCTCACCCCCGAGGGCCATTGTCTATAACAGACATTAGACGCTTGCGCTTGCACAGGGACAACGGGGCCATTAAATGAACAGCCGATGACAGACAAAGTGGCACTTCCCCATTAGCACTGTCGCCTGTTGGAGAATGCGCAAGGCAACTTGGATTACAGGGAAGAGGGGGGGAGGAAAAAAACAACAACAGTTCCAAAAGAGCAATGCTACTTCAGGTTTTATTTTCGGCACACACTAAGATAAACCCGTGTTGGGGTCAGAAATGTGTTCTTTAACGAACAACGCTCTTGTTTTTAGAATCAGAATCAGAATCATCTTTATTGCCAAGTATGTAGAACACACAAGGAATTTGTTTCCGGTAGAACACGCTGCACTAGTATCGTTGTCAAAAAAAACTGCTAAGTGGCACTATACAGTCAATCAAGTAATTTGTGATTATAAAAAGTTACCACATCCCGATTGAAAAAAAAACTTTTTTAATCAAGTTCAGCTTTTCTAGAAGGTTTTCCTGATTGTTTTATTAACAAATTCGTTTTATTAATCAAGTAATTTGTTTTATTAACAAATTCGTTTTATTAATCAAGTAATTAATTAAATAAACCAATTGCAGTATTTTCCGGTGTATAAGGCGCACCGGACGATAAGGTGCACCTTCAATGAATGAAAAACATTTTCCAAATATAAGGTACACCACATTATAAGGCCGCTACAGAAGAGGCTGGGGTTGTGCACTACTCCTCCAGGGGGAAATGGAGTTGGTGGCTGCTGACAGTAGTTGCAAGACCTGTTGTGGCTCCATATTACTTCACATATAAGGCACACCTTTTTACTTCACATATAAGACTTTTGAAGAAAATCAAGGGATTTGGGTGCGCCTTATACACCAGAAAATATGGTAACCAAGTAATTAATTAATTATTTTATGAATAACCAATCAACAGATATATTTATTTGTTGATTGTTGATTCGTGTATTTATTTTACTTTTTTTGTTCACTATGAGAGCGTTTCAGTTCCTTACTTGATTACTTGGTTCTTGCTGACATGTATATTTAATTGTGGCAGTCAATTAATTATCCTGTGTTCATTTCAGTTATGACCGGTGCACGCGCTCAGCAACATTTATTTTTTTGCTCACTATGAGAGCGTTTCAGTTCCTTACTTGATTACTTGGTTCTTGCTGACATGTATATTTAATTGTGGCAGTCAATTAATTATCCTGTGTTCATTTCAGTTATGACCGGTGCACGCGCTCAGCATTGTTCGATCACATCCAAACTTAAGTTCACCGGAGTCCACGCTCATCTGCCCAGCGCCTTTGAGTACCACAAACATATGCTAAAATGCAATGCTAAAGGTCAAGTTTAAAACGTTATTACATGCTAAAGTTTATTTTTGTTGACTTGGCTTGCAAAAAATAAGCCTTTGCTCAGTCAGCCCAATTCCGCTTTTTGCAAGGCGAAGGCGATTTACCCGTAGACGACGGCCGTAGACAGTGACCTGCCCGCGAGCCTGCTCCTTCCTCTGTCGCCACTCCACCAGGTTGAGGCCGTTGTCCAAGGCTAGCGTGATGTTGCGCTTGCTAACGGTGGGGTGGACGGTGCCGGCCAGCAGGTGGGGCTCCGTGTGCAGTGACACCTCCATGCCGTTGGCCAACGCCAGCCTCAAGGAGCCATCCAGGCCAATGAAGTAGCTGTTGCGCACTTGATCTAAGAGATGTTTAGGGGACGTGCAGGAACAAAGTTTGTACTTGAAAAAAATATTTATTTTCTTCTTCTTATTATCCTTAATGTATTGTAAATTAATAAAGAATGGAAATAATTTGTATGCAGGTAAACATCGACTGCCCTCCTCCCCCCATGTTGGTCTAAATTATTATATATTAATCCCAGCTTCAGGGAGGTGGGGTGGGGAAACATCCATCGTTTTCTGTCCAACTGGGCAAACCTCGCAAACAGAAGCGGAGTGAAGGCAGCTTAAAGGATTCAGAAACGTCGCAGAATTAGCAACATCCTCTTGGTGAATTGACTTAATGTTCCAGTAACACTTAATGACAAATAAATCACGCTACTGAGATAGCCGCCACAGCTAAAGTTGCCGTGTTTACGGCGTAGAGCTAGCTAGCATTGCTAGCACTGCTTGTATGTTGATGTTGGGCAGTGTTCTCTATGACTTTCTGAAAGTAATGGAGTTGAATCGTGACCTTTACCTGAGCGACGCCCAATGTACCCGTTTTTCTACATCTGTGCAGAAGGAGAGGCAGCTACTTTAACCACCGCTGACAATCCCAGCATCTCACCGCTAACGAAAGGGGACATAATCTAATATGCATCTGAGCCAGGTCACGGTGTAATGAGCTAAAACGGCCGCTCAGCAATATTAAAGAAGAAGAACAACCTTTAGCAGCGGCAGCAGTATTTAACTCAAACTCTGCAATAACGCAGGGACTGGCCCAACGACGATCAATAGCTAGCGGCTTTCCTAGCACCCCGTAAACTGTTTTTTTGAACAGAACTTTTGCAGCAGCCTCGGGTGAAATCGGAGGGCATTAAAAACCACAGCAGGAAGCGCAAGCTGAGCTGACCGGGTGAAAAACAAAAAACAAATAAATAATAAAGACATGGCTGCTGTTGACCACGCAGCGCAACATCCAGACTTAAAGGGCAACCGACGTCTCCGGACAATTTGTGTCCATAATTTGTAAAATGGCTTCAAATTACTTCTACTGAGCGTATTTTCCAAAGTTTCCACCACATATAGCTATATTTTACGTTTTAAGACTCGCGCTGAATATTCCGGAAGTCTTGTTTTTGAGTTGGTGACGAGTCCTCACCCTACGTCACTGAAGGAATGCCCCTGACTGAAAAAAGGACCCATTGTAGCAGTTCTTCCATCACATCAATGCATTTTGCTGTACTTGTTTGGTCTGAAAACCTCGTGTTGCACCAAAAAGAGGCAGAAGAGGGCAACAAAGCTCCGTGTAAGGAACCAACCAGCCAGTGGCAACGGGCTGATTAATTCCTTACACGGAGCCCCCTGCCATTCTCCGCCTCCCCTCTGGTGCTACATTTCCCCCCTTATTGCCTCAAAATGGCACGGAATAAATTATTTAATCGATTGCAAACGTATGCTTTCCTCTTCAGAACTATTTGAATCATATTCATAACTGGATGAGTACCAAGAAAGCATATTCTCCGAATCTGAAGCCATTATTTTCATTCTCCAGCAAGGCAATATGTCTTAGCTTGACATCACGAACAAGGGGGCGGGACCTCCTGAAATTGGCCACTTCCGGGTTCATTTTTTTTGCGGATTTTGGACACTTTAAGTCATTTTTATTGGTGTTTTGCATTTGACTAAAAATATCATACTGCGTGTTTTGGTATTTCAGATGCTATAAAACGTTTTTCTGATGTCAGTTAGGAAACAAAAAAGTGATGTTGGTTGTCCTTTAATGTTGTTGCTCTCCACGTTCATCATCAGGGAACAAAACAAACAAACAAACAAACAATCAAGTAAGCATATTATCCTCATTAAGGAGCTCCTAATGGTTTGTGAAACATTAATGAGGTTGTAGAAGAGCCTGAGGAGAAGGGAAAAAAACCGCATTGTCATTCCCATGACAGGTCTCAGCGTCCAGAACGCTTCCTTTGTAGATGATCAACAACAAACACAACATCTGAGCACTACGCTTTTCACTACTCTCCGGTGTGCTCTCAAGAGAAAGAAATGAGTTGAGTTGGCAGGCCGACCTTTCCTCTCTCCATCACAGAGGTCGAGGCGGGGGCCTGTAAGGGGGCCTCCAAGGCCAAATGGGGCTGGAAATGCCGCCGAACCGGGGCGACCGCGCACATGCCCGCACGTCGGCCAGCAGCTTTAAGATAAATGTGTACAACGTTTACAGTTCTTTGAAATCGGGTCGCGTTTTGAATACGCCGTTGTATTCCTAACCTCTGCTGTAAATGACAATGAGCGGAAGGGAAGCTGTTGGCATGCACTGCACTCCCTCATACTTTTGTTGTGCTTACTGGGGCTTATGATAACATCACAGCACAGATTCCAGGACGCTGGCCGTACTCCCAATTGGCCGCTCTATCCAACAAATTCCCCCATAGGAAATAACGGGACTTTGAAAAAAAACTTGTGTGTATTGTTCACTATCCTAAATTGGAAAGATGAGTCAACCAAGTGGGAATAGAATCCACACATACATCATGACTACTTTCAAACGGAACTAAACGGTTCCGGATTTCTCAAATTTTTAGGGGGCTCCAGAGACTTTTGCAAAGACCCCTTATAAGCCTAGCGGCCATTAAACCCAACTACGACGTGCACGCGGAGATGACCTATTTTGCGAGTGGTACAGCATAACAATCCATGACTTCCTCACATTGTGAGGTCAGCATGGCTGTGACTTGACGTGTCAGAATTATATTATTTATTTTTTATTCAGGAATTGAAAAGCATGACATGGAGCGTCATTCCGAATTTGTTCAGGTTTTGTTTTTTTCTTGGGGGTGAATTCGATAAACCGCTGGTCAGACCTCTGGCAATGTTTAGCGCTCCCACGAGGGGGCAGCCTTTGCCATTTGTACACCACTATTTGAAGCGCAGATAACTCCAGACTCATATAACTCCAGACTCATATAACTCAGGAAATAACTTTTTTTTTTCGAATGAAAGAACGCTGCATTGAATATTTATGTAGTCCTAAAACTCAATATTATGTTGGTCCTGCAATTTCAGTCAAAATGACAAAAACCCTGGCACTGGAGTGGACACATTGTCTGGCAGTGAATGAGTTAAAGAACCCTCCAAAGAAAATAGCAAAAATGATGGTGGCGCACAAGCTTCCTCTAGTGGAGAATCACAGAATTAAAAGTAGAAAATGGACCTGACATTGGCTTATTATTGTACAGTGAGACTTCAACTTACGAACACCTTATCTTACGAACTTTTCATCTTATGAACGTCAAATTTATGAAAATTAAACCTTATAATAAGCACTATTTTCATAATACACACCCACCACGGCTGGTCCATCAAGCACACGACCTTCGGATCTGGCGGAATGATCTTCGGAGTGAGCTTTGAAAGGTGCTTGAAATAACATGTATTATTATTATTATTATTATTATTATTATTATTATTATTATTATTATTATTATTGATATTTTGTTCGGTTCTGACACTGAAAATTCAGGCCGTGGACATAAACAAAAGTTATTTTTGCCTTATGTGTTATCCATGTTTCATTGGTATCTACACTTAAACTGAAGTACGATGTGTGAGTAATTCGCTACCTGTGCGACACAGACGATAGCCAATTAATTAGCGGGCTGGGTCGGTGGCGCCGATGGGCTGGCAAACAGATGTCGGAGACAAGGTCATGACACTGATGTGACTGGCGGACGGGGCAATGGGAGGAGGGAGGAAAGCAGCACGGGATTTCTCAAATTGCAGTCGTGAAAGGAGTCAGTAGGACGGGAGTATAGTTGGATGACGGGAGGTGTTGTTGTCTTTGAAAGATCCCTGCCCATCCCCCTCACAAAAAAAAGTTCAGCGCCATCAACCTGCGATCGATAACGATCTGAAACGTGTGAGCTTCCCAACACAAATTGGCGAGTCGCAAGCCGAGACGCGCATTCATCGGCACCATCGTGGGCCATGACACAAAATCAATGAATGCGTCCAATCCGCCTTGTTGCCCAGTGCGCTTTAATTTCATGAAGATGGACAGGAAGCAACATGTGTGGAGTTGATGGAAATGGCAGGCGAAAATGCGGCTGTCAGATGGCGGCGGCATTGCAGGCACCTGCACATGAACTCAATCTGGAACTGACATGTAAAATGAGCTTCTCAGGAGGTATCTCATAGAATTTGGTTTAGAGGTTACGGGATATCTCTCTGTCTCTCTTTCTCTCTCTCTCTTTCTATCTCTCTCTCCCTCTCTCTCTGTAAAATGGCTTCAAATGACTTCTACTGAGCCTTATTTTACAAAAATTCCACCGCATATAGCTATATTTTATGTTTTAAGACTCGCACTGAATATTCCGGAAGTCTTGTTTTTGAGGTGACGAGTTCTCACGTTACGTCACTAAAGGAACGCCCCTGACCGAAAAAAGGACACATTGTAACAGTCCTTCCATCACGTCAATGCATTTTGTTGTACTTGTTTGGTCTGAAAACTTCGTGTTGCACCAAAAAGAGTCAGAAGTGGGTGACAAAGCTCAGTGTAAGGAATTAATCAGCCTGTGGAAACGGGCCGATTAATTCCTTACACGATCTATCTATCTATCTATCTATCTATCTATCTATCTATCTATCTATCTATCTATCTATCTATCTATCTATCTATCTATCTATCTATCTATCTATCTATCTATCTATCTATCCCATATAAATAACTTAACCCGATCTTCGTACTTCCACCTACGCAATATCAATCGTCTTCTCACCCCTCACACCTCTTGTTCATAGTCTTGTGACCTCCTGGATTGACTATTGCAATTCACTTCTTCGTGTCCCTCAGAAAATGATATATATGCATGTGCGCGGTCGCCCCAGTTCGGCGGCATTTCCAGCTCCATTATATTCCGTTTGGGAAGAAAGTTATATTATTAAAACTTTGAAAACTCTCTCTGTGTAATGAGAAGGTTTCTTCAGGTGTCATCTATACTTTTCTGTACTACATTACACTCTCTGTGTAATGTATTTCTTTGTAAATATGTTTACATGTTTTGACGTGGGCACATGCGGCTTATATACAGGTGTGGCTTGTGTATGTACAAAATCGGTTTTCCTCTAAAAATGTAGTGGGTGAGGCTTATAATCAGGTGCACTCTATAGTCCGGAAATTACAGTATTTTGTAAAATTCAAAACAAATAAATAAATAGCGATTTTCACAAATGAGTTTTTGCTAGGGCTGAAAAATTATTTGGTACTTACTAAAAAAATACACATTGTTTCAATTGAACAAAATCTTCTGATTCAAGCGTACATCTCAGCGCTGTTAAATGCAACATCTGATCTTGATCTAACACTGCAGTGCTGAGTTAAAATCAGTCATCTTATTTTTCCCCCTCTGTCACCTATGAATGGAATGATAACTCCCGAAACAGAGATTTAAAAAGGAACAAAATAAAATATAATCACCAAGGCTAACAGTGTTTCGTTGCTCTGACTTCACAATTCAGACCTAACATTTAAGTGGACCTCTGTTGCGCTCTTGAGTAAATAAGGGAATAATTTGAAAACAACATGGCGATCCTGCCACAGACAAAGGGGAACCAAATAAGCAGAGCACTGTTGAAATAAAATGTGTTGTACCTACCTTGCATGAGTGTATAGATGGTGCCTGAGGCAGATAGGTTTGCGGTGACCGTCACGTCCTCCTTGGCAGCGCCGTCCGCCTGGATGCGAACGGCGCTGCCGGCGTCGGCGCGGTAGCTGCTCACCCGGCCTGTCGGGTGTGTGACATTGGTCAGACGGCCGAAACTGTCATACCTGAAGAAGCAAGACAGAGTTTGTTTAGCCATTAGTCCAATACATACTACCTCTTGTATGAAGCCCAGCCAAATTCTGCTCAGAGGTGGGCTACACCAAATGTTGGCATTTTTGCAGACCTGTGCAAGCGGGTATCCTATCGGAAGTGGACAAGTTATAGTAGGACGTCATTTTTATCCACACCATTTCCCATTAGCCAGACTAACTTTCTTTGTTCAATGTTTATTTTAAAACTAAACTTTATCTGTGAGTGGCAATAGACATATTGAAGAAAGCAACTCGGAACATCTGTTATTCTCAGTTTTTTTCCTTTGCTATTTTCTGGGTTAGCAGGACCTACCCTGGCCACCATTTTGGCACCATTGGGATACCTAAATTGTGAGCGATCAGAACACGATTCACTTGTCCAAAAACTGTCAGAGGAGAGATGAAGAACCCCTCGTCACAAATCCCGTCCAAGTGTCTTTAAAGCTTAACAGGTGAGCGGCGTCGCACAATCTCATTAAGCAGCAGCGTGATACAGCCTGGGTCTCCTCCACCTTTGCGTTAAAAATAACAAAAAACGTTTATGACACGCGGTGACACGACGGGCCCAGATTGTTTCATCTCGCACGCGACAGGCCCATCAGCGGCGAGCGATTTGAAAGCCGTCACCGTTGCAGAATGCGGACGACGCCCGCGCCACATTACGCGAGGATGAGGAATCCCGATTGAAAATAAAGGGGGCCCACTTTGCATGTCGACGCCTGCCACAGCAAAGCCGCGAATAAACGAGGCTGGCGGGCGGGCGCTGGTTTATTTCCTCTGCGCTGCCATCTCAAATATCCATTATGGACAGGAAGAGCGGGAGCGGTATATCTCCTGAAGATAAAAGTAATCCGAGCCGAGCAGCACTACGGGAGCAGTTTCGTCTTTCACTTTCTAAATGCTAACGTCATTTGGAGCTAAAGACAACCTTTTTTTCGGTACATAGCCCTGCTGCAAATAACTGACCTATCTCAGCGATTTCTTTTTCTCTGGAAATTCTCGTGGTGCAACTAACCATGATTATGAATCAGGTGGAAAAAATTTTTTTTCATTTCCATTCCTTCATCTCAAAACAGGAAATTATTTCAAAATGCCTTTGTTTACAAACAAACAAACAAACAAACAAACAAACATATTTGGTAGTGGTGAGGTTATTAAAATATACGAAAACTAATATTGGTAAAAATGTTGCTTTTTGTTTACGTCATTAACTCACTCACTGCCATTCCCCAATTTATTCAGCAATTGAAAATATGACGTGGTGCGCCATGCACACATTTGTTCGGGTTATTTTTTCTTGCGGAGGGTGCAGATAAAGCGCTTGTCAGATCTCAGGCAATGTTTTTCCCTTCTTCGAGGCATTTGCATGATGTCCATGGTCGCGCTTTGTTACAGCTTCAGCTGTTGTTAAAGCCCAATATAAAGCAATATGTATTGTATTGTATTTTGCACAGCTACCCCCATTTCAAGCTCAGATACTTCCAGAACCGTGCAATTTAGGAATAAACTCTTTCTGATGAAAGAAGAGAGTGTAAGGTTTCTTACGCTGCATTGAATGTTTATGTACTCTTAAAACTCTATATTCGGTGGTTCCTGGAATTTGAGTGACAATGACAAAAACCCTGGCACTGAAGTGGACACATCTTTATACATTGTCTGGCAGTGAATGAGTTAAAAACATGGTTGCAAATGTTTTGATTCGACACATCAGTTTGCTTTCATAACGGAATCTGAAAATGTCCATGACTGAGAGAGTGAAATTCTGAAGATTTGGACGATTTCAAATGAAGCAAGACTTGGACGCCATTAAGCGAGCGCCAAATATACTGTAATTATGCATTAATTTGACAAGTGATTAATCATCGATTAATCGTCACAAATATATTCAAAGAGTTTAAGAATTGCTTTATATGTTGTTTTCTATTACCAAAGAATCGATGAATCTTATCATCCGTTCAGAAACATCATTTCAAATTGCAGCAAACTCTAAAACAAATTATGACGCGACGACAGAAATGATTTGACTGGAATTTGGGTTTGTCAAGTTGTATTTCGATTTGGATGGCGATTTGTTTTTCTTCCCATTTTTATTTTCTCCCCCAAACACAAAACAGCCTCCTTGGGCCTCAGCTGCCTTTTGGCTCGCTTCCTGCACTGACGCGGCGGGTGGGGGTGACGGCTCTTGACTTCCCCTCCGATGCCCACGAGTCCCTTCATATTGAATCTCATCTGTGTCACACGTCAGCTCCGTGACCTTTCGAGTGGAAACAAGGAGGGGGGGAGTCCCCAATAATAATAATAGAGTGGACATTGCGCCTCGCCGTCCTCCCGGCGTAGCCGCTAATCGCTAACTCGAGTGGCAGGCAGAGTTGAGAATGTCAGGACGCGTCTGCGTGAAGACTGTGGAAACAATAACAGAGGGCCAGGCAGCCATGTGACCACGTCAGCCGCATGGCAAACGGCAGACTTCCAAATCATCATTTATGGCTTGGGCCACGGAAAATTAACTCTTTGGCGTTACGTTTCTACGAGACAAAATTTGGTCACTATCACCCATTTGTTCTTGTTGTTGTTTTGTTTTATTGATTTATGTGCTGTTTGAAACTCCCGAAGAGCCCACAAGATGGCACGAAATCGGGCATGATGGAAAAGCATGAGCAATGTTACCGGATTGTCGGTATAAAAGCAGGTGGGATACAATAAATACAAACAACAATGTTGACCGAGACGTCTGATCCAAGCTGCGGCGCCGTAAGGTGGTGTTGTGTCCTTCAAAGCTAATTTTGGAAGGAAAACAAATCGTCATTATTGGCTGAGATTAATCGTTGATGAGCAGACTGACACAGCTAGGAAAATAATATGATTATTGGCCAGGGACCATCTGCAAATGGAACTATTCACTGATGCTGCCGTGACTTGAAATTACCTCTGACAGGAACGGGGGAAAAAAATCTTACTGCAATGGAATGCATTGTTTTGGGGTGATTACAAAAAACAATTTATGGTTGTATTAAAAACAAACCGACCACTGATTGAAGTGAGCAGAAAGTGGCCCGTGGTTTCTTTCAAACATGATTCAAAGCTAATTTGTTCATGACTCACATTAGCCTGAAGGACAAGGACTGGTGTATTTTTTTTTTAAAACATTGCACACACACGCACACACACACACACACACACACACACACACACACACACACACACACACACACACACACACACACACACACACACACACACACACACACAGACACGTGCGCACACACACACGTGCGCACACACACAGGCACACACACACACACACACACACACACACACACACACACACACACACACACACACACACACACACAACACACACACTATATTGTCAAGTCAAACGCAGTTCTCCAGACATTAACGAGGAATGCTACAAATTGGGCTATAGTGACTTCTCAACACAGCTCTTGGATCAGATTGCACAGATCATCCATCCATTTTCCAGACCGCTTTATTCTCTTTAGGGTCGCAGTGCTGGAGCCTATCCCAGCCGTCTTTGTGCACTAGGCGGGGGACACCCTGAATTGGTTGCAAACCGATCGCAGGGGACACAGATACTAACAAACATTCACTCCTACACTCACACCTAGGCACAATCTTTGAGTGTTCAATCAGCCTGCCATGCATGTTTTTGGAATGTGAGAGGAAACCGGAGGACCCGGAGAAAACCCACACGGGCCTGGGGAGAACATGCAAACTGCACACAGGGAGGCCCGGTCTTGAACTCACAACCTCTGCAATGGGAAGCCAGCATGTTAACTACTCTTCTACCAGGCCGCCTTCGCACAAACCAGTGAAAAAAATAATCGGGGTGGGCAGGTCAATCACACATGCTAGTATGTCGGAATTTGCATTTTTAGGGTACCTCACGCGCAATTAGAGGATGTATATTTAAAAATAAACAGTCAAAAATATGTCTTACAATTGTGAGAAAAGACGAACCAAGCCACGACGTGAAGTGAAAGGAAAAAAATAAAATTTCATAGTTTCAATTGCAGGTTACGGCCGAATGGAAAAAGGTTGAAACAGGACCTGAAAACGGGTATTCTCTTTGTTTTAGTGGGTTTGCTGGTTTTTTTGTCACATGACATTCTGTGGATTTGCTCGAAAATGGCTGACAATCCAGGGCGACCTCTGGCAGAGAATGAGTTAACATTTTACGAACTACAAACCCCCTCCACACCACCACTTGTTTACGAATGAGCTGGCCCATCTGTCCGGTTTAAAAATCAAACGTGGCCCTTGAGCGTAAAATGCGGCCGCATCGTCCTCATTAGACTGCGCAGATGGGCCGGGACCAATCGGATCTTTCGTTTTTTGATTCAGGTTTACATACTGTAAGCGACGGCATCTCGCGTTCATGCCGAGCAAATCAAAGACAGGTGATGAGTGTCAGCTCGGATGAAAGCGAGCGTCTGATGAATGCATCGCGCCCGTCTATTCCTCCGGCGAGGTGAAACAGATGTCTGATCGGCAGTATTCGCTTCATCACACACTCCCCCCCCCCCTTTTTTTTTGAACGCCACGCATTCCTTCGATGCCGGCGATTAAGCGACGGGACAGATCACTTCCTGGAAATGATGGAGAACCGGAATCCCCCGACTACTCTGATGAGCATATGCGCTGTGTCATTACACGCCAGAGAGCAGATGAGGACAACTCTGTCGCAGGAGCGAATCTCATTTTATACGATAACAGAAATGGCATTACGTCTGTACTCTGCGACGTTCTTGCCCAGCGAGTGATGTTCACGGCGATCGGTTGCAGACGACGAGGTTGTGCGCTCAAGATAAACAGCTCAACTGGCGGCGGAGGGGGCCCGAACCCGAAAGCCAAACGGGAACTTTTCACCTGGACCATAACCCCAAAAGCTAACACTTGAATTGGAGTTAGCGCTCATCTCATAACATTGAAGGCCATTTTCTTATAATGAGCTACACTTTGGTGTGCTGTCTCAATGGTAATATCGTCGAGAGACCTACACTACTCACTCAGAAATAAACAAGAGCCGTAGATATCAAGACAGCGTTTTAGGTCAATTTTTGACAAGCAGGCTCCAAGTACTCAACTTGGGGACTTGGTTTTGACTCCAGTCCGGTCATGTGACTTGATGTCATGTGTCATGTCATGTGACAACACGTTGGACACCACCTCTGCCAAAATGACATACTCCTTTTGAGCTAGCTGTGTTGTCTCTGACAGATACCAGGCGAACATAAATGCTCCAGCAGCTCATGTATTTTGTTTTTCTACTTTCATTCCTTTCATCACTTTGCTGCTGTGAAATGTACATTTCTCCACTGGGAGACTAATAAAGGCAAATCCAATCCAATCTCCTTCAATAGCCGCCCCGTCATACATCTTGTTTTGAACATCGCCTGGGGGCAACATGGATTGACATCCATTTTAGCCTGTTTGAGTCTACTCAAATTTCAAATCACCTGATGGGGCATGTTGGAGGAACTGGATCCGAGGTCCTGATTTTTGAATTCAGGATCTGCTCTATTAGGGTCAATAAAAAAAAAAAATGACTGAAACCAAGTGTAGGGTGGGAGTATGGCACTCCTCCATTTTCGGCCGGCGGTTCACCACTCAAGAACCATTTCTTTCAGATAGGGTCCAACACAAGTATTTCTAAGGAGAAAACATGGCTGTCTCTTCCATGTTCGTCCCGGAATGGCTCCAAAATCCGCATTAGGTGTTTCTACGACCGAAAGCTTCCGAGTAACGACAGCTCCTACTTTGTTTTATTGTGTTCAACTCGATTTCTCATCTGCATGGTAACAATACAAGTCAACATTATGACTCAAAACCGCCCAAAACATCTGACAACCCCGCCCCACGCTACTCACTCATAGAAAGTGGTCCACCCGTTCTCGTCGGTCTTGGTCGCCAGCAACCCGGAGCTCCCATGATACGTCATGACGGCGAGCACCTGTCCCTGCGCTGCCACGCTTTTCAGAGCGTCGTTGGTGCCCACCGTGAACCAAAAGGTCTGCCCGTCGGGGGTCATGATCCACAGGGGCAGCCCGGTGGTGTCCCGCCGGACGGTCACCACGTTCTTGTTCTTGTCCGTAATGGTGCTCAGCTCACCGGCCCCTGTGTAGGTCAGGTTGTACAAGTGGTCGCCGGTGGTCAGGCTCTGGGTGAACACGTGGCTGCCGTTTGCATCAAACAGGTAGAGCTCGTCGTCGATGGGCGACGACACTTCGTACATGTTGAGCGGGCTCAGGTACGGCTTGTTCTTGCGCACGAAGCGGATGCGGATGTTGCCCAAATCGGCGATGTAAAGCTCCCCGTCCGGGCACACCGCCAAGGAGGAGGGTGCGTTGAGTTTGGCGTCCTTTGCATAGCCCTCGTCGCCGGAGTAGCAGTCGCAGTTAGCGTCGTTCTTGCAGTCGCAGCCACTTGGCGCCCCTGCCACCAGAGAGATCTCGCCGTTGGTGGACACGCGCCGCACCCGGTTGATCTTCTTCTCGTCCGACTCAGCGATGTACAGCGCGCCATTGTGGGACACGGCCAGCGTGTTGGCAGACTCCAAGGTAGCGTGGACGGCCACCTTGCTCATGAGAAAGTGGTCGATGCCGGGAACTTGGCAGTGCATGGGCCTGCCTGCCACAATGCGCACTTGGTGGTTCTCCGAGATCTGGAGCACCACGTTGTTGTCCAGGACGTACAAAGAGTTGTCCAGGGGGCTCACCGCGAGGTCAGTGGGCCACTCCAGGCGAACCTACAAAAGGGCAAAACATCAGGGGGCTTGCTGAAGAAGAAACCGCCAAAGAATTCCGATATTCTGGATCTTTGGATCTCATTAATAATTCAGTGGGTAACTAGCAGTAACTAGGCTAATAGCATGAAAACCATACTTTGCTACTTCACTATTTGTGTTTTTGGTGCACACAAATACCACAAAAACCAAAGGGTTGAGGAAAGAGTTCAGGAATGCGGACTCTAAAATGACTTCTGAACCAAACCAAATCGTATTGTTTGATTAAAATAAAAACAATTTTTGAAATATTAGAATATTTGCTGGACCTCAAATAAACAATAAAGTACAGTATGACATCGACGACTGATATAGATTCAGTGTTGAGGAAAAAAAAAAGAAACAACCCCCTCCACCCAAAATCATCTGATAAGGGCGAACGCGGTGCCGAGTGTAGCGTTGAAAGCAGAAGCATGCTCTTTGTATGGTCTGATCCAAAGATAGTCATCAATCACGGCTGGGAAAAAAAGCGGTATGAGGAGTGCTAAAGATCAGATAAACCACAGCTTTTTTTTAAACAATCAGAAATACTGCATCCTCGTCACCTCCACTCATCAACTCCAAGTCCGATTGTTCCATTGACAACGCAATCAATGCTCTTCATTAACATCAACTCTCGTATTTCAATAGGAGATTGATTAACAAAAAAAAGAAAAAAAAGTGATGAGACAAAGGCGTTGATGAGCAAGTGTGTTTGGTGGAAATGAGAGAAATTAATTATTCTTTTGTGCTTTTGAAGCTCAAAGACGTGACAACAACCTCGGAAACAAAGACCCAAGGTTACGTTGAGATGACTTGAGTAAATGAAAGAGAGAAAAAAAAATATATATATACAGTAAAGTCTCGTTATATCGATATCGGTTATATCGATAGTACCGCTTATTACGATACTATTTCTATGAACGCAAGGAGAAAATTACATGCGCGCAGGGTCGGTATATCGATAGTCCCGGTTATATCGATATTTTTTCGGACTCCCGAGAATATCGATATAACGATCGTAACTCACGCCGGTCGTAAATCGGTTACCTATATACGTATATAAACACACACACACACACACACACACACACACACACACACACACACACACACACACACACACACACACACACACACACACACACACACACACACACATACGATTTATTCCCAAACGCGTAGGACAATTTTGCGAAGGACTTTGACTTCATAAAAAAAATAAAAAAATGTAAAAAATAAACTTCAATGGTAAAAAACGCATATATATAAAAAAACACACACACATATATATATATATATATATATATATATATATATATATATATATATATATATATATATATATATATATATATATATGTGTGTGTGTGTGTGTGTGTGTGTGTGTGTGTGTGTGTGTTTATATACGTATATAGGTAACCGATTTACGACCGGCGTGAGTTACGACCACCGTACTTACGACCACGACCGCCAGACCTTTTTTTTAATTCTATGGCTGGGACCCCTACGGTGGCAGCATACATTTGGTAGAATAATCGAGATGGCCCTTCTTGTTAGGATTAAACAAGTAGGATGTTTGTTTGCCGGAGCACAGAGAGCAAATCGCTTCTCGCAGCATTGTATAAGAACTAGTTTTTTATTGCTGTCAAAGGACCATATGTAGCGTTGTGGCTGTGATGCCAGATCCGCTTAACATTCAGCATGCCTCATTTATCTTAATAGAGAATATTACAACATTGCACAAAATGAGGATATAAAATAACGATTTATTCCCAAACGCGTAGGACAATTTTGCGAAGGACTTTGACTTCATAAAAAAAATAAAAAAATGTAAAAAATAAACTTCAATGGTAAACTTCAGGTCAACCAACATGATGGAATCCAGTTTGGCCAAAAAGTGTGTTGCGTGTGCTTTAAAAATAAATGACGGGTGGATTGTCAAAGTCATTCAAGGACACCCAACATCTGCGGTAACGACATCCAATCCACGGAAGAGCTTGTTATCAGCTTTCAAGTAGAAGATTGCCCACCATATTTCCACCTTTATCCCTTCCCGTTCTTTTTCCTCATTTGACGGCCAACTGTGGGTAGTCAACGACCAAAAAAAAGTCATCTCCGACTGTCCAACGTTATTGGTTACGCTTTTTGACTCCTCACGCCACTCAGTTGGAGTGGCGTACTTGTCCGCTTTTGATTGAAAAAAAACAGCACATCCCGCTCAAAGGGGAGGCGACACCCCCTTACCCCACCCCCATAATGGAGCATAGTCGTGGGCCGTGTGTAACATGGCCCACGAGCCTGGCGGCGTTCCGCAAATGCATTTCCTTCATACAAGAGGGATCGGGGGGGTCTTTCAATTCCGTAAAACCAATTTCTTGTCAGCACTGCCAGTTCAATATTACACGAGGCCGAGTGGCAAGACGTCTCGACTATGGGAAACATTTTGGCAGAGGTGGAGTCAAAACCAAGTCCCCAAGTTCAGTACTTGGGGCCTGCTTGTCAAAAATTGACCTAAAACGCAACTTTGCCTGGGTATTGATGAGACTCGGTGTGAACGACCACTGACTGGCATTTTTAGGCTGTTTATTATGCTTTTGAAAGATTTATGAGGCCGTGTGTTTGTTTGTGCGTGTGTGTGTGGAGCGCAGAACCCTGGCCACCCACCAGAATGCGCCAACGCCGAGTGCAGAGGCCGACCACATGAAGAAAAATTATCATGGAGGGGAGGGCCAAAGGTGCTTAAATTTGGACTGAAGGAATTCTCTTTTGGATACAATTGTGAAACATATGAGACACAGCCAATATGATGTTTAACTTTCAAAAAATGGAAAAAACGCCAGGCAAGGAGGACAATCAGGTTCCAAAATAACTTTGCCCTCTGGGCCTTGAGAGTGTTAAATTGCAATAAAAACACACTTTTCTTTAACTCTCCTGAAATTGAGTTTTTGACAACTAACCGTTTCTGTGGTTTTACTATACTTTTTGTCATTTTGGAGTTATTGCATATGTTTATAGACTGCATTCATGCAATTTTATGTTTCATGTTTTTGAGAGTCAAGTCGATTTTCTTTTAAAATTAAGAGTTAGCCTCATTGTGATCAGGAAGCAACTTGTGGACTTCAGCTAATTGTGTTTTTTCAAAATGAAAACCAGTCCAGGCAAATATTTGTTGTGATTATATTAAGTCATTCGCTGCCATTCCCGAATGTATTTGGGAATTGAAAAGTGTGACGTTGAGCGCCATTTCCAAATTTTTCGGGTTTTTGTTTTTCGTGTTGTGCCGATAAAGCGCTGGTCAGACTTCTGGCAATTGTTTTCCCTTTCCACGAAGGGACAGCATTTGCCTATTGTCCATGTCAGCACTTTGTTACAGCTTCAGCTGTAGTTAAAGCACAAAATCAACCAATATGTATGTATTGCATTGTTTTTTGTATAGCCACCCCCATTTCAAGCTCCAATATTTTCAGACCCAGGAATGGAAATTCGGGAATGGCAGGGAGCGCTGGTCAGACCTCTGGCAATGCTTTTCCCTCCTATGAGGGGGCATCATTTGCCTTTTGTACAGCCGCTCCCACTTCCACCTAATATTAGTCCAGACCCATATTACTAAGGAGTTAACTATTTTTCTGAAGAAGAGAAGAAGAGAGTCTAAGGTTTCTAACGCTGTATTGAATGTTTATGTAGTCCAAAAACTCAATATTCTGCGGGTCCTGCAATTTGAGTGAAAATGACAAAAACCCTGGCACTGGAGTGGACACGTTTTAGCATATTGTCTGGCAGTGAATGAATTAATCAAGCCGAATTTTGTCAAATCGAATCTGGATCGTAATCCAGCTGAATCGGAAAGAATGGAAATCCACAAAAATTAGGCGCACGCAAAGTGTCAAATTAATATTCAAATCGATGAGAAGGTTTCTTCAGCCGTCATCTGTACAAATTTGAAGGTTTCGGACGTTTCGCCTCCTATCCAAGAGGCTTCGTCAGCGAACTAAAGTCTGACTGGTCGTATCGGCCCTATTTATATATCCCTAATGTAATGTAATAAATAGGGCCGATACGACCAGTCAGACTTTAGTTCGCTGACGAAGCCTCTTGGATAGGAGGCGAAACGACCGAAACCTTCAAATTTGTACAGATGACGGCTGAAGAAACCTTCTCATCGATGGACCACTCCTGTACGACTGAGAGCTTACACAGACGTTAATATTCAAATGTTTTATCATGAAGATGCACGCAACTGACGGCTTGTAAATTCCAAGCAATGCTTTAAATGACTTAAAATTCAGTTGGAGCTTGAGTTGACATTTGGAAAATTAAGACTTTACGAACGTGACTGACTCCCAACTTTGAAAAAAAAAAAAAAAACATGGCTACCACGAGAGAAATCCAGCTCTCTTTTTTTTTGCCTATTTTTACTTCAGAACATTGTCAAGTAACAATCATGTCTCCTCTTTACTGGCATCAGCATGTCGTCCGCTGGCAGACGAGTGTGAAATGTCATCATTTCAAGTCGCCGTCTGAAAAGTACATCGAATGGCAACGCCGGCGTGGCATTTCTTTTTCCTCCGCATGAAGTCAGAACCCGGCAGGGTGCCGCAGCATTCCACCGTTTAAGGACATTAAAGCCAAATTGGAGCCGCTAAAACCAGTTTGAACAAACATAAGACGCTTGAGCAGGCTCACATGCTTTGTTCTTTCTGCTTTCTTGGTTCAACAATCGTCATCGACACAGGAGCCGATTGCCCTCAAAGTGATCTCACTTCTATTTGCGATTGGATGGTCATGACTGGCCAAAATTTGGGGCATTGGGATGAACTGGAGTAAACACCGTTCGCGAGCAATGAATCGCTGACCAAAATAATTGTCACCGTATTTTCCGCACGATAAGGCACATTTATAAGCATTTTCCCGACCTTGCGCGTTATCATCCGATGCACGTTATACATGTGGATCAATATTCTGATTTCTTGGACGTAGTATTCTCAAAGTTCCGTCAGCTGCAGCAGCTGTAAAAATGGGATATAATTAAAGCTGCATTGTATTGTCTTTAGTGTCTAGTAAATGTATAATGCAACTGCTGCCCTCCCTTTTTTTAGATTTCATTCTATGCACCTTTCAACGCGGTACATTAAGACAATTAAAACATTTAAGATGCCTTATACTATGAGGCACCTTATCGTGCGGGAAATAGCAATGAATCCTTAAACTTCAACATTTTATCAGAATAAAATACGATAAGATGCACGCAAAGAAAATGCCGCATCGTTTGTAGTTTGCAGCCAAAGGACAAGGAGTCCGACTAATTCACCAACATCGAGCTCATTTCACGTGGTGGAGGTAATAATGTACGAGTCTCCTCCAGAGAAGCGCTGATGTTAAGTGAGGGGGCTCTGTGAGTGTTTGAAGCCGCCCACATGAATTTTTAATGATTGCTTTTTAGCGACTGAGCGTCTTTGGCCGGGGCCTCGCAAGCCGTTTATCATGCGGGACTCCAGTTCTTGTCAGGAGTCTCCATCTGTGACATTTGTGCTTTTTCTTTATCTCCCCGTCTTGCTCACGTGAATGGATAGCAGTTCGGATGATGTGCGATGATTAAAACAAAAACAGAAAAATGCTTAAAAAATCTTTAAAAAAATATTTTTTAAAGAAGTTAAATCAATTCTATAATGATTTTTGATGGATCCTTTCACCCATCCTAATCTCTCATATGTGATTTGTCACACTAAGAATACGTCTGTGTAAGCTCTCAGTCGTACAGGAGTGGTCCATCGATGAGAAGGTTTCTTCAGCCGTCATCTGTACAAATTTGAAGGTTTCGGACGTTTCGCCTCCTATCCAAGAGGCTTCATCAGCGAACTAATGTCTGACTGGTCGTATCGGCCCTATTTATATATCCCTAATGTCCAGCCATGGCGGCGCCGGACACAGCTATGATATCATAGCTGTGTCCGGCGCTAGGGCCGATACGACCAGTCAGACTTTAGTTTGCTGACGAAGCCTCTTGGATAGGAGGCGAAACGTCCGAAACCTTCAAATGTGTACAGGTGACGGCTGAAGAAACCTTCTCATTGACACACTAAGAATACAAAGTCACTTAGAGGGCACTACTTGGTTTTGTTTGCGCAAAAGCATTTTCGGTTATATGAGAAAGCAAAACAATGGCAAGTAAAGATTCCTAAAACATCTGAAATTCATGAGGCTTCATGAGAAGCATTGGGATTGGTGTATTGACCCCCCTTTGAATGTGATGGCTTCATTTTCAACCCCATTTTGGAGAGGGGGTGCACACTTGTGCAACCGGATCACTTGAGTTTTCTCCCCACCGCAATTATGCTCTCCCGAACGCTCCGGTGTCCTTGCCTGGGGCGCTTTTAAGGGAGGAGACGAGTGCGAGTGGTCCATATGCGCTCGTGCCTGAGTGGACGCGCGTGCGTGAATGGCGAGCGTACGGGAGGGGGGGTTAAAGTTCAAGCTCATCCTATAGCTACCGCCGACGGCATAAGGTCAGCGCGCATCCTGGGTTAATTCCGCTCAGATGGCGAGGGCGGAGGGCAATTGAGGGGGGGGGTGCCGTGGTACCTGAGCGATGTCCATGACGGAGTCGCAGCTGAGGGGTCGCGCGGAGGTGAGGTCGTTGAAGCCCAGGAGGGTGGAGATGATGCCGTTCTGGTCCACCCGGCGAATCATGGTGCCGTCCACAAAGAAGACAATGCCGTACTTATCCACTGTGATGCCTAAGAAACATAATATGGAGTGCAGTAGTCAGTAGAGACCATGATAACCTTGACATATGTCATATTACAATTTCCAATGGAAAGAGCAGACCTCCAATTGATTTGATCATCTCATGTATAATTATTAATGTTATGAGATGAGAAGAAAGGAGCGTCAGCACAGAGTGCCAATGTGTATGTCAAACTGTCGCGGCTTCGAATTGAAGCGGATTTACGTGGGACAGGAGATGTGAGACAATCTCTCTTCATTAATGGATGCTACAGCTTTGTGTTTGCATTCAACATTTAGCTTTTAGTAGACGTGCACATTTAACCATGATGTCCCTGATCCACTGGTGAAAATGACGCTTTGATCAGAATCAGAATACCTTTATTCGTCCCACAATGGGGAAATTTGCAGTCCACAGCAGCAATTGAAAAGGGATGGGGTTGGGGTGGGGGTGAAAGGATAGAAAACAAGATATTCTAAGCATAACAAAATAAAAAAGATCGCCTCCTCCTTTATCTAGAACTGCTTCATACAACAAAGAAGGTACAGAATGTGCTTAAATTTGAATGACCGTCTGTCTTTTGTGTTGTGTCACATTATTTGCTATTTTGGTTTTTTGTTGTTGTTTTGACTTAGAGATGGTGCTGCGAGAGTGGCTGCCTTTACAGCAGTTCCTGTATTTTGTTTTAATACTTCTTCCTTTCCTTTTCTTTTACTCTCACCTCTTTGCTGCTGTGAAATGTAAATTTCTCCACTGCGAGACTAACAAAAGCTAATTCGATTAAATTATGATTATTAAATAAAAATGATCCTCCACAATGCAACTTGATTGATATCGCGTTTTTCACAACTGTTGCAGCTGTAACAAATTGGGCATGTAAATGCCATGATCATTTTGATGTGACATTTGAATTTTTGTTGTGAAATTTTTCCTATTAAAAATGTTGTGATTTTTAAAATTATTACTATTATTAATTTCCAATATTACGGATAATAATTTTAGGACCTACAAAATTGGCAAAAATGTGCCATTTTCGAAAAACATATTGTAAGCAGTGTTTGAAATAACGTCTGCCCGGAGGCCCAGGGAGTACAACTTTTACGTCGGGCGTACAACTTTCAAAACGTCTTAGCCCAGGTGGCCGACAAGTTCTTCTTCTTCTTCAAAAAAAAAAAAGATTATTTTCAAATGAAAAATTTGTTTTATTCAATAAAGCAAAAGCTACAAGCAAGCCGCTACAAGCCACATGGACTCCTCTTTCTAAGCTTTCAAAACTTTCAAGTACACTTTTCAGTCACGGTATAGTCAGAAGCACGAAACAGGCTTCTGATTGGCAGCCAATCAGACGCCTGTTTCGTGCTTCGGAATTTTGAATTTTGAAAGTCGCTTAGAAAGAGGAGTCCACGTTGCTTTGAGCAGACAACGCAATGCAAACATTGCATTGTGCACCATTATGACAAACGACAACTGGAGCAAAATCTTCAGTAAGGGAAATTTACCATAAATTAAGCAAGGGAGAATTTGTGGTAGGTACTTCCTTAATTAAAAAAAATCCTTTATACTTCAAAACAATGTTTTTTTTTTGCGATAAGTCGTCTTATTGTGTTTCAAGTCGTGAAAAACGAGGCAGGCAACTTTATGGCCGGGCATGCAACTTTTCAGAGTTGTCTGCCCGGGTGTCCGCTAACTTTTTGTCATGAGTTTCAGACACTGTTGTAAGATAAAGTGTTGGCATTGCACCGACCCACCGAAACAAAAAAATCATAACATATTTTTACCAATTTTTGTCTTTGTTGTAGTTTTTCTTTTCTTTTTTTATTCCCAACTTCATCGACCAAATAATCTTTTTTGTAACAAATAGTGCAACTGGCATCCGCCTCGCTAAACAATCTCTCTCATCATATTAATTGATGTATCTTTAATTGCAACATTTTTTCTCTTTTTACCTGTCAGGCTTAATTTATCCTGCGAGAGTTTGATTTCTTTTTTGTAGCACACTGACTACAGTCATCTTTTCAGTTTGTTTTTAATGAATTTATCGACGTCCCTTCCTTCTTCCTATAACAGACGACAAGAAATACGCAGGCGACGTTAGCATCTACCTTTGATTTTGCGTGCGCGATTTCTTCTGTGTCATCGCAGCCTGTCACAATATTTCAGTGTTGGTGACAAAATGTGTCGTTTTCAAAGTGTGTTTGTGTGGGTGTGCATGTGTGTGTGTGTGTGTGTGTGTTTGTGTGTCTTAGTTTAATCTTTTTTTAAACACTTCTTTTCTGCCAACAAGATTTCAGCACATATGAATCACACTGTCACGCCGGCGGAGAACAAAAGGTGCACAAGCATGTGATCAAATGACTTAACGCCTCATCCAAATATAGAGAACTGGGAAAGCGGGGGGGGGGGGGGGGGGATGACGCTGGGGCGAGATAGGAAATCAAAATAATAATCGTCAGATAATAATTTATCCTGGTAAAATAAAACAACAACAACAAAAATACGACTGATGTGTTATATTTCACCGTTTGTTTTTGTACGCTGCACACGGAAGAGAAAAAACATCAGATAAATTGAAATGCAGCATTTGATGATCACCAAATATTTTTTTCCTTATTTGTGAGGCAGCTCAACAGAAAAAAACAAAAAACATGACAGTGGTTGCACAATGTGCACACCCCTCTTAAAACTGGGGTATTTGTAATCAACCACCAATCGCATTCAACCATATCATGTTAAATGGGAGTCAGCACACAATGTGATCTTGAGTAACCCCAACTAAAGCTCCTGAGATGTTCTAGTCAGCTTTTCCTGCCACGTGTGTGCTTCCTTGCAGAATCTTTTATGCTAACGCTAATGAGTATTTGGAACAATTGCATCCCGTGTGTAAACACGCAGCCGGAGAGTCGTTCGCCCTCACCTCTGGGGTTGGTGAGCATGGCCTCGGCGGCCTTGCCTCCGTCCCCACAGCGCGCATCGTCGTAGGGCAGGCACTGGTCTCCAGTGCCCGCTACCAGCTCCAGATTCTTGGCCACGTCCTTAGGCGCGTTCAACGACTTGACCTTGAACACCTTGCGACTGCTGGTGTCCGACAGGTACACAGCGCCGTTCACCGGGCTGCTGGCCAAGTAGTACTTGTGGGCCGGGCTGTTGCTGTTGGCAAAGGTGAAGAAACAAAATGTGAGAGACAATTAAAAAGGTCGAGGAAAAGCTGTTTAGAAGGAAAAAGAAAAGACAGTGAGATGAAAAGCAAAGCGGGTTACAAAAAATGGTTATGAGAAAAGTGCAGAAGATCGAAGTCGATATTGAAAATTGTTCCAATTGCACACGAGATGCGGCAGAACCGACTGGAGAGAAATGCTCGTGATGACACTTTCCCTGACCCGTAATTTCTCTGCGATATTAAAATAGCGGTCTCAGCAACAACAACGATTGCCAAAAGTGGACTTGATCATTTTTGACATATTTGAACAGAAACTAACCTGCAAAATCAGTTGCAGCAATTTGATCTTTTTTTGCGTTCGTCTTTGTGTGCCTTGTGATTGGCTGGAAACCGATTTTCTGATGACAACACGCTGCTAACCCCCCGTGAGGATAAACGGAATTAGAAAATGGACGACGGATGACATAGTGGGCAAACTCAGTTAGTCGCATAACACAGCTCCAAGAGCATTTTCGCAATTGGTTTTACTTTTAGCTTTCAGTTGACGAATATTTCAATGGACAATTTGGTCGCGAAACCCGAATTTCTTTGTGGAAAACACAGGGAAGCATTTTCCAATTTTGGGCTTTTTACCACACTAGTAAAGCCGAGCAGAGGTGTTTTGGATCGCATTTTGTGTTTTGGTGCTCTATACAAACAGCAACCTGGATGCATCTTGGCAATGGAGTCTATAGCGTAAAAAGACAACTCAAGTTTATCGGGTTGTTGGCAGTGTATTGGAGTCCGGTGTCATTCAGACTGGACCAACTGACAATAGTCAGTCTTTAACCTTAAAGGACAACAGACGTCTCCGGACAAGTTGTGTCCATAATTTGTAAAATCGCTCCAAATGACTTCTACTGAGCGTATTTTATAAAGATTCCACCGCATATAACTATATTTTACGTTTTAAGACTCTCGCTGAATATTCCGGAAGTCTTGTTTTTGAGTTGGTGACGAGTCCTCACCCTACGTCACTGAAGGAAAGCCCCATCACGGAGAAAGGACATACCTTGCATCACCTCAATGCATTTTGCGGTACTTTGTTTGGTCTGAAAACTTCGTGTTGATCCGTGTTGATGGCGAAATTAGAAGGAAAACACATAAATAACGCGATGGTGAGCCGTTGTGTGTTGCGCCAAGACTTGTACAGTGTATTTTATTTTCGCTTACAAAACGTCCCAGGAGACAATTTCCACGGAGCTTTGTCGCCCTCTTCTGCCTTTTTTTGGGTACTGTGACTACTAAAGAGTTTGTCACTACATTTCTCTCCAGATACATCAAAATGAGCAGAATAAATTCTTTAATCGATTGCAAACATGTATGCTTTCCTCTTCAGAAATATTTGAATCATATTCATAACTTGATGAGTGACAAGAAAGCATCTTTTCCGAATCTGAAGCCATTGTTTTGATTCTCGAGCAAGGCAAGTCGTCTTGGTGTTACACTAGGAACAAGGGGGCGGGACCTTCTGAAACTGGCCACTTCCGGGTTCAATTTGAAGTAGTTTTTGGACACTTTAAGTCATTTTTATTGGTGTTTTGCATTTGACTAAAAATAACATCCTGCGTGTTTTGGGTATTTTAGATGCTATATACGTTTTTCTGATGTCAGTTAGGAAACAAAAAAATGATGTCGGTTGTCCTTTAAGGTTTCCTGCTTTTATCTATCTGTCTGTCTCTCTCTCTCTCGCTCTTTATCTACCTAGCGAGCTAGCTATCTATATAGCTATCTGTCTGTCAGTGTGTCTGCCTGTCTGTCTATTTATGTATGTATTTATTCATGTATTTATTTACATATGTATTCATTCATTTGTTTGTTTATATGTGTGCGTTTTTCTGTTTATGTATTTATTGTGTGTGTCAGTGTTCGTGTGTGTGTGTGTGTGTGGGTGTGTATGTGTGAGCGCTGCTCCCAGAACCCTCTCTTTCTGAGAACGCCACAACAAGGTAAAGCTTTGTTGGGATTGTCGACTAATTTAATTGGACAAATGACCTTCGACCATGTTGAAAATCTGCCATTTGGGTGACAAACAAACAAGTAAATAAGTAAAGAAATAACACCACAGGTGGAGTGGGTCGGTATCCTGCGTCAATAACCGCATCCTCGTTGCCGGGTGCAATCGGGTGATAGCTTATCAGCTCCAGGGGCGTATGTAGAGCAGCCGCTTTCAAAATCAGGAAGCGTTATCCGGTGACCTTGAGCTCACTCCGGCCATCCATATTCACGGACAACATCGAGTTTGTCGGAGATAATTAGATTTTGCCGCGTGCTGCCGCAGAAATAGAGGGAGAGCGCAGGGTGACATTCTTAGCGGGGGGTCAATGAACACGAACGCTGGGTGAGGCGGGTCGACCCTCCTCTCGGTCCTGTATCGGCAAGCGCAGCTCGGGCAGCGATTTCTATACAGACGCATGCTGTTTTCCCTCCTGGATAAATCTCCTTTTTATCATGCAAATGTGCTCGCAAGAACAAAGGGACGTGATTTGCCTATTTCAGGCCGGCGCAAGACCCGTGAACGCATATGAATATGTCACGTATTCAAGAGACCCCCGCATCGATTTGAAGGTGTTACGTTTTAGTTTGTGACCAACGAGTGGCACTGTAGGCCTGCAGCCCCACAGGTATTGGTCATTTTAGTCAGTGGTAGTTAAAAGTATTTCCGGCACGACCACTCAATGTCGGCTCATTGTTTGTTTCACCCTATTTGTTTCGTCTTGTCTGGTTTGCTTTATTTTCAGTCATGTTTCAGCAATGGTTTTGTTTGTTACTTTGGATATTTTTGTTCTGATGACTGTCGTTCTAGATTTTGTTACTGCCAACTTTATTGAATACAATTTTTCAAATACACTCTGCTACTCTCTCCTGCTTGCTTTTTTTAGGTCTTCCACCATCTAGCAAATTGTGACAGAAGGTCACCATCAAGACCCTCTAATACTGTATTCTTGAAAAGAAAAATTCTCATTACGGTGACGGCGCAAGATCCCATTGTGATGATGAAAGTGCAGCTCGTGTTTTCATTGACGGAGGCAGCACTTGGACAATTGGCCTTGCGGATCTGCGTACGAGGTAGTTATTGATCCGGGGGGTCGATCCTTCAACTTTAGCATTACACAACGATCGTTTGTGTTGGCTGTTGATTCATCGCTAACATTTCAGTTTGTATGACAATTGTATGAAATTACAACACCAAAAAATTTGATCATATCAAATCCTTAAAAATTCTGGACTCATTTAACCATTAGTGGAAGGCAATCACAAATACACGACAATTACACCCTCCCCTCCCCCACCTCAAAAAGAAAAAATAAGGACAGATCACTTATCAGAAGCTAAAAAAAACGATCTAATTCAGTTAATTTCAGCTAACAACTTGGTGGTAGACTTTGAGGCAATCAATTTCCGGATGATGGAGTCAAAATTCCGAATCAAAAGTAATTGAAACTTCAAAATTATTCGATTTCTTGACAATAAATTGACCTCCATAAACTCAACATTTGTTTAAGTTCATTGAAAGGCTGTGAATCACAGTGTATGAATTCTTGGAAACAAACATATCAAGTCGTCGAAAGGCGAACAGAATATTTGGGTCGTTATTTTCAATTGAAAAAAAAATGATACAGTAAAGTCTCGTGATATCGATATCGGTTATATTTATAGTACTGCTTATTACGATACTATTTCCATTTCCCGGCAAATTTCTAGTCTTTTTATGTATAATTAGTTCCGTTTAGTACAATACATGGTTATTACGATAATCCGGGAACTACGGTGCCCTTTTTCATCTCCCGCCGGCCATTTTGCTCTGTTTATATCGATACAAAAGCAGCTTAAGCCGAATCGATATTTGCTTAGGGATTTCTATACAGTACCACCATTATCGAAATCTGTATCAGCAACACAATTGGTCACGTGACCAGCTTTCGTGTCTTGCTCTGTGTAGCAGAGCTGCAATAGCATCTTCGACACCAATTTCAACCATGTGGAAACGTAAGAATTGTGATCTCGCAGCAGAAATTCAAGCCAAATATGCCCCAGAAGATTCCCAGAATGACGAGGATGATGAGGATGAAGAACCAACTTCATACACACCTATTCCAACGAAGACACAAGCGTTGCAAAGTGTTATGGGATTACAATCTTACTTAGAGTCGAGAGAAAATGCATCACATTGTTTAGAAATTTTAAACAATATTGAATCTTTTGTATTAAAAGGTGAAAAGGGGAAGCAGAAGAAGATGGGAGATTTTTTCACGTTTTTTTCAAGTACGTACAGTATTGCGGAATAAGTAATGTAAACATTGCAGTTTTTGTTGCAGTGTTATGTAATGTATATGAATGCAATCGTTTTTTGCAACAATGTTTTTTGCAACAATGTTTATGTTTTGTCTGCTGAAGCGTAAGGATTTTGCATTGGTTGAATTTTAGAAAAGAAATACCTGTAGTCATTAAAAAATGAGAAAATTACATGCCATATTAAAGATCCCCCAGTCACGTGACCAGCTTCCGTGTTTTGCACTGTCATGTTCGAGCACTATCGGTGTAGCAGAGCTCACATCTTTCATTACTGCTGCAATAGCATCTGAAACATACTCTAGTCTTCTTATACACAGTATAGTTGTTCAACACCGATTTCAACCATGGGGAAACGCAAGAATTGTGATATCGGAACGAAGTACAAGGCAATAGTGGCTGTGGAGGACAATCCAACAAGAGGCAAATCCTCCATCGCGAAAGAGTTCGATGTGCCGCAGAATACTTTATCAATGTAAGTAATGTAAACGTTGCAGTTTTTGTTTTCCATACATGTATTTACTTGTGTTGTATTCAGATATCGTTATCGCTTGCAATAATCACTGTTTTTCATATGTACATGCTGGCGTTCGTGGTTTCTCTTGTGTGTATGGAACAATGTCGAGTGCCACTCAGAGTCATTATTGCAAGAGTGCGTTAGAAAAATAATAAATGACATTTTTATTTAATGCAGACGTTTATTTTTCACTTCACTACAGTACAAAAGCATGCTAGATACGCAATCAATGAATTCAAGGAGAAAATTACATGCCATACACTGTATTGCCGACTTTTAATGAAGTTCGGCGCAGGATTGGATATATCGATAGTACGGTTATATCGATATTTTTTCCGACTCCCGAGATTATCGATATAACGAGACTGTACTGTATTTCAGACAGCACACTTGCTGAGAGAGACACAAAAGTCAATTGAGAGCCCCTGGGGGTTTGCTATTGTGCTCTACATTTCCCCCCCTCCTAAATGGAGGCCAGTGACCGGCACGATTGGGCTTTTCATTCCCTGTTTGACCACATGTTGGCTGGCCGAAGTCATGACCCCGTGAGAGGAAATCAATCAGGAGCTCTTTCGCCTGAGACGTGCCTGCCGTATCTGGAAAAACGGCTCTGCCTCACCACCACCTTCCCACCACTGAAGCACTCGTACCTTTAAGCGTGATGGATTCTCTGCTCATTTCGATGCTGCCCTGCACTGGGGGGGGGAGATTCTTCAGATGATTCTTATTGTGAGCAACCATTTCACAAATCCAAATTCTGTACATGACCACTAAAGACCTCATCCCCCTAGGGAGATGATATTTCACGGTTTGCCTGGGATCACCTCAAGATCCCCTGTGAAGAACTGGAAGAAGTGGCTGGGGAGAGGGAAATCTGGGCATCCCTGGTAAAGCTGTTGCTCCCGTGATTTATAAGCAGTAGAGAATGGATAGATGGCAGATCTCCATTATTGCTTCACAAGATAGGAGAATAGAAAAAAAAGGTTCTTCTTGTTCGGCGCAACCTTTTTTTTGCTGCGCCCCCTGCACAGGTTTTCATTGGGTTTTTATAACACCTTCATAAACATTGCGATAAAAAGGGAGTCCAGTTAAAGCTCGCCAATGGAATGCTCAAATCAGCAATTTCCGGTTTTGCTGATGTGTGACCGGCATAAAGTTGCCGCTAAGCTAGCAAATCAACATACAATTACAGTGTTGATGCACTGATGCATGTTGCAGCATTTATTCTTATCCTTTATTTTTGCCATTATTATTAGCCAATATAATTATTATTAGCTGTTAACAGTTTAAACGACTCATGTAGGAAATTTTATCGATATTAAAAAAATTATTAGCCACAAAAGCAGGAGACGCAGATGCAAAGCTAAGGCGCGTGCAAGATAACACGCGGTTCAAAAATGGAAATGCTATAAGCTGGAGCAAGACACACAGTAAACCACACAGGCAGTAACATCCAGTCAGCGTACCATCTCCGCTTTGAAGGCGGGGGCTCGAATCAAGTTCAAAGGTCCACAGGGGAGGAAAAGCGAAGGGAAGGGAAGAAAAATATTTTTTATGTTGTCCTCTTTGGCTTACCTGTGTCGGAAGTCTTTATTTCTGCCAAGAGCAGCATTCAAAGGGCACAAGACAGACAATAAATGTTAGTTGTTAAGAAAGAGAGTCTTTAAAACAACCCCCAAAAAATAAAAAAATAACCCAAAAAGACTTGTTAGTTGGCTCGAATTAATCTAACAGAACATCGTATCTCCCCAAACTCACCAGACAAGTAATTAACAAAGACATTTATTGTTTCTCAAGAAGAGAAGACGATCGGGTTCAAAATGATGCGCCTCTTTTTGGTCGTCTCAATCGACCGCCATTTTTTTGTGACAGTGGGTGCCCAATTATCAGTCGGCACACTGACACGCGGCAGATTTGCTATATGACAAAATTTAAGTGGAAAAATGGGCCACTGCACAAATGTCAAAGCACTCAAGGCACTTCCGAGGGGTTCATTGGGAAACAGAAGACGAAACTTTCAGGCGAAATGCTGATAAATGAGGCCACTAAGCCTTTGAAAGTACTTTGGCACATGCTGCTCTGTTCTGGAGTACAATTAAGGCAGAACATCCAGCACTCAATTCCACGCTATCAGCCCCAACATCTTATCCGTGTGAGATTTTCCTGAACGGCCATGAACGAAAGAAAATGACATTGGTGGACCCTCCAGCGGATGACAAAACGATACTCAGCGTGACGTTGGGGTTTCTTTTTGGGACGTTTGGCGTACTGGCGGGCGTGGCGTTACCTGAGTTCCAGGACGCTGGTGACGTTGCCCGTGGCGTAGATCCGCCGCACATAGTTAAAGTCGCCCACGTAGAGGCTCCCGTCTGAGCCGCACGTCAGCGCCACGGGGGCCAGCAGCTTGTTGCCGTCGGCCATGCCGTTGCAGCTCGGGCAGGAGATGCTGCGGCGACGACCGTTGCCCATCACGCTCCCGATGATGGGCGGCTGCTGTGAGATGAAAATGTTTTCGCCGTTGCCCTTGTGGAGGATGCCTGGTGGGGACACAGTGGAAGGGACGCATGGATGACCTACTATATTCATCAAGGAGGAGACTACTGAGCGGTTGTGCCTTTTCGGCAGCACGAATATGCCAGCACTGTTCTTGATTTGGGAGGAATACCAGTGCCATTTGACTATCATGGCTGGACAGCTATGGGGTGATTGTGCTTTTTTGCGCCTGTAATGGGCAGCATTTTTACAGCCCCGCTTTGTTCAGCGAAAAGGTCGGTGCTGTTGTACAGTCTGCGGCTGGATGGATGCATGGCTTGAGGAGCCCGCTATGAGAACAAAGGAACATCAGCGCAGAGCACCATGTGTGCAGCATGTGGAACGATCGCGGCTTGGATTTGAAGCAAATTTACGTGGGACAGGAGATGAGATGTGAGACAGTCTCTTTTCATCATTATATGCTACAGCAGGCCTGGCCAACCCGCGGCTCCCGAGCTGCATGCGGCTCCTTGGCTGATTTCACGCGGCTCTTAAGGGGCCGACTCGTAAGGGGCGTCCACATGACAAGCATAAAAAAAGTTTGGTGCTGGCGCTGCCATTCATCCTCTATGTACCGTAATTTCGCGACCATAGCGCGTGCTGCACATTTTGGAGAAAATTTAAGACTTTTAAGGGAACCTGAGAGTCATGAAGACTTTTAAGTGCCTGATAGTTGTGAAATTACGGTATCAAGCTGACCATGTGACGAATGTGAATCAATCATTTATGTCGTAAACCACGGGTGGCCAACCAGTCAGAGACTCGACACAAATTGTTTACGACGTAAACAATTCATTTGCGTCAAGTTCGATCTCAAAATGGCAGGGAAAAAATGCACAGCAAAATGAAAATATGAAGACGAACACAGGACGTTTTTAACAGAGTTGGAGAGTTTTTTGTTGAGCGTAAGGGCAAGCCATTCTGCCTTATATGTCAGGCGTCATTGGCGCATTTCAAAGCATCAAATCTTCAGCGCCACTTCAGCTCACTCCACGCGAACATTGACCAAGAATTCCCCAAAGGGACTGAACTTGGCAAGTACAAGACTGAAAAGCAGATAATTTTTTTCCGAAAATTTACAAAGCAACCAGAGACTGTAACGCTTGCATCATACCAACTGGCTTGGAACAGTCTAAAAAGCCATACAACGAAGGGGAGTTTATTAAGAAATGCCTCAGTGACGCTGTTGAAATCTTGTCTCCTGAAAACAACAAACTAAAACAAATGGTAGCAGATGTCCAACTGTCCCACCACACTGTTGAACACAGAATTTCAGACATTAGCACCGCTATTGAATCACAGCTGCACTCTGACCTTCAAGCATGTGAGTATTTTAGTGTCGCATTGGATGAAAGTTGTGACATACAAGCCTCAGTTGGCAATATTTGCACGGTCTGTGACAAAGAATTGTGTGCTCAAAGAAGAACTCATTGATATTGTGCCATTAAAAGACAGAACCCGTGGCATAGACGTGAAGGAAACAATGATGTCTGAATTTGCAAAAGCAAATCTGCCCATACCAAAACTGACTGCAATAGCCACAGATGGAGCACCTGCCATGATCGGATCTGTGAACGGGCTTGTGGGGCCGTACAAAGCTGACCAATCATTTCCCGAGTTTTGGAAATGGAGTTTTCCACTGCATCATCCACAGGGAGCAACTCGTGTCTAAATAATTGAATTTAGAGAATGTCATGAAGCCTGTGATGCAAATCGTCAAGTACATCCGCACTCATGCGCTTCACCACAGACAATTCAAGAATGTCATCGCTGAGCTGGACCAAGGGCTTCGAGGTGACCTGCCGCTGCACTGCACTGTGAGGTGGCTGTCAAAAGGCAAAGTACTTTCTTGCTTTTTTGAGCTGTTGGATGTCGTGAAACTGTTCATGGAAGAGAAAGACAAGGACCATCCCGTGCTCTCGGACCACGAGTGGATTATGGATCTGGCTTTTTTGGTCGACATGCTGTGTCACTTGGACAAACTGAACCTTACCCTGCAGGGTAAGTCAAACATTCTGCCTGACTTGGTGCAAAGTGTGTTTGCGTTTGTCAACAAACTGAAGCTGTTCAGGGCGCATATTCAAAAGGGAGATTTAACACTTTTTTCCACTCTGCTAAAAGCCAGCGGGCAAGTCACCAGCGACACCCTGGATAAGATTAATTTAAGAGTATTTAAAAGGTGATACTTATAACAAATCTGTCTGAGCAGAGGTCTGTGTGTGTGAGGGATGGTGCGATGGAGTGTTCATGTGTGCCCATGTTTATCAAAGTCAGTGTTATTGTCGAATATGCTCATATGCATGACATACAGCAGAGATGAAATTACTGTGCTCTCGGACCCAGCGTGCAAGGCACTTATAATTACTTTAACAAACATAATAAACACAAAAACGCCAATTTGCCGGGAGAGAGAGGGGAGCCGCTGTGTGTTCACGCGCTGCCATCTTGATGTGGTTCTTTGCAGTAACATAGTAAAAAAATGTGGCTCTTAGTCTCTGACTGGTTGGCCACCCCTGTGCTATAGCTTCATGTTTGCTTTCAACATTTAGCTTGTAGCTGATGTGCACATTTCACCATGACGTCCCTGATCGACTGGTGAAAAGGACGCTTTGATGTGCTCCTCTTTTATCTAAAACTGCTTTATACAACAAACTGGGTGCAGAAAGTGCTTATGATTGAACGACTGTCTGTGTTTAGTGCTGTGTCACATTATTTGTTGTTTAGTTTTTTGTTGTTGTTTTGACATCAAGATGGTGCAGCGAGAGTGGATGCCTTTACTGCAGGTACTGTATTTTGTTTTTGTACTTCTTCCTTTCCTCTTACTTTCATCACTTTGCTGCAGTGAAATGTAAATTTCTCCAGTGTGAGACTAATAAAAGCTTTTCCAAACGTTTTGACTACACACACACACACATATATATATATATATATATATATATATATATACAGTAAAGTCTCGTTATATCGATATTCAAGGGAGTCCGAAAAAATATCGATATAACCGGGACTATCGATATATCCGATCCTGCGCCGAACTGCATTAAACAAAAACCGCCAAAAGAGGGCAGGCAAGCGCCATATAAGAAACGGAGCTGGCCATTAGCTCCCTTTTTTTTGGGTGAGAGATGTTCCCCCAATGTTGCCTCAAAATGGCACATATAATTCTTTAATGATTGTAAACATGTATGCTTTAATCTTCAGAACTACAGTGTATTTGAAACATATTCACAACTGGATGTGTAACAAGAAAGCATATTATCCGAATCTGAAACCATTGTTTGGATTCACAAGCAATGCAAGACGTCTTGGCGTGAAGTCATTTTTATTTGCATTTGAATAAAAAGTGACATTGGCTGTCCTTTAATACACAGTATGGAATGTTAATAATTTTCAAAATCATCGCGCTTCAGCAGACAAAACAAGAAACGTTGTTGCAAAAAACGATTGCATTCATATACACAACAGGGAAACTGCAACGCTTACATCTTACTGTATTATGTATACAATTTAAAAAAGTCATCAATCTTCTTCTGCTTCCCATTTTTACCTTTTAACACAAACACTTCAATCTCGTCTGCTACACACGAGCTAGCGTCTGAAAATGAAAATGGCTCTGCTACACGGGTGCTGGGCACGTAACCAAGTCACCTGACCAAGTCGACCAATGGCGCGACTGATGGCGTGACACGTAACCAAGACACACGACCAAGTTGACCAATGGCGCGACCGATGGCGTGTCACGTGACAAAGTCACACGGCCAAGTCGACCAATAGCGCGACCGATGGCGGCTCATGTGACCAAGTCGACCAATGGCACGACCGATGGCGGCTCACGTAACAAGACACGTGACCAAGTTGACCAATGGCGCGACGGATATATCGATATAAACAACAAAAATGGCCGGCGGGGGATGAAAAGGAGCACCGTAATAACCGGATTATCGTCATAATCGGGTATCGTACTAAACGGTACTAATTATACATAAAAAGACTAGAAATGTGCAAGGGAAATGAAAATAGTATCGTAATAAGCGGTACTATCGATATAACCGATATCGATATAATGAGACTTTACTGTATATATATATATATATATATATATATATATATATATATATATATATATATATATATATATATATATATATGCCTCTCCCGGCCGTTCTCCACCCGCTGTCATTCTCTAATCACGGACACGGGGCATTTATACAGTTCGCGATCACCTCGCCAATGCCGGATGATTGACTCAACTCGCCACCGTGCCTGGACTCTTTCTTCGATGCGCGAGTGTATCCAGTCCGAGGTATTTTCTCCGCGTACCGTAAATTTATGTCATCTTCCAGGATTGCGTAATTTTGCACCCTCGTGTGCCATTTGCTTTTTGCCGTAGTAAGCGGGTCGGATCACCCCCTGCCTTCTTACTCGCTGCGTTTTCTTTTATTTGTGAATAAACATCCTGCTTGGGTAGTACGTGTCTGCTTTGGGATCCCAAACATTCCACTACGTTCCGATGAGTCAGCTGCCGTCACTCTCGCTCGGAACGTGACAGCTACGGATGACTCAGCTACAGGATGTTCTTTTCTCTTAAAATATCTATCCAATGACACTTGCTCTCACTCCCACGGTCACATCACTAGATTTCACAGCCTCCTTATTCTTTAATATCGTACTGATCGTAGATTTCGCCATGCTGTATTCCCTCGCCAGATCAGACACTCGCACACCTCCTTCATATTTTGCGATTATTTCTTTCTTAAATGCAATAGTTGTACGCACTACTTTTCTTATGTCACTTTAAGCAGCACTTACTTTCTTTGGAGGCATGATTAGGGGCTAAAACTCTAAACCTATATTAAACGCTAGAGCAAAACGCAGCACGTCCGCTAGAGACAACAGTTGGTCACGAACAGAGCGATACACCCGTGCGCCGCTCAGCTCCTCACCCTCGCGTACGCACTCACGCATCGTATTGCCGTTCGAACACCGATTGATGTTCGAACGCAGAAGCAAGAATATCTCGAATATTTTGTTCGAACACCGATTTGTTCGAACACCGATTTGTTCGAACAGTGAGGCGATCGAGAACCGAGGTACCACTGTGTGTGTGTGCGTGTATATATATATATATATATATATATATATATATATATATATATATATATATATATATAGAGTGGTTAGCACACACACACACACACACACACACACACACACACACACACACACACATATATATACATATATATATATATATATATATATATATATATATATATATATATATATATATATATATATATATATATATATATATATATATATATATATATCGAGTGGTTAGCACACCGGCCTCACAGTGCAGAGGTCGCCGTTTCGCGTCCCGGCCTTGCTGTGTGGAGCTTGCATGTTCTCCCCGGACCCGCGTGGGTTTTCTCCGGGTCCTCCAGTTTCCTCCCACACGTCAAAAACCTGCATGGCAGGCAGATTGACCACTCCAAATTGTCCCTAGGTGTGAGTGTGACAGTGACTGTTGTACATCTTTGTGTGCCCTGCGATTGGCTGACAACCAATTCAGGGCGCCTCGTGCCCGGAGACAGCTGAGATAGGCTCCAGCACCCCCGTGACCCTAATGAAGAATAAGCGGTACAGAAAATGTCATGGATGGATGGGTATTACACACATGTAACATCCGAATTACAACCGGTTGTAAGTCAAAACGGCCGTAAGTTGAAATCCATTCAAAAAGTGTAATAGGGACTCGGTGCTAAATGACTTTTATGCTTTAAAGGACAACCGACACCACTTTTTTGTTTCCTAACTGACATCAGAAAAACGTTTTATAGAATCTAAAATACCCAAAACACTCAGTATGATATTTTTAGTCAAATGCGAAACACCAATAAAAATGACTTAAAGTGTCCAAAAACTACTTCAAATTGAACCCGGAAGTGGCCAGTTTCAGAAGGTCCCGCCCCCTTGTTCCTGATGTAACGCCAAGACGTCTTGCCTTGCTCGAGAATCAAAACAATGGCTACAGATTCGAAATAGATGCTTTCTTGTTACTCATCCAGTTACGAATATGAATCAAATAGTTCTGAAGAAGAAAGCATACATTTTTGCAATTCATTAAAGCATTTATTCCGTGTCATTTTGAGGCATCTGGACAGAAATGTAGCATGCAAAAAATGCAGAAGATAGCGACAAAGCTCCGTGGAAATGGGCTGATTTTTCTCCTGGGAATTTTTGTCCGCGAATATCAAATAGTTGTCTTGTTGCAACACACAACGATTCACCATCGCGTTATTGTGTATGTGTTTTCCTTTTATTTTCGCCATCAACACAGATCAACACGAAGTTTTCAGACCAAATTAAGTAACGCAAAATGCATTGTGTGTCCTTTCTCGGTCAGGGGCGTTCCTTCCGTGAGGTGACGTCAGGAATCGTCACCAACTCAAAAACAAGACTTCCTGAATATTCAGCGAGAGTCTTAAAACGTAAAATATAGCTAAATGCGGTGGAATCTTTGTAAAATACGCTCAGTAGAACTTGTCCGGAGGCTCCTTTAAAGGACAACCAACGTCACCTTTTTGTTTTTTAACTGACATCAGAAAAACGTTTTACAACATCTAATATACCCAAAACACGCACTATGATATTTTTATTCAAATGCAAAACACCAATAAAAATGACTTAAAGTGTCCAAAATCTGCAAAAAATTGAGCTGCAAATTGGGCATTTTCAGAAAGTCCCGCCCCAGTTTGTGACGTCACGCCAAGACGTCTTGCATTGCTTGAGAATCAAAACAATGGCTTCAGATTCGGAGAATATGCTTTCTAGTTACACCTCCAGTTATGAATATGATTCAGATAGTTCTGAAGAGGAAAGCATACATGTTCGCAATCGATTAAAGAATTTATTCCATGCCATTTTGAGGCAACATTGGGGAGAAACGATCACCAGAAAACAGGCACAAAATGACGACCTCCTGTAGCCATCTCCGTTTTCACAGGCTGATACATTCCTTATATGGAGCTTGGACAACCTCTTTTGGCGGCTTTTGGTTGCAACACAAGGTTTTCAGACCAAACAATACAGCAAAATACATTGACGTGATGGAAGGACTGCTACACTGTGTCTTTCGGTCAGGGGGCGTTCCTTTAGTGACGTCACGTACGGACTCGTCACCAACTCAAAAACAAGACTTCCTGAATATTCAGCGCGAGTCTTAAAACGTAAAATATAGCTATATGCGGTGGAATCTTTTTAAAATTCGCTCAGTAGAAGTTATTTGAAGCCATTTTACAAATTATGGACACGACTTGTCCGGATACGTCGGTTGTCCTCTAAACTAACATTAAAACTTACAGAAGGCATGACGCATTATTCCTTTTTTTTTTCTTTTCTTTTTTTTCATTTGCCTGATCCCTGCGTTTACTGTACGGATCTCCTCTTGGCAAGTTCATGACAACATTAACGCAAAAGAGCTTCGGTGCGATCCAATAAGCTCCTGTTTGAAATGCACCGAGCGCATTTTCTCATCTTCCGACTCGCCGGCGTGAGTGGTCTGACCAAAGCAATGCGAGCGAGGATCAACCAAGCATCCTCTTCCCCGGCCGGGCATGATTAAATCTCTCGACGGCTTCTAGCTGGCTGTCGGCAATTAAATTAGGTTTGATTCTAAAAACGATGAGGCAAAGAAGTAAATGGGAGCCAGGGGGTGGAATTTTGCCACTCTCCTCATCCGGACGGCCTATTCCGACTCGGCTTGACAGATCAAAGCTTCCCGAGCACTTTTCCTATCAGCATGCCTCATCTCATCTCCTACGATGAAGTTCCTGGCCACACCAAGCGGGACCCTCACTCTTGACAGTTAACTGGCCGGAACTTTCTTCTCACTTCATCTGCTTTTCAACAGCCATTTGGCAGAAATGGTAAAAATGACCACTTAGGTGGAGAAGGTGGGAAAAAATGGACAGGGGTAATATGCAGCATCTAAAAAAATGTATCAAAGGAGCTATAGGCTGTGGGAGGGACTCGAATATGTGGGGTGTGGATGTGTCGCAATTGGGAGAAAAGATGACACAGTTCATTGACAAAAATAGGAAAAACTGGGATAAAAGGCTCATGTTCAGCACAAGCCTTGTGGTGAGTCAGCTGAGCTCATGCCGTATTTCTTATTCGTACATCTTTAAATACATTTGTATTTTGAGGTTGTAAGATCTTTGCCAGTCTTGTTTTTGTTGTTTTTAATTTTATTTTCTCTGAACGTCCAAAAAATGTACAGGTAACATCCAACTTACAACCAGCTCGACTTACGACCAATCATACAACCACACCCTCCAGACCCTGTTTTTAAAATTTTAATTCTACGCCTGCCACCGCAACGCGCAACCGTTTGCGAACGGTACTCGGTCGTAAGTTGTATTGTTGTTACTTGTATTTCAAATCTCAAATAGCTTTTTTTTTGGATGAGATTAATATCAGTGATTTCAATTGTCAATGCCCACATGTGTGGGAAACAGATCAACAAAAATACAACAAAAAAAAACAGGAAAAAAACCTCAACTCTTATATTCAATCTGACATGAATAATAATTGCAAAAAACACCCCACCCCCTGCTCGAGTGGGATGGGGTGGGATTTTGAAGATGACTCACCGCTCTGTATATTCAAAGCGTGGTGCTCGTCGATGGTCCAGCCGCCCAGCTTGGAGGCTGAGCTCTCGTATCCCTGCAGAACAGCCGTCCTCTTCTCCCACAAGATCAGGTCGGGACATGATTCATACTCGAAACCCACAGACACTAAAACAACAAAGGCAGGTCATCGAATGACAACCCGGACTGGAAACCCACTTGACGAGATTGGTGGTGGTTGTTTTCGACAGAGGCGCATCCCGCCGGGCATCCTCAAATTGCCGTTAAAACTGTTTACGAACCTTAGGAGTTATTCTCCCAATATAGCGAGTGGGAGGTCAGCTCGCTGATTTGTCCCATCGGAAATAAAGAAAATTAATCTGTTCCTGGGTAAAACAGTCATTATTAAGATGCTTTTATTTAATGTATAGAAAATGACATTTTTTTTATTGAAACCAAATCTCCTACTTGTGGTATATTTTGACAAGTATGGACTTCCAAAATTTCAACATTTTCATGACTAAAATTCCCACAATGAAAGTGACACTTTCATCAAAATCAGATTAACCTCCTCATTCATGTTCGAAAATTTAAACATTTCTTGGGCCCACAAAAAAACAAAAAAATAAAATAAAAATCTCCAATTCATTTCCCCGATAACCTAGATGTCGTTCCGTATCATTCATATCATTCTGAATGCGTCCATATTTTTTTCATTTAGCACTCGCATGGATTTCCCCTGTACTTTTGCAAATATGTACTTTTATAGAACAATCATTTTTGAACAGTGAAATTAACTCATTCACTGCCAGACGTGCAAAAATGTGTCGACTCCAGTGCCAGGGTTTTTGTCATTTTCACTCGAATTCCAGGACCCACAGAATATTGAGTTTTAGGACTACATAAACATGCAAGACTCTCTTCTTTCATGAGGCTGTGGTCAAAAGGGTTAATTCCTAAATTATATGGGTCTGGAGTTATATGATCTTGAAATGAGGGTGGCTGTCCAAAATACAATGCAATACATACATATTGGTGGATATAGCACTTTAACAACAGCTGGAACAAAGCGCGTACATCAGATATCTGGCCAGCGATTTATCGGCACCCAAGCAAGAAAAAACACGTCATATTTTCAATCCTGAATAAATTCGTGAATGGCAATGAATGAGTTAAAAACAAAAATGGCTACTCACCAAAAGCTTCGGAGAGGCCATAGACCTTCTGGCTGTAGACGTCTGTCTTGTCCCACACAAAGTCGTAGAGGAGGTCGGGCCCAGCGGGGAAGGACTTCCTGAAGAGCCGGCCCTCCACCGCCACCATGAGGTGCACCTTCATCAGGTTGAACGGGATGGCGGCGTGGGTCAGCGTCACCCTCAGGATGGACTTGTAACCCGCCGTCCTGCTGCTCAAGTAGCTCAGCTTCATGTTCGTACCCGGGATAGGAACTTCCTCCTGTAGTGTCTATGGGACGGAGCAAAGACAGAACTGTCACGTTTCGGTTTGCGACAAACGGGTGCACTGCAGGGCCCCACCTGAAGATCATCCACAGGTGTTGGTTGTTTTAATCAGTGGCAGTCAAAAGGACTCTCGGCACGACCATTCAGGTCATTGTTTGTTTCACTCTGGCTGGATTGTTTCATCTTGCCATGTTTTACTCGCGGTTTTGTTTGCTACTTTGGACCTTTTTGTACTGATGACTTTGTTGTTTGAGATTTTGTTCCTGCCGACTTCAATACAATTTGTCAAATACACCCTGCTCCTCCCTCCCGCCTTCTTTTTTGGGATCCACTAGCACCACCACCGCCATGCGAATCATGACAAAAACAAAGTTGACAGCGTATTGTGTTATTGGGTTACATGTGATCATGATTGGTACATAAAAGGGATAATGTCAAAAAAGTGGACAATCTTAAGAATTCTGTAAATATTCAGATGTAATCAAAAAGTATTCATATTTTGTGGGAGATATTTGGACTTGTTTAGAGACACTCTTTTTCTCCATTTTTGTTTTATTATCGGATAAATTATTTGGGGTTAAATGTGTATTTTTTTTTTTACTTGGGGGTACAATGGATCAGAAATTTGGCCAGCCAGGAGTATTGTTTCAAGTCCCGGGCAGTTGCATTACGGCATCTCGCAAATTCGGTCAATACCCCCCCCCCCCCCCTGCTGAAAGACAATTCTAACAAATTGGATGGACGATCATAACAGGACATTAGAATAATCATGATTTTTTTTGTGTTTTAGGGTGAATTTCAAGACTCGTACTCTAAAGTACATTCCATGTCTCTCTGTGTCTTTGTTTTGTCATATTGTCTCTATGCTGTCATATTATTTGTTATTTAGGTTGTTTTTTTTTTTTGTTCTTTTGACTTCAAGACGGCGCCGCGAGAGTGGCTGCCTTTCCAGCAGCTGCCTTTCCAGCAGCTCATGTATTTCGTTTTTCTACTTTCATTCCTTTCATCACTTTGCTGCTGTGAAATGTAAATTTCTCCACTGTGAGACTAATAAAGGCATATCCAATCCAATCCAATCCAATCCAAGTGTCCGAGCGAGTCATGATGACCCGCCACAAGGCCAGCAACTGCCACGTGGCCATTAAAAGACCAGCTCTCAAATCCCCATGGCCTTTTATTTCTCAACCAAGCTCCATTTGTCTTCCCTCCTGGCGCTGACCAGCACAGACTGTCGCGTATTATTCATCACCTTTCCTCCGAGCAGATATATGGAGCCGAAATATCAATAGAAGGACAATTACAGAGCGGCATCAGAGGCAAGCCGATGAAGGATTTCTTCATTATAGCCTTGCTGAATAGTTTTCTCCATCGATTTCATAAGAGAAAAGTCCTTCATTACCAGCATTCCGTTTCGATGCGACGACGCCACTGCTGCGTTTGCCCTTGGGCCCGCGGCTTACACAGGCCGAGAATTTATGGAGTCATAACAACAGGCCGGGCGATGACCTGTGCACATTCCGGGTGGCGTTTGCGCCGTTGTGAAAGGTCAGCATGCACCGGTTTATTCCACTCCGATCTAATTAAGTCACCTTTGCCCACCCCCTCAGCTTCCTTTCGTTCGGCAAGATTGAGTGTGACCATTAAAACAACCGACATGTCAATCATCGGTCGCGTTTGGTTCTCCGCGGCGATTGATCCAAATTCACCCTTGGGAGGACAACAGATCAAAGTGCGGCTATCAAAAAAGGAGCAAAGACGAAGAGGCGGCTAAAAATAGACTCGTAACAAATTCACTGATATGCTATAAATCTTGGGAGGCAAACTGGGAGATGAGATAATTAGAAAAGGGCAAATAGACGACCGTTAGACTTTGAGTCGCATGGAAAGGAGGTCAACGGGAACAAATGTGGGTAAGCCCACTTGATCACCATTTTCAACAACAAAAAAAAGATCTGATGAAGGATGACATCTTCCGACAACTTGAAAGAAGACTGGGATGAAATGGCTGGGGTAGCAGTTATGCCAGTGACACGTTGCCCAAAAGCGGCTGTCATTTTGAGTCATTTGAAATCCAAAAGTTATAATATAAAATAAAAGTTATATAAAATAATTCTACATAATAAACTACTATGGATTGGGTGATCGATGTCTGCATCATCTGGTGTGGGAGTGACATCACGTATTTTGATATCTCACCTGTATGGGTTTTTAAAGGCACTTATAAATGAAATGTATTATTATTATTATTAATAATATTAATAATAATATTATTATTGGAACGTTTAGTGAAGTTTCAAGAATGCAATTTGTGGTGAAGCCATTTAGCTCATTTGCTGTCATTCCCGACTTTATTCGGGTTGTTTCTTGCGGGGGGATAAAGCGCTAGTCAGACCTCTGGCAATGTTTTTCCCTTCCACGAGGGGCCAGCATTTGCCTTTTGTTCATGTTAGCGCTTTGTTGCAGCTTCAGCTGTTATTAAAGCGCAATATAAAACAACATTGAAATCCAAGAGTGCGCCCAAGTAGGCAGCCGTCAGCAAGTGCTCTTATGAGCCTTGCTTTTTTTGTTGTTTTTGTCTTTTCTTTTGTCACTTTGTGTTTTTTTTTCAGCATTTTTGGCCATGACATTCATCAAGGAGGAGACTGTTCTGAGTGGTTGCACCTTTTCGGTAGCACACATTTGCCAGTACTGTTTTTGAATAGGTGGAATGTCGGTGCTATTGACTGTCATCTCTGGACAGCTATGGGGCCATTGTGCTTTTTGCGCCTGTAATGGCCAGCATCTTCGCAGCCCCACATGGTTCAGCGGAAAGGTTGGTACTGTTGGACAGTCTGTGGCTGGATGGATGCATAGCTTGAGGAGCCCGCGATGAGAAGAAGGGGCGTCAGTGCAGAGTGCCTATGCGCATGTGGAACAGGAGATGTTAGACAATGTCTTTTCGTCAATGAATGCTACAGCTTCGTGTTTGCTTTCAACATTTAGCTTGTAGGAGACGTGCACATTCCACCATGACATCCCTCATCTACTGGTGAAAAGGACACATTGATCGTCTCCTCTTTCATCTTGAACTGCTTCATGTCACAAAGAGGTTACAGCAAGTGCTTAGGAATGGATTACTCTCTGTGTCTTTGTATTGTCATGTTGTTTGGTATTTTTTTTGTTTGAACTAATGAAGTTAAATTCAATCCAAATCCAATCCTATCTACAAATTCTGTATTGTATTTTGCACAGCCGCCCTCATTTGAAGCACAGATAACTCCTGGCCCATATAATTTAGGAATTAACTATTTATTTTCTGATGAAAGAAGAGAGTCTACGGTTTCTAATGCTGTATTGAATGTTTATGTAGTCCTAAAGGTCAATATTCTGTGGGTCCTGCAATTTGAGTGAAAATGGAAAAAAAAGTGGACACATATTTGCACATGGTGTGACAGTGAATGAGTTAAAAAGTGAGTTTTGTCGAATACTCTATTTACCCTGAACTTTAAGTTCATTTTGTTGCAGACTAAATTCGCTTTTCCCATTGAAATGAATGGAAATGTTATTAATCTGTTCCAACTCCATGACCCCTCAAAATAAATAAATAAATAAAGTTGAGTTTTAAAATCAAAATGTAGCCTCTTAATTGTGATTCCCAAAGTGAGCCACAATTAATCATGCTCTGGCTCCTTTTTGTGGTATATAAAAGAATCATGGCCCAAGTTTACATCAGTAGCATTCAGTTTTAAGGACTTGCAATTCTGCATTGAATTGTAAAGAAAAATTCTACATATGAATTAGGCGATTTATTTAATCCACCATTACATTTCAATCCAATGTTAATCTGCACAATTTTAATCGTGGCAGTGGCTTCCAATAACATTCCATATTGTGGAAGGTATGACACCTCTGTTGTCCTTGATTTATTTTTGGTCCTAATACACAACAGTCATTTCATCTGAGACCATGCTGGTGAGAAATGGAGAGCGGTGGATTAGTCGCAGCACCACGGTTATAAACAACGGAAATACCCGACAGAGCTTCTCCATCCATCATGTTTTCAACCGCAGCCCTCACAGGTACATTATAGATTGGAACACACGTTTTTGTGCCGCATGTTCCTCATTTCCAGCAGTTTGTCCATCTTTTGACGAACAGAGATCTCATCTGAGGAATTATTCAATCGGCCTTGGCCGCCATTACTTTTATTGACATTCTCGGCTTCGGCACAGTACATGATGTACTATGCGGGAACTGCTTTGGGAAAATGGACAGCACAAACGCCTCGTTTATGTTTTTTTTTCAGGCAACCAAACCAACCTATGGTGGCCTTGATGGACATGACTGAAGCTCACCATTGTTATTGATGGACACGCATTAGACATAACTCAGCGTGACTAAATAAGCCATCAAAGTGACGACGACGCATATTTCGGCTTGAAAATATCAACGTGATGCTGGGATGACTGCGAACGCGCGCACCCTGACGCTGGAGGCGGGCCAAGTTGCGAAAAAGACCAATTACACAAGACAGACAAGGATCGCCGCGGCGACTATTACGCTTGATGAATAGCGCTCAGAGTCTGCCACATGCGTGGGATGAATCGTTTGCAGGAGGCCCCTGTGTGTGTTTCATGCTAGAGCTGGGGAACAGGAAAGGGCACAAGGGGCTCTTACGTCACCTGGATTTCAGGCACCACCGTCCCCCTCTCGGCGCAGGACCCCGCAAAGGCGGTGAGCGGCGCCGGCGACACGACGGGGCTGGGTCGGGCGAAGCTGCTGAGGTCACAGCTGGCGATGTCGTTCTCCTCATGGCGCATGACCACCGTGTCCATGACGAAGAAGCGGCCCCATGGCAACCACAGCGTGTGCTCCTGCGTGATGAACGGCGCGCGGTCAAAGCGCAGCGCCACAGCGATGCCCCCGTCGGTGACCAGGTCGAAACTGGGAAAGGGGGGCAGACGTGATCCGTTTTATGACATGAAAGTCAACATATTTTTTTGTTTTCTCCGCGATTGATATTCTGTCGGTAGATTGAGAATTTCCATCAATCATTTCCCCGTTTTTGACATTTTCAAGGTGCGATGATGAGTCAACGGACAGTTCGGACGGAAACAATCATTGGTACCGCCCTACCCATCTCGAGGACTTGCACAATCCAAACTAGGGTGCGGAAAATCATACTGGACCTTTTCCAGCTACTCCTCTCAGGCAGGCGCTATCGATCCATGCGCACCAAATCCAGCAGACATTAAAACAGCTTCTTCTCCCAAGCCATTAACTCTTTGAACAGTAGCCCAAATTGAACTGTATAGTGCCTCTTTGCAATTTTTTTGATGATGATACCAGTGCAGCGTGTTCGACCGGAAACAAATTCCTTGTGTGTTCCTTGTGTGTTCGACACACAATAAAGATGATTCTGATTCGGATTTTTAAGAGCTGATATTGTCTGATTAATTCCACATGCAGATTAATCTCCCTGGAATGTCAACCTGGCGGTTTCCATGTAATCCCGCTGCGCATTGAATAAAACACTTGCTGAAGGACGGTGCCGTAATCATAGCGGTCAGATTAGGATTACTCATCCTTTAATAGACGAGCGAACGTGCAGAACCAAAATGAGGAAATTGTACGAAAAGCGCATATCAAATGCGCATGTGGATGCCGCCTCAAATGAAATCTCACACTGAAAGCCACCCAAAAAGCAACGCTGGCGAATACACAACGTCCATCTGCGCCGCGCAATCCAAACTCGCCGGCTTTGAATTGGCATATTTTGATTCCCTTTTCCTTGCCGGCTGCAACTGGAGCGGAATTTACGAGCTCACACCAGAAGGGCTTTGTTTGATGTCTCTGGGAATTGCGCCCGGTGTTCGCAAAATTGGAGAGCGTGAGGCAGATCAATGGCGGCGATTGAGCATCTCCAGAACACAGACGTGTTTGACTTGAGACAGGAGGAGGGAGAGGGGCATCTTACCTCCCATCCTGTCTGGTGACTGTGTAGCCGAACGCAGGCTTGTTGATGAAGCTGATGTTGACGCCCACCAGCGGCGTTCCGTCCGATGTCACCACTTGTCCACGAATGACGCACGCGTGCCTGCGCGGGAACGACGGAAACAGAGCAGCGAGGTCACAAATTGTAACTCATGCTTAATGATGCCTCATAATTATCCCCTGCTCCGTAAACGAGGGCAGGTGTGTTAAATTAAACTGGGACACGGCAAAGAGGAGTTTATTGTGTGGATGATGCATCACTACCAAGGTAAGAACACCACTGGGGATGAATCAACGTCTTTCCAGCTCAGGCAAACAAATTAAGACTCCCACTCTCTGATCCCCCATTTCAATCACATTGGCCAACTGACTGAGGTGAAATAATTAAATAAATAAATAAACAAACAAACAAATAAAACACTAATAAAAATCAGCAAATAAACAAACAAATGCATGAATGAATAAATAAACAAAAGTAAATGAACAAATAAAAAAACTAATAAAATAAATAAATAAATACTAAGTAAGTAGTGTAATCACTAAATAAATAAATAAATCAATCAATAAAAAATACTTCTCAATTCTTAATTCTTGTACATACGGTACCTGGCCGTCTGACGCCTTTTTAAATGGCACCAGTCAAAATACATCACGAAGAAGAAATAAAATATCTTAATTTTAAATCCCATTATTTTAGAAAATGCTTTTGACAAAAAAATTGATGAAAAAGAGTAGAGCTCGCACTTCCATGTTCCCTAATCGTGTGTGAATGATGATGCTGGATAATATAGTTCACCTTGTGACTCTTTAAAAAAGTATTTTTTTCTTTTTAGTTTAAAATGGGTGATCGGTTTGTTATCGCATGGTATTTATTGTGGTGGATGCCGCATGCTGAATCGAGGTTTCAATGAGGATTTGAGGTTCAAGATCCAAGCTCACTGGACAAGCCAAAAAAGCATTACTTTCCTGTTAGGTTGCGCTTGGGCGGCATTTTGTAGCTTGTTGGGGAATATATCACTTTTTTTTTTTGTTTTGGCAATTTTACAGGATTTCTTGTTTTGTTTGTCTTGCTTTTGTTGTAACAACAACAGAATTCCCTGCATTTTTCCCCCTCGTGGCACTGTTCCGTATAAACGGCAGAGACACAACAAGTCTTGCTGATCTGACTGCGGCTGCCGTTTGAAACAGTATCTGGCTTTTGTTGGGTTCGTATAGAACACACTAAAAAAGAATACAATAAATGTTTTTCTGTTCCAGCGTTGATGCCGCATATGTGTGAAATCTTTCTTTGCAGCAAGAAACAAGTAGTACAACTCGTAGGAGCTTATGAAAAGAAAATTGCAAATAAAGCAATCAAGCACAACGACAAAAGAAATAAAGAAAAACACCTCCATCCATGTCTCAGAGGGATTTTTTTCCCTTCCCTGAGCTGAAACGATAATGAGATAAGAAAGCTTTAGTTTACTTTTTGCTCTAATAAAAAAAAAAGGTGACACTTATCTTTCTCATTGCGACGGAAACAATAAAGAGAGCAGATTGCCAGACTTGCCTGGCTGCTTATCAAGACCCGAGAGCCTCCAGCCTCCACCTGGACACGCCAAAACGAGATCCAACCGTCGATTGGTGGCCAGCAGTGGGCCCAAGTAACAAAGTATGAATCAGTACTGCATCGTTCAAGGAGGCTTGTTATTTTATTTAATTATTTTTTTTGTGTTCAACGTAAATAGCGAAAAAAGTAAATTTTGAGCCAGCCTTTTTGTCACAAAAAAATATTTGTGACACAATTATGTGGACCTTATTTTTCTGTGTATAAGGCGCACATTCAATGAATGCAAAAGGTTTGTTATAATATATAAATATAGGAAAAATGAAAATGTAAAAAAAGTACCGTCTTGTAAAATTTACCGTAATGTGAAAGTGAAATGTACATTTCTCCACTGCGAGACTAATAAAGGATAATCTAAAGTATAAAGCACACCACATTATAAGGTACTACAGTAGAGGCTGTGGTTACTTGCGCAATTCTTCTTCTACAGAGGTCGGTGGATGCTGACAATAGTTGCGAGACCTTTTGTGGCTCAATATTACTTCACATCTAAGGCGCACCTGCATATAAGGCGCAATGTCATTTTTGTAGGAAAATCAAGGCTTTTTGGTGCGCCTTATACACCGGAAAATGCAGTATTTTGAGCTCGCAGGCACTCATCTTAATATCACATCTTCCTTGATAAATTCTGACTCGGCGCAGCATTACGGTAACTGATCATTTGTTATTCGCCGTCTTGGCCCCAAAACAAAAACATTCCCTAGACACTGGCCTATTTTTAAGAGGTTTGGGTCTTAAATATTGCCACAAAGTGGAAACAATTAAGAGACGCGTGTTAGCAGCCACCCTCAACATGTCCTTACTAGAGGCAAGATCATTCACCTGCTACAATGCTGTTCCCCAGGAACCTGCCTTTATGTTAATTAGACCGGCTCCCCTTCAGTAGACCTTGGCTGTCCAACCACCGCACAGTAAACAAGCGAGCGGATCACACCGCAAATACGTCCAAAGCAGCTGTATTTGCACAGAATTAGCTCTAGAGCTAACCCAGTATTGTCATGCGATCGGGGGCGTGAAAGTGGAACTATCGCCTTGCCGGCCACCCGCCCGCCCCCACTGATAGGCGTTCCTCCCCCTCCGAGTCAAGACAAAAGATTTAAATATTGACATCAAATGGAGCCCAGAGAAGGAGACGCTGAGGGAGCGTGAAGAGATTGGGTTGAAGTTACAGATTATTTCTGGGGTGAACCGCACGGCTCACATCATCCATAGAAGAAGAATGTAAACAAGAGAGTGGACAATTTGGGCCCACTGATCCAGCAGCTGGATCGATAAGAAAATGGAATGAGTTGAAGAACAAATGGCTAAAATAAGCCCTAAAATGGCCGCTTAAAATCAAAATGGCCGACTTCCTGTTTACAGTACTCAGGAGTCACTTCAGAAAAAGTGAAATAAAAAATTGCCACTTCAAAATACATGAATGATTTCATTGTTTTTGTTTTGTTTTTGTATTTCGGACTCCTAATAACCATAATATGCATAAATGCATTTTCTACGAGAGTCGCGGGTGTGAGTAGGCTTGGCACACCCTGAATGAGTTTCGAGGGCACACATCGATAAAGAACAATTTTTATTATTTTAATTTAAATTATCTAATTAAGCCGCCAAGCACGTCTTAAGGAATGCGGGAGAAAATTGGAGGAACCGGCAAAAAGCCACGCAGGCACGTTGAGACCATCCAAAGACTTCACAGGTAGACGGCAGTCACGAGACATTTTTGTGGGTCTTCTCACGACAGAGATGCCAATGAAGTTTCATGTGGCCCTCTTAAAAGGCTTTGGGCGATGTTTATTTTACTTTATTAAATAAATTCAGTGTGGGAATACCTCCAAATTGGCAATTTATTTGTCCGGATAATAATAACCATGACGAAATGAAACAATTTCAAGAGGGCCGGTAAAGTGACAATGAACACCGACACTGATTTATTTCAATGGGGGATGGGAGGAATAAAAAATAAAGCATTTTAGAGCCCACAAAGTCGCTAATAACGACTTTGCTGGGTATCAATCTCTCCCAGTGGCTGTCCCTCTTTACTATTCCATGCGGTATCTGTCATTGACGACGCTGCTAACTGGAAAAAAAATAAATAACAAAAATAAATAAAAGCTTTTAAATAGACATAAATCGTTTTTCACATTGAAACGAATTGAAATGGCCTCAATCCGTTCCCACCCTAAAACAACTGAATTTTCTGCAGTGTGTCTTTAATTTGATGAAAACGGCACCGTATTACATGGGAAAATGTACGGAAAATAAAAAGTAGGATTATGTCATTGATACATTGATGTGGCTAAAAGGGGGTAGCCTAGTTTAATCATGGTTTGATTTCAAGATGCATTTGATAAACACTTTATTCCTGATTTTGCTTTGAATTTATCCCAAAAAAATTGACACCTGTATTCGGGGGAAAAAAGGACTATTAAAGGCTTTCTGATACGGTATACAAGTATATCTTTTTTTTTTCGAAGTTTGCTGAGCTCAGTTTTTTCAGTGTTTTACTCCCTCCCATAGGGGGTAGGTATTTACTATTCCATCCGGAATTGATGGTTGGCGCCGCCGGGGGCCACGGCACTTCCTTGTATAGCGTGTTACCCTGGAGAGAGAGTGAGCAGCTTTTATGCAGTGGCGGCCACTTTATTGGGTGACACCTATGCAGCTTCTTGCGGTAGTAAACATCAGAGGGCGGCGAGCGCTGACATGTCTACGAGGAAGCGGTTAGGTAGGATCAATGGAAAGATGATCGGCTGACCGGCTGTATCAGGAAAGGTGCCCGGGGCATATCTGAAGCCCACGAACGCACCGTCATAACCGCTTACTTCTGTCAGCAGGGATGCAGGGGAAACGAACACCAGGCATGAATAATAGATTGTCACTGATATTTTTAGGTGAGCTTCCATTCTCGCTCATCTCTGGATTCTCCACCTTTTACTTATTTATGGCCAACTCTTCTGCTACTTCTTTTGCTTCCTCGCTCGTCCGGTGGAGAGAAAATGTTGAGTGCTTGTTGACAGTTGGAGAAAATGTCAAGGGGTTGGCAGCAGGGGTTGATGCCATGCGTGTTTTTTGTACACACGCGGCTACACAAAGAAACGGTGGGGTTGGAAGCACGAAGACGTTCCTTTTACCCAAAGGGCTACTGCAAACTGCAGGATAACAAAATAAAAATAGAAATAAAAATTTGGGTCATGTCTTCAAGACTTGCAAACACAAACCCCTGAGTTTTACTTAAGATGTGAACTAGTACTCCCAGTCGATGTTTTTGGTCAAGGTATACCTCAAACTAAGGGAATTATACTTTGTGTCCTTAAAACAACTGCATAGCTTATTTTTTGAGTCACTTGATGCTGCAGCAAAATAGTATTAAAATAAGAGCATATGTTGTATATATTTTTGGGGTACACTTCGCAATGGCTTGATAGATTCCAGGTGGGGGGGTTAAAGAGAACAGTTCCACCCGTCAACATGGTAAAACTCAAAATCGGGAAAATCTGCGTCTGTCGTACTTTGTTAACGCCGAATAAAAGGAACTCTCCAAAATGAGATTGGCATTTTACCACAGATTTCAAACAATATTTTTTAGACAATTAAAAATATTATTTTGAGTGCCAGAAACCAAAACGTGTTAACCCTGCGCTGCAAAAAATATATTTTGAAATACAAGTTGTCTTCCGGAGTTTAGTTAAAAATAGTGACGTTTGAAGCCATGACCTTTCCCGTCACAATATAGCACCACGCAGCAGGGTTTGTTTTCATAACACGATAAAAAAAAAATAAACGCTAATGGAAAAGTCAAAAAATGTGATATTGTTGACTTATTTTTCAGATGTGATGTTGATTTGTCGCTAGTGAAAAATAGACGAGCAACTTCCAAAGCGGGATGCAAATAAGGTGATGGGAGACGCGCAGACGATTAAAGATGAAGCAGGAAGGAAACAAAAGACGTCGCAAAGCCTGTGGGGGTGGGGCCGAGGGGGCGCTCTGACAGCTTTCCTGCGGAATATGAAAGCAACGTAGTCGTGGAACGCGCCTCTGGGGGTGAGCCTGAGACAGATTACAGTAAAAGTAATCACAAACACGAATACAAGATGCCATTCACGTTGCTCCAAGGTGCCCTAACACCACACCATACCCTGACTCTCATTCCGTATTTGTCCATCATCAACCGTCCATCATCCGTCAAGCTGCGCGCAAACACCGCCGGCTGCCCATTTCACCCTCCATTACTCCATCCAGCTGCACCCCCCACCAATAAATGAATAAATAAATAAAACACCCATGTGACACTTGTTTGTTCTGAAGTTATTTATAGTTCAGTTGTCTTCAGCAATCGCGTGCTAAATAACAGAGAAAGCAATAACGAGCAACAAGCGGGCTCCTCGCTAATGTTATCTCGCGGCGTTTTAGTCGTCGCGGGCCCGCATTTCGACACTTGGACTCAATTCATTATTCGCCTATTGGAGTGTATTGGATGGCTTGTTTGTTGTATGTAATTGCTTTTAGATGACTACAAGTTGTGCATCTGAAAGATCACATGCCTGGAACGTGAGCTAACATTCGGCTTAAAAAAATAACACATTTTAGATGATTGCGTACCGAATGAAGTGGCCTGAAATGTGAAAACCACAAATGCTACTCACTTAGCGTCAAAAGGGCTGGCCCCGCGGACCACGTGGGTGCTCTCCCGGCCCACCAGGAAGCGTACACGCTCGTAGAAGCTCTGCAGCCTGCCCTGGTTGCTTGATGACACCTGTGTCTCCTGGATGATATCCAAAGGGTCCGGCGAGCCCACGCACAGCGAGGTGCTGTGGCAGGTCGCCTGGAGACAGCAATCCGGATCCATGCAGTCCACCAGGCCGTCTGACAAGGTCATGCATGGTCAAGATCACAAAAAGATAATAAATAAACACTGAAAAACATTAACACATGAATAAATAAATAAATGAATACATTAATGCATACATACATACATACATACATACATAAACATTAATAAATAAAAGCATACACATATGCATGCATAAAATAAATACATACATACATACATAAATACATGGATAATGTTATATGGAATACATAAACACGCAAATACATTCTGATTCTGAAATAACTAAATAAACACATAAATAATAAATAAACAGACAAAACAAACAAACAAACAAACAAACAAACAAACGAAATGAATGAATGAATGAATGAATGAATGAATGAATGAATGAATGAATGAATTAATTAATTAATTAAATAAATAAATAAATAAATGAATGCTTTCTTAAAATCCGATTAAGGTCGGGCGACTATCTGGTATAGGCCACTGATAGTTGAACGCCCCCACCCCAAAAAATAAAAATAAACAATAAATATCGGGATGGGGGTCCTAGGGGATGAAAATATAAGTCACTCCCCTTGATTGTGCTTCAGCTATGGGCCAATCAATAACAGATATTGCATTTGACATCAAACTGATAAAGATCAAATATTTGTGGAGGCATAATTATTGGCACGGGCGCTTTAAGATTTTGCACTCTTTAGCTTTGCATAAATTACGTTTTTTTCTGTTAAAAATACATGACCCCAATTAAAGTTAATTCAAAAGAATCCTGCATTAAGAAATCATTATTTTTACATCAAACAGCAACTAACATTCTTTAATGTTTCGCAACACGGGATTGCTAAAAATGTTCTTGACAATAATAAGTTAACTATGCGGCCCTGCAGCATTTTGAATCATTTTTGGAGTTAAGCAGCAAAATCCACCCTTGTTTTTGTCCATCTTGAGGGACGGCCACGTTGCCACTCGCGATTGCATAAAAATGTCACAATTTCTCAAGGGCTCCAGTCACGACCAATCAGGGCTCATCTTGATAAAAAAAATGCAGGCTCTGAATATACAGCTTGAAAAAAAAACGGGGTGGCTATATGGCGGGTGTATACAGGTCTTACCTCCGTCATTGTCCTTCAGGTCTCCGCACGCCGTCTCCATTGAGATGTCGCAGCCGCTGCCCCTCCAGCCCAGCTGGCAGACGCAATACCAGCCGCCGTTACCCAGGGTGCACCTGCCGTTGCCATTGCACAGACCAGGACAGCCCTCTGTTGACAGTGGAGGAGTTAAAGGTGGGATGTTACAAAAAGGATGTGAAATACAGCTCAGATAAAGTACAGTAATCCCTTATGTGTTTGCGGCCCACTGTGCAAAAATTATGTGACCCCCCCATCATAACGCAGATCCCCCAAGCGTCAACTTGAAGACCCGCTGGTGACCTGCAGATCCCCAGGTTGAAATGTATTTATGTGCCTGGCGGTCAGGTGGAGGTGGGGCGGGTGTTGTCTATGCGGATGGACTGGGCAAATGTACCTGCCACTTCAAGTTGATCAATGCGATACACCTTCAACAAAGCCGCTAAAATGATTTCGCAGCGCACTCCGTTGCACCCTATTCTCACAGTCGATAGCGGAGTCATTATCTGTCTTATAATCACGTGATATACCACATGCGCACATACACACATAGCTGCAAAATCCTCATAAACAAATACATTCAATGCAATTAAATTCCACCCGATAATTATAATAATTATACATTTAATTTCTAAGCGCCTTTCAAAACTCTTAAGGACATTTTACAGCCATGGAATTTTTTTGTGTGGGTGAGGAGCGGCAGCCATTTGCGCCAGCGTTCACTCTACCCGGAAGTAACCAATTCATGAATATTACTTCCAAAATATTTGACATTATATTGTTCTTGAATTAGACAATTCTTTTCATGTTTGGATTCAACTTATATGCATGCCAAAGAAGTATGTTTACTCAGAGGTGTAGTAGGCTCAGAAGCCGCATGTTTGTGATTTAATGTCGAGGGCTGCATTGCGGGACGCAGGTGTGAGGAATTCAGAGCATCTACCAAATAAATCAACCATTAAATGAGACCCAAAGAGAACTCCCCTTCTCCCCCTGAGTGTGCACAATCTCCACCACAACGACAATAAGGAAAAGAAGCCCGTGTTGGTTGGAAGGCGTAGGGGATGTTTCAGTGAGCTGAAAAGTGGGACGCTAACCGCTATGTGGCATCGCTATGCGCGGGGCCCCGAGACGCGTCTTGTTTGCCGATTATCTGGTCACGTTACGATCGCAATCACGCCGCGCGGGAGACGTTTCTGGGATATCAAAGGGGGCCGGCTGTCACGGTCGACGTTGTTAGCGAGGTGCCTTGATAACCGCCTCGCTGAGCTGACCCATTTTGTGAAGCGCAAGGAGACGGCTTGACGCTCCCTCTCAGCGTTTGCATCAAATGGCGGCAACAACGGATAGGGGGGGAAAGGAAAGTCGTGGGAGAATGTGACAGGTGGTCGGGGGGTGGGTGATAGGGAGCATTTGTGAAGATAATGGCAAAAGCGAAGACGAGAGTGTGATCTTCTGCTTCGTGAGTAGGGTTATAAAAGAAGATGTTCAAGGATATCGGGTGATCTTTGGGTGGGGACACCCTGAACTGGTTGCCAGTCAAGCGCTGGGCACACACAGAAACGAACAACCATTCGCGGTCACACTCACACCTAGGGATAATTTGGAGTTTTCAATCAACCTGCCATGCATGTTTTTAGAGTGTGGGGGAAACTGGAATACCCGCAGAAAAGCCACGCGGGCTCCGTGGAGAACATGCAAACACCTCAGAGTCGACGTGCTGCTAACCACTTGACGAGGAGGCTGCCCATTTATTAACCTGTCAAAAAATATGTTGCCTTAATTGCTTATTCCCATAACTTTGAGGAGCGATCCCCAGAAATGAAGACAAAAGAAGGCACAGTTAGCAAAAGCTCATTGCTATTTTTTGATTCATGCATTGGAAGTGAATTAAAAATGCCTTTTTTTCAGATGCTAACCCCGTAAAATTACAATGACTACATTCTAAACCTACCTTGTTTTCTGGTGTGTAAGGCGGACCCCCAATAAATAGTGTATTTTCAAACTCTGTCCATACATAAGGCGCACTGGACTATAAGGCGCACCTTTATCCATCCATCCATTTTCCGTAGCGCTTATTCCTCATTAGAGTCTTGGGGGTGCTGGAACTTATCTCAGCTGTCTTCGGGCACGAGGCGGGGGAATTGGTTGCCAGCCAATCGCAGGGCACACAAAGACGTACAAGATTCACTCTCACACTCACACCTAGGGACAATTTGGAGTGGTCAATCTGCCTGCCATGCATGTTTGTGAATGCATGTGTGTGGGAGGAAACCGGAGAACCCGGAGAAAACCCGCGCGGGGAGAACATGCAAACTCCACACAGGGAGGCCGGGACACGAACCGGCGACCTCTGCACTGTGAAGCCAACGTGCTAACCACTCGACTACCGGGCTCACCTTTAATGAATGAAAAAAGTTTTCTGGCCGGCATTTATATAAAATATTATTTATATTTAGATAATATATAAATATATACCGGTAAACGTTTTCCAAATATAATACACCGTATAAATATATACCGGTAAACGTCTTCCAAATATAATATACTGTATAAATATATATCGGTAAACGTTTTCCAAATATAAGGCACTCCACATGATCACCTACATTAAAGGCTGCTTAAAGTAATTTGTGAGACCTGTTGTGGCTCAATATAATGTCACATAAGGCGCATCTGCGTATAAGGCGCGGGGTCACTTTTTGAAGAAAATCAAGGCTTTTGCCTTATCCACCAGAAAACAAGTCAAAATAAATCAAAAAGTAAAACAAGTCAAACCTTTCACAAATCCCACCAAACATTTTGATCCAACTTTTGCTATTGGAATTCACAGATTTGACAGCAAGCCCCCTTTTTTTAAGTGAGTGCCATTGATGTGCATGTTGGCTGATCAAATATAGATATAGATATTTGACCTCAAAAACGTTCCCGGGTCACTGTGGTCCTTGAGATACTATATCGTAACAATTTTAACATTGTAACGCACAGGTGTCAAAGTCAAGGCCCGCGGGCCAAATCCGGCCCGCCACATCATTTTTTTCGGCCCGCGAAGGCAAATCAAACTTGTTAAATTCCATGATGATTGCTAAAATCTGAGCCAAAATTTCATATTTTTGGATGTCAACCACTCACTCACTCACTCACTCACTCACTCACTCACTCACTCACTCACTCACTCACTCACTCACTCACTCACTCACTCACTCACTCACTCACTCACTCACTCACTCACTCACTCCAATCCTCCAATTCACCTAAGTCTCGTTATATCGATATTCTCGGGAGTCGGGAAAAGTATCGATATAACCGGACTATCGATATATCCGATCCTGCGGCATGTAAATTTTCTCCTTGCGTTCATAGAAATAGTATCATAATAAGCAGTACTATCGATATAACCGATATCGATATAACGAGACTTTACTGTATTCATTTATTTATTTGCATTTCTCTCTCTCTTTCTATCCATCCGTACTTATCGGTACTTATTTATTTATTTTTGTTTTTATTTATTTATTAATTATTTATTTACTTGTTTATTTATTTATTATTTTTGTTTTAAACACACCATTCCTAATTATCACGAAGAATGTCAACGATCGACAGTATCTTCCCAGGTCAAGTTAGCCTTAAAATGTTTTCATTCGATAGTAGTTTCGCAATTTTTGCATCTGCTTGAATTGACTTCCAAGACATCAGAATAGGTTCCCAGAAGCTGCTGTTTGGATATGAGTCCTCCCCCTAACACCAATAAATCTTTCGCAAACGCCTCTTACACCTTCATGGACTTTTGCCAAACTCATTGAATGCCAATTTTTGTTTTTTGTTTGTGTTTTTTGTTTATTCTCCTGACTCCAGGTGGAGGAATTTCATCAGGATAACTTTGTTTGGAAAAGTTCTGTTCATTTGTACGCTAAATTTATACTAACAATCCAAGCTTGTAGTCGACGTGCACATTCCACCATGATGTCCCTGATCCACTGGTGGAAAGACGCTTTGATCCTCTCCTCTTTCATCTAGAACTGCTTCATGTCATCACAAAGAGGGTACAGCAAGTCCTGAAGAATGAATGTCTCTCTGTGTCTTTGTTTGGTCATATTGTCTCTATGCAGTCATATTATTTGTTATTTAGTTTTTTTTTGTTCTTTTGACTTCAAGACGGCGCCGCGAGAGTGGCTGCCTTTCCAGCAGCTCATGTATTTTTGTTCTTCTACTTTCATTCCTTTCATCACTTTGCTGCTGTGAAATGTAAATTTCTCCACTGTGAGACTAATAAAGGCATATACAATATCCAAGTCCAAGCTACTACATTCAATGGTAACAGCTAGCCAGCTAAAAAAGCTAGCTGCTTGATACCAGATGTAGATTGAAAAATGCAGCAGACACCCTCCCGTCACTCACGTAAATGGCTCGACTCAGCGGGTGTGAAGGTGCTAAGTGAAGACGATCGCGTGACAACGGTGCAAAAAGGTGGTGAATGGTGTTGTTTGGTGTACAGTGTTTGTCGGCGTGAAGGCGACAAAAGTTGATGGCGGTTACACAAACGATGGTGGACCAAGGGTGACGTGGAAAAGAAAAAAAGGAGGAATGCCGTACCTTTCACTACCCTATCCAGATAGTGAGCTTGGGAGATAAAAGACAAGGACAATATTGTAAGGGAAGGCAGAGATAGCAACGCAGAGTGTTAGTGCACCGCAAAAACAAAAAGAATGCAGGCATCACAAGCAAAGACGACGAGCACGAGCCGACGCCAGGATGAAAAGGAGCCGCGTGGACTTCCGTAGGAAGTCGGTCGTCTCACGAGAGCCTTTTCAAAGAATGATTGATGCGCGAGGAGTTCAGGGTCTTTTTGATGGCGGTACGTTTTCATCTTCAAACGCACCCGGGCAGACGGCGAGGTCCAAAAGAGTCGCCTTGATTGTGACAATCGATTTTAAATGCTGATCTTTGGCTTCTTAATGGACGCCGCGCAGGGATATTCAACTCGAGACCTCAAAACGGTCCATCAATAATTAAAAATTCATCGACTGGGCTCACAGATGACAATAAGCGAGGAAAAGCTTTGACCTAGCTTGAAGGCTGAGATAAGCGTCTCCATTGATGCAATGTGACTGGCTGCATGTCTGACCACAAAAAACGTTCCCGGGTCACTGTGGCCCTTGAGATACTATATCGTAACAATTTTAACATTGTAACGCACAGGTGTCAAAGTCAAGGCCCGCGGGCCAAATCCGGCCCGCCACATCATTTTTTTCGGCCCGCAAAGGCAAATCAAACTTGTTAAATTCCATGATGATTGCTAAAATCTGAGCCAAAATTTCATATTTTTGGATGTCAACTACAATAAAAGTCATTATTCTTGACTTCAGATTTCAAAACGAGTTATTCATTAATTTGCTGTGTGCTCTATATGTAATATTTGAAGGGATTTAAACATTCTAATGGGTTCCTCAAATTCATAACGGCCCTCGAGAGGAAACCATAACTACAATGTGGCCCGCGGCAAAAACCTGGTTCTTCCTCTACGTGTTATTTGTGTCCCCATTCCAAATATCTTGTTGAAGACTTTCAGTGGCGTGCCCGTCAACATATTGGGTGCATTCAAAAGTTGTGTTTCTGTTTCCGTTCCGCATGAGAGGTCGAGCACTTTTGCGTTCCCTCTGGGGGAACCTCCGCCGAGGGGGGACAAACAGGTAACCTTTCGATTGCAGGAGTTGATTCCCTGAGACTTATCGGTGGTTCTCTAATTTTCCTTGTTTGCGCTCCAACAACAACAAACAACCTTTGGGAAATAGATTGAACTCAAGTTTAGGCAAACTGAAACTCGGGATGGACTTGAGAATCCTCCTGTTACCCGACTGGACAAATAAATCGCAGACCAAATTGACACACCTTTGTAAATCCGTTGACTGGGCAGTTATACAAAGTCCTGTCATGAACAATTGGCTTAAGATTCACCAAAAAATGCCTGTTTGTAACTCAAAAGTGAAGATGAGATAAAATAAGGAGCGGGTCACATTGACACCCCTGTTGTAACGTGTTTAATTCATTCACTGTCATTCACAAATTTAGTTGGGAAATGAAAATGTGTTGTAGAGCGCCATTCTTTAATTTGTTCAGGTTTTGTTTTTTTTCTTGTTTGGGTGCCGATAAAGCACTAGCCATGGCCTCTGGGAATGTTTTTACCTTTCCACAAGGGGGGAGCATTTCCCTTTGTTCTATGTTAGCGCTTTGTTCCAGCTTCAGATGTTTTTAAAGCCCAATATAAACCAATATGTATTACATTGTATTTTGTACAGCCACCCTCATTTCAAGCTCATATAACTTGAGACCCATATAATTCAGGAATTAGCTCATTTTTTTCTGATGAAAGAAGAGAGTCTACGGTATTTTAGGCTCCATTGAATGTTTATGTGGTCCTACAACTCAATATTCTGTGGGTCCTGGAATTCAAGTGACAATGACAAAAACCCTGGCACTTGAGTGGACACATTTTTGCACGTCTGGAAGTGAATGAGCTAACTCTAAACATATGTGTGCGGAAAAATGACCTGCTGTACAATCCACCTTGAAACTTTAGATGGGTCAATGAGACTCGGTCTGGTTAGGTGGTACATGTTTAACTGTAAACATTTCCATGGGTCAAAATGACTAACTGTATGTTGAACCATAAATAAGTCCATGGGTTAAATTAAGGGGCTGCATGTTTAACTGTGAATGTTTCCACGGGTCAATGTGACCCAATGCAGGTTTACACAGTAAATGTGATTGTTGCAATTGCATTTTTAACAATTAAAATGTCCATGAGTCAGTTAGACCCATTTCATCTTTAATTACGTATAAAAATGTGACCCGCTCCTTATTTTATCTCATCTTCACTTTTGAGTTACAAACAGGCATTTTTTGGTGAATCTTAAGCCAATTGTTCATGACAGGACTTTGTATAACTGCCCAGTCAACGGACTTACAAAGGTGTGTCAATTTGGTCTGCGATTTATTTGTCCAGTCGGGTAACAGGAGGATTCTCAAGTCCATCCCGAGTTTCAGTTTGCCTAAACTTGAATTCAATCTATTTCCCAAAGTTTGTTTGTTGTTGTTGGAGCGCAAACAAGGAAAATTAGAGAACCACCGACAAGTCTCAGGGAATCGACTCCTGCAATCGAAAGGTTACCTGTTTGTCCCCCCCCTCGGCGGAGGTTCCCCCAGAGGGAACGCAAAAGTGCTCGACCTCTCATGCGGAACGGAAACAGAAACACAACTTTTGAATGCACCCAATATGTTGACGGGCACGCCACTGAAAGTCTTCAACAAGATATTTGGAATGGGGACACAAATAACACGGAGAGGAAGAACCAGGTTGTAGACATATTCCCTACCTGTAGTTATTTTCTATTTAAAATGATATAACATCATCACAATTTCATCCATCCATCCATTTTCCGTACCGCTTATTCCCCATTAGGGTCGCGCGGGGGTGGGGGGGTGGGGGGGGGGGGGGGGGGGGGGGGGGGGGGGGGGGCTGGAGCCTATCTCAGCTGTCTTCGGGCACGAGGCGGGGGACACCCTGAATTGGTTCAGGGTGTTCAACTAAGTAACTAGCTAACCGGCTATCTAACCAACTGCATAATCAACAAAGCAAGAAACCAATTAACTAGCTAACTAACTAGCCGACTAACCAAATAAATAAATAAATAAATAAATACGAATAAAATGTACTTCAGATAACTACTTAAAAGACACCTTGGTTGCCGATGTGCCCATTTTTAGGAGTGCTACCGGTGAAATAGGTAACTAACCAATCACTCAACCAACCAAACAATCAAATAAATAAATACATAAACAAATAAACACATAAATAAACACATAAATAAATAAATAAATGTACGTCAAATATCTAGTCAGAAGATACCCTGGTTGCCCGTGTGCCCATTTTCGAGAGTGCTAACATAGTAACCAAACAGGTTGAAACAGGTAGTAGACCGGACCCCGACAAGCTATATCTTTCACGCTTATGCTCATTCAGGAAGGGGAGATGTAGATGAGCAGTCGAAAAGGGAACAGGTGCATCTGTCGCGAATAGTGAGTTCCGAAATATTCACGGTGGTGGAGATTCTGTTTTGGTCATTGCGAACTGCATATACTCAAAAAAATGACAATGAACTGACAAGGTGCCGTGCAGTGAAAAAGGGGGCACACCACCTGAAGCAATTGTAATGGCAAAACATTTAAAAAAAGAAAGGGAGTGGGATTTGAAAGAAAGCTGTTGCCGCTTGGCCAAAACCTTGAACAAGCAGTGCAAAGGAGAGCAAACACGCACAGAGCCGACCGAGCGGGCGGAAATGAGGAGCAAAAGGGGAAGAGGATGAGTCAACTCAAAGGACACCTTAGCACATTCCCACATTAAAATGTATGAAGGCAAGCCCCGGATCCTTGAGTAAACCCGTTCATGCTTTACTGAGTTGCTCAAATTCAATTAAGCATGCTGCCTCCCCGCCCACCCGCCGTCTCTCTGCGAGCGGAACCCCACCCACTAGCCTCCCCTCTGCCCTCTCATCACGTCCACAGCTTAACAGGCAAAAACCGAAGCGTCAGGCCATCCTACCGATGGTGCAGTGTTCGCCGTTCCAGCCGGGGCTGCACTCGCACTTGCCGTCCTTGCATGTGCCGTGTTCGTTGCAACGCGGGTGACACGCCCTTTGTTCGCATCCGGCGCCCATCCAGCCGTCGTCGCAGCGGCAGGTGCCCGACGCGCACACCCCGTGGCCGCCACAGTCGGCTGCGCAAATCTCTGTGGGAGACAAAGATGGACAGGGGGGTCAGGGGGTGGAAGGGGGTGGAAGGGGGTGAGTGAAGTGACAGGAGTGAAAGAGTAGACAAATCCCGGACTTATTGTGGAGGAAAGGCGGCCACGCTTCACTACCTTGTCTCACGCACGTTCAAAAGGATTCCGCCTCCTTTTTGCACAATACAAACCTAATAAGACCATTACACAAAAAGCACAGACGGAGACGTTGGTAGGCCTTATGGTAGGTCTGCTGCCATTCTTTTTTTTGCCGTTATTCACTTCTATCTCGTCACTGCTAAGACCTTTTATAAGATTCATATTGAATCTGTGAGAGGAGAAAAAAAAGTCCATTGCTTCGTTACGAGTTCGCAAAAAATTCCATTTTGGGTGCGGTTATAAGCAGAAGTAGGCCGAGTAACACAAAAAAATGTTGCACAAGAGTACAGAGACTTGAGGATATCGTGTAAAAAGTCGGCCTTTATATTCTTCAATTAATTTTCTGTTTTCACTCGGCAAACGGCAAAAGTTTGACGGGTGAAATGGAGTTTTCGTAGGCGGTTCGTCAAACACAGATGGCACTTTACACAGTGTTGCGGGTCTTGTTGCGAATCATGTGGTCATGTGACTGCCTGGAGCTGTTTGATTGGATAAATGCCGTTATTTTAAGGTTATTTTGGAATGGTCAATGAGTCAAGTGACGCTTCCAAATAAATACGAAACAATAAAAGTAAAAACACATGAATAGCAGAATTTAACTTCATCTTATCAGGCTTTTTCTTCATAAAAAGAATCTCGCTAAAAAAATGTTGCGTAAAACTATTCGGATCTCTGACAAGCACACTAGCCATGTTAATGGCTAGCATGTTAGACATCAATATGGCTATCATGTTAGCACGGAAACATTAAGTGGCGATAACAAACATTTTGTGACATACAATTCGCATTGATCAACATGTTACTGTTGCAATTGTCTGCAGTGTCCATTTCTTAAAAAGAAGACAAAATAATGTTTGTTACGCTTTCCTAAAAAACAAGATTTGAACTCAGATTTGACGCTGTACATTATTTTATTCATCTTCCAGGAGAATGTGTTGCCGGCAATTTCTTGTGCTTTCATTTTATATTTGAAATCTATTTTCGCTGGTATCAAAGAACAGCAGTTTTATGTTTGGCAATTCAATCGCTCTTTTTCACACTGTCTAGCAAAAACAGAGAAAGCCAACTTGTGTGAAAAGGTTAAAGCAATATGTAACATGCTCCTTCCACATTTGGTACAGCGCACACGTACGCTTGTTAAGAAAAAAAAAGTATCACAACGATGGTGTCTCATAACAAGATGCGGCGTTTGGAACCCAATCAAGACGACATATATGCATAATGATACACGTTAAGCGCACTTGAGATGTGCAAACGGGCTGGTGGGGGTGAGAAATGAACATCTTGCGCTAGCTCGTTAGCACATACGACGAGATGAACACCCGGGAGCAACCTCGGCATCGACTTGGGGTGTCACGATGACGTTCATCTGGCAGTGCTGGAAAAAAAATACAGTATGAAAAGTGGCACGGCATGAGCCATCCATCCATTCATCAATCAATTTATCATCAATCTATCGATCGATCTACCTATCTATCCATCCATCTCTCTCCCTCTAACTATCTATCAGTCGATCTGTCTATCTATCCATCTATCATACATCTATGTATCCCTCCGTTGATCCATTCACCACCCATGATGCATCAATCCATCCGTTCCTTTATTTATTTATGTATTCATGTATTTGTCTATTTATGTATTTATTTAGTTGTTTATTTGTTTATTTGTTCATTTATTATACAGTAAAGTCTCGTTATATCGATATCGGATATATCGATAGTCCCGGTGATATCGATACTATTTCTATGCACGCACGAAGAAAATTACATGCAAACAGGGTCGGATATATCGATAGTCCCGGTTATATCGATATTTTTTCGGACTCCCTTGAATATCGATATAACGAGACTTTACTGTATGTGTATTTACTTATTCATTCATTCATTTATTTATATGTCATTTTATTATTATTTTTATTTGTGGATTAGTTTATTAGTTTATTCGTTAATGTATTCATTTACGGTTGTCGGGGTGCAAAAAAAAAAAAAAAACATTCCAACTGGCAAACGGCGCTACAAAAACGCAGATGCGGAACTTATTGAAGATACTTTTTTCCTAATTTAAAGCAGATTCTTTACTTACAGACAGTGTATTATAGGTGTTCAAATACCTGACATGTTTCGGCATATACTTCCGCCTTCTTCCACGAAACGTAAAGAAGCCTCAACCCGTGCTTATGATGGCTTCAAAGCCACCCAACAACACGATCTAATCCTTGGAAGCGTAAAGGCGGGAGAGCGCCAATGGTGGAATTCAGTGAGAGGCTTGCTCACAGATGGTTTGTCGTCCTGTTGGGCGGCAAACTCGGTGTTGTGTTACAGGAAGACATGACGGTAAACAGGATGAAGCAGTATGGTCATCATCATTATTTATCGAGTTCACTATGTCACTTCCATAGAAAATAACGCCCTCCTTTCCAGATGACCCCTTTAAGGCAGCGCTTGGAATATCCGAGGACAGAGATTGTCATCTCAGCGAGAAAGAAAAAAATACAAATTGCTGTCTGAGTGGAAGCAATTGAAGGCCGATGTCGTGATTATCACTGCATCAGAGACGGACTCTAATCCACTCGGGGTTGAAGGGGGGGTCTCTCTCATTCGCGAAGAAAATTACTTTGCTGCCAAATGAAAAGCTTTGATTTTTTTGGGGGGGACCGCATGTTTGAAAAATCAGTCAGCTCCGTCAAACCTGCACAATGCAGAGGCATATAAAAAAAATAAGTAAAATAAAATGAATTAAAAAAACTCTTTTCATCTGACAAGAAGCCCCCGTGAAGTTAAAAATAAATAAATAACAAAATCGGCCTAGCGTAAAACCGTTGGATTCGTCGCAAGCTGCTTTTTTCGTGGGGCAAACAGGCAATTACTCTCAAAATGTATCCGGTCGAGATGTCTCCTAGCAGAATACAAGAGTGTTAATACGAACTGCCAGAGATGTCACAGTTGTTGTCGGGCGAGGTATTATAAAAAACGTCTGTCACAAAAATGGCAGTTTGGTTATTATGAAATTGTATTCTTTCCGTGATGCACATTTCACAGATGATGGCAGCAAGCGTAGCTTTGCCTACTCATCAGCACATTATATCCGCTCGGCCGTCAAGGAATTATTTTTCTGGCGCCAATCAAGGCGGAGACATATCAGGGATCCGAACGTTGCTGCTTTATGAGCAGTACAAAGCCTTTGGGTAATTGCAAACGTGGAGTTCTTAAGGCTCATGGATGCCGTCCGTAAGTTGCAAAGTTTTGATACGATGTCAACGACCATTGCCGTGACGAGGCCGTGCAGCCATTGCGTCGGACGAAGCAATTCACCCGCTCGAGGGCGTACGCTCGATCGACTTTGAACCCCGTCGTTGCTGTGTTGTTTGATGATATTGTGTGTGTGTAAACATAAAAACTGTGATAGCATTAAAAAAAAAATAACGAATTGTTAGCATCTACAAATTTTCTTATTTTCCTTATATTTGGGTTGAAGCTTTGCCATCTGGTATCATTCGGTATCAGTTTTGCATCTTGGACATTGTCAATTTACAAAAAATACGATGACAACGTCACAGATTCTTTTTGGAATGCAAACCACTGCTGATATACGAAGGGTGACTGCAGTCGCGTAAAAATATCCATTCCTAGTCATGGGCAATTTTTGAAATAAATAATAATAATATAATAGTCAAACTGGTGTTTCAATATTTGAGGAAGGGAGCGGTTCAAATCGACGGCTTGGTGTCAAAATGCCTTAAAGACAATCGTATGTGTATATATATATATCTCATCTCATTTTCCGTACCACTTGTTCCTCATTAGGGTCGCGGGGGTTGCTGGAGCCTATCTCAGCTGTCTTCGGGCATGAGGCGGGGGACACCCTGAATTGGTTGCCAGCCAATCGCAGGGCACACAAAGACATACAACAGTCACTCTCACACTCACACCTAGGGACAATTTGGAGTGGTCAATCTGCCTGCCATGGATGTTTTTGGAGTGTGGGAGGAAACCGGAGGACCCGGAGAAAACCCACACGGGTCCGGGGAGAACATGCAAACTCCCACACAGGGAGGACGGACCGGGACGCGAACCGGCGCCCTCTGCACTGTGAAGCCGGTGTGCTAAGACTACCGGGCCGCCTATATATATATATATATATATATATATATATATATATATATATATATATATATATATATATATATATATATATATATATATATATATATATATAATACGATTGTCTTTAAGGCCTGCACCTGCACAGGTGCTGGTCGTCCCGATCAGATTGGTGACCAACGGGTAGCGACGTCAGCCCTGCCGACAGCCTCTCAGGTGCTGGTCGTTATAATCACTGACACTTAAAAGGACACCTGGGCACGACCATCCGGTGTCGGTTCATTGTTTGCTGCTTGTTTGCTGCATGCATTGTGTATGTGTTTGTTTAACCTTGGCGGACTTTTACTTTTGGTCTTCTTTTGCTACTTTGTATTTTTTCTGTTCAGATGATTTTGATGTTTTACATTTTGTTCCTGCTGACCTTTAATTTAGTACAATTTGTCAAACAACCTCCTGCTCCCTCCTGCCTGCTTTTTGGGATCCGCACCCGCCATGACCACCTCGCAAACTGTGACAGGCTCCAGCACCCCCCGCAACCCTAATGAGGAATAAGTGGTACGGAAAATGGATGGATGGATGATTATTATTATTACTATTATTATTATTAGTAGTAGTAGTACAGTACAGTAGTAGTTGTAGTTGTTGTTTCGGCACCAATTTATGTTGGATTATTTTGATCGTTCGCCCTTGGTTCATTGCTTCGACGGGTGTTGATGGAAGAGGATGGTTAAATCATCAGGGAGACAGGTGTAGAACAGAAAGTTGGTTTAATCTTGGAGAGAGCGGAGGCATCGCGGTGTCGGCTTAAGGAGAGAGCATGGCGATAGAGAGAGAGAGAATGAGAAGGGAGAGCATTTTATACGGCGCGCAGTGTGTGACGCGAAAGGATGTGACGTAATGTAAATGCGACATCATGTAAGGGAAGGCAGAATATGACGTATCAGGAAGTTCAACATGTAAACAAAGATGACAGAGCGATGTTTAGAGATGTTTGTATGGCGAATTACCCCAACAGTTGTTTTAGTAGAAGTGCTACTGGTAGCGGAAGCTGTAGCAGTAGCAGTAGCTACTACTACAATAGTAGTAGTAGTAGTAGTAGTAGTAGTAGTTATTGGAGTAGTAGCAGTGGTAGTGGCAGCTGTAGCAGTAGCTACTACTACGGTAGTAGTCGTAGTAGTAGTAGGAATAGTAGTAGTAGTCATAGTTGTAGTATTAAACTCACCCATGGAGCAGTCGTGGCCCGTCCAGTTGGCGTCGCAGCTGCAGGTGCCAGCGTCGGCCAGAAAGGCACCGTGGCCGGAGCACTGGTCCATGCAGGACGCCCTGGGGCTCTCGCATCCCTGCCCGCCCCAGCCCAAAAAGCAGTGGCATTCGCCCTGGACGCACACCCCTCGGGTGGAACACGTCGGATCCAGGCAGTCCACTGATGAGAGAAAACTTTCTTCAGTTCAGCTGTTGGTTACCGCCGCAAATATATGTCGACCGCGAACAGAATGCGGCAGATCGGAATCCCAGTGAGCAAACGACGCATCTTCAATGGCCGTACGTGTTTAAATGTCAGCTTTTTGTGATATCGAAAAATGCGGAATCATCTCAAAATATTTTTTATCAATCTGTGGGTTGGAAAGAACAAACACTTGCATACTGTACTTGCATAAGTGTCCGCACCCTCACAATTGGCTGCGTTTGAAAAAAAAAAATCACCAATAGCAATCAAAGTTGAGTTTAACAAGAGTCGGCACACCTTTGCAATTACTTGACGTGGTTACAGACAACAGAGGCGTATGGAGAACAAGCATGTTTTAAACCTGAAACTGGAAAACTAATGTTTTTCTATATTTAAATCCATAAATATGTATATTTTTTTGGAGGGTCTGTGTGTTTCAATCAATGTAAATGGGTTTAAAGCATGCACACGCCATTCGGCAAGACTATGTCCACCAAGACAATATCCGAATGCTGCGCACAGATGGCAATGGGACAAAGGGTGCGTGCACCACGTCAGCATTGCCCCCATTTTAGAATGTCATAAATCGAACATAAAAGGCCACCGTCGTACGACAAACGGCATCTCTCGCTTCTCGCCAGATGGTTTGTGCGTCGGGCGTGAGGATCTGAGGACTGACTGACGAGAAACTCTCCTGGCAATTAATCATGGGCGGCTGAAGGTCGCGGAAAAGAAAGGTAAAAATGGGAAAGGCCGCTCTCGCCCGCGAACCGCTGACATGTCATCCCCAAATAGAACGAAAGGGGAGGGGGGATGACGCGCACACCATTTATCAAACGTCCCTGATGCCATTTCTCATCTTGCAATGAGAGCCTTCAAGAGCTGACAAACACAATGGCCGCCTCACTCTTATCCGCCACGGAGCTCCCGCCGGATTCACATCAGACGCCGTGTCCGACTCGCAACACAATACGCGGAATGTTTTGTTATTGATGCTGTGCCTTATAGCCATCGCTTACAGTCTGTCAGTCAGAGTTGCTATGGAGGACAGACTGACCCCCCTTCCACCATCGCAAAATGAAAACAAGGAAAGAATGTTCGGCATCCAACGCGATGACTTTTGAAAATAAACAACCATGCTAGCTTTGTTAGCTAACACGAGTGCATTACTCTGCAGTCCCCAACTTGCTATTGTATCCAGTGACGGGAGGCAGGTAAGGCACAGCCTCACCTGTCATCATGGAAATATCAATTGAAAAAATAAATTAAAGTTATATTTATTTAGTGATTTGTACTTTAAAGTTCTTTTCCATTTAACTTCACATTTTTTTTGTCAAAATCGCTGAATTTTTAGATTTACCGTTCAAATACTAAGTAGAGACGAGCGGTGAGGCAGCACCGGTTGAGCCTCACCATGGATTGCGCAATGACTATGCTCACTGTGCTGGCTTGCTCTGCAGTGAGACTGCATTGCTGTCCCTCTGCATATCGCTGTTAAAGTGTTCAAACACTTAGTATATGAACTAAATTTCTACAGTTTAGCTGGTGTATATAATGCAGAGTCACTTCACATTATAGACACTGTACTACAGTGTTTATTTTATTTTTATCAAAACTGTGTGCATAGGTGAGCCACACAGTTCTCCTGCCTCATGACAGGGGGCGCTGGTGATTACAGAGATTCTTCTTGCGCCTCCTCGGCTGCAGAATAATAGAATTAGTGAGAGCAAGCTACAGTACAACAACAGTTAGCAAGTGCAACCATCCAGCCATTTTTTCGTGTTGCTTGGCCTTATTTTCAGAATGGAGGATTACATGTCTAAATTAAAAGAAAGAGACACTTAAAACTGAAGAAGGAGCGGCACATGGACTTCATTTATAAGTAAAGGTAACATGATTATAACGTTTTTTTATTCTTTTTTTCAATGCTACAGTTTATATATAGAATGCTGACATGACATGTTAAACAAAACACGTTAACTGTTGCCAATCAAATGGTGAATAAGCTACTCTGTGGAGTTCATGTTTGTCTATCCATCCATCCATCCATCCATCCATCCATCCATCCATCCATCAATCTACATACCTACCTACCCATCCATCCACTTATTTCATCATCATCATCATCATCATCATCATCATCATCCATCCATCCATCCATCCATCCATCAATCCATCATTCATTCATTCATTTTTGCTGCCCTCAAGTTTCCGCTCTGATGAAATTTGTTTCATTGGTTAAAAATAAACAGAAGAGACCCTCATTGCGAATCATTAAAGAGTGTCGAACATTTAAAACACATCTCAATTTAACTGGACCGCACCGGTGTGCTCCGCAATCTAAATTTTGTTGTTGCTGTCCGTCTCTTCGTGCTCCCTTCGGCCACTTTTGCAAACACACCAATTGAATCCGAAACACCCGCTTTGAACGTGTCTTACCTTCTTCACAGTTCTCGCCTTTGTAGCCCGGGTTGCAAATGCATGTGCCCACGATGCAGGTGCCGTGGTGACTGCACGTGACGTCGACGCACTGGTTGGTGGGCACGTCGCACTCGGAGCCCTTCCAGCCGCTGTGACACATGCAGCGACCTTTCAGGTATTGACCGTTGCCACTGCACAGTACCGGACAGGAGGCTGTGAGAGAAAGCAGAAAGACCATGAGGGCACGTTAGCGTCAAATGATGTCACAGGATTTTAGCCTCGAGTCAACCCTGATTTTTGAGCCATCTTAAAGTATTATGAAAATCCAAATATTATAATTTGCCATTACTATCCAAAGTCTGTGTGAAAGGTGTTGTCATGTTCCGAGCGAGAGTGACGGCAGCTGACTCGTCAGAACGTCATGGAATGTTTGGGATCTCAAAGCATGTGACAGAGATGTACTATCCAAGCAGGATGTTTATTCATGAATAAAAGAAAACACAAGAGTAAGAAGGGTAAGAAGGCATGGGGTGATCCGACCCGCTTACTACGCCAAAAAGCAAATGGCACACGAGTGTGCAAAATTACGCAATCCCGGAAGATGACATAAATTTACAGGACACGGGGAGAATACCTCGGACCGGATATACTCGTGCATCGAAGGAAGAGTCCAGGTACGGTAGAGAGGCGAGGTGAGTCAATCATCCGGCATTGGCGAGGTGACAGTGAACCGTATAAATGCCCCATGTCCGTGATTAGAGAATTGACAGCAGGTGGAGGGCGGCCAGGAGAGGCAGCCCCGCCCCCCGCTGTCAACTCGCACGTGACAGGTGTCGTTAAAGATGTATGAAAATTCTACAAATAATACGTCTCCAGTCCAAAGCTTCAATCTCATGCCGCCATGGCAAAATTGTAGCGTGTCAAATGGAGCCCCGGTTCAAACTGCAGACCTCACTGATCATTCTCTTTCTGTCGCAACACCTGTGCAAGAGGGAAATGCTCACAGAATTCAATCTGAAAACCAATTGGATTCCTGGAGCCCGGCTTTCCAAGAAAGCATTTTGAGTTGGCGTTTCGTTGCATGCAAAATTTGTTCGACGGGTGTGACGTCAGCACCAAATAGAAGTAAAAGTAAATGGAAAAAAAAATAATAATAACAAAAAAAGCTATTTTTGTCATGATCTGGTTGGCGACCAACGGGGGGCGCTGTCGGCCCCGCCTGCACCTGCACAGGTGCTGGTCGTCCCGATCAGATTGGCGACCAGCGGGTAGCGACGTCAGCCCTGCCGGCAGCCTCGCAGGTGCTGGTCGTTATAATCAATGACACTTAAAAGGACACCTGGCACGATCATCCGGTGCCGATTCATTGTTTGTTTGCTGCTTGGTTGCAGCATGCATCGTGTACGTGTTTGTTTAACCTTGGCGGGCTTTTACTTTTGGTCTTCTTTTGCTACTTTGTATTTTTTTCCATTCAGATCATTTTGATGTTTTACATTTTGTTCCTGCTGACTTTATTTTAATACAATTTGTCAAACAACCTCCGGCTCCCTCCTGCCTGCTTTTTGGGATCCGAACCCGTCATCACCACTCCGCAAAACCGTGACAATTTTAACGTACAAATTAAAAATAAATAAACACACAAAATACATAAATAAACAAACTAATAAATAAACAAGTATGTGCAGAAACAATTCTTTTGAGCATTATTTCAAATAAATTTCACGACACACTCTTCTCGTCATTTCAAAGAACTGCTTCAATTGTTTTATCCCCTTTGGTTTTAAATGTCTCAATTTTTTTGGTTTGTAAATGTGTAAATGTAGTTATGTACGTTATTTTAGTAATCTCTCTTTGCTTTGCCTTCAGATGTTCTGTCTCTGTTGTTGTATTGTATGTGTGAAACACTTTGAGTTTCCTGGTGTCTGAAGTGCACTTCATCACTAACGTTCCTTTGCCTTCCTTTTCCTGGGATGGCGTAGAAAGTATTTTATTAATCTGACAGCGGCGGCAAACTATCCCTTCAACACGGAGTAACATGACACTCCTGTGACGTGCTCTTTCTGAAAGTTTGAGCCAGGTAAAAATCGGTCTCACCGAACTTACCTCGGCTACAGTCGTGGCCTTTGAATCCCAGGAAGCAGTGGCACGTTCCCCCCACGCAGTCACCGTTCCCGAAACAGCTGCTGGGACACTCGTCAACGGAATCTGAAGCGAGGCAAAGTGTTTGCGACAATTATAGTGGGATTTTCAGTGCACCCTCCCCCCCATTCAAATTTGCTGTATAATAATTTCATTATCAAAGTAATGATGACGACTAAACAACACCAGTCGTTGGCATTAATGACACTGGAGGAGGGGGCTCTTTTTGGAAACAATCCAACCTCTTGTGCTCCCACAAAAGCGCCTCGAAATACGAGCTCTTTTCTTTCCTCAAGAGAGTCACTCATCGGCGAGGATGCAAGGCAAGAAGAGACAAAGACGGGGGAGTGGTGGGGGTGGAGACTCACAGAGAGCTGCCACGGGCTTGTCTTAGCCTGACCTATTGATCAGGGGAGCAAGGGAGGGCTTTCCTGCAGCGCTCCATCATTGTGGAGAACCCCGAAAAGAACATGGGTGCGGTGAGAGGCTTGGCTTTCTTTAGCCCCGAGCGGGTGTTTGTCCGTGTGTCTGTGCCTGTGTGGAATTGGTGCTGGATGACAGCGGGGAGAATGAGGTGTGGGATGTCAGGCATTCACCAAATGTTTCCCGAGGGTGCAATTATGCAGTGGAGCTTCTTGATTTCAACACAAAACTACAAAAACATACACAATATGGATAAAAATATCAGGACATTCCCCTTTTTTAGTGCTCGCTCAGTCGGGGGTGAGTCTAAAGTTCTGTACTACTGCTCATTGACAGAAAAAAAAATGTACCAATACTACACAGTGATACTATTTTGCGGGTGGGGAGTTGCCAGAGTCCATCCTCCAAGCACACCTGGGTAGACGACACCCTAAGACAAAGAACCAGTCACAACCACATCCACGCCGTCACTGAGTGGTCACAAGTCAAGCGAGCGGACCACGACACCATCAGTGACCCAGTGAAGACCACGGGGGAACCTTGTAGCAACGGAAACAAGTTGCGCTTACGGAATTCTTGGAGGAGCAGTGGACCACTCCCTAAAGCCAACCTGATTACCTATATTGTGTCTTTGATTTGATTACCTCTATATTGATTATATATCTGATTACCTCTATTGACTATCCCTGGGTCTGGTTTCACCCCATTAGCATGACTAAGCCTATGTGGTATCGTCCTAAGAAGTCCAGCCTTTGAGTATGGACCTATCAGAGCAGAGGTCTGGCACGGCCACCTCTGTCCATTAGGGATATAGAGCCAGAGTTTCCAGCACAACTTTAGTTCACTGACGAAGCGAAACGTGCGACACCTTCGAAGAAGTACAGATTTTCCTCGTATTGCTAGATCGTTTCTTTTCAAGAACGTATGACATTTTTTTGGCCAATCCCAGCTTTACGTCCCATATTTACTATCATCATTCTAAATCACGGTTGGCCGTCTCGTTTCATTGATTGACCGTGAACCGCGTTGAATACTCATCGGTTATCCCGGCCTTGTGTTCTCCCCGTCACGAATATCTCCTCCGCTGCAAGCTCGAAGTCGGCCCGATGCATAAATCACAGATTCAAGCCGAGGCCTTCATTTAAATTCATTACCCGGCGTATCGGGAGGAGCTAACTATTACGCGAATCCCCACAGTCAGGCGGCGGCGCATGCCGGTTTAATCAGCGCCTTTTTCCTTTCCCCGCGTGCACATCGGAATGGGGGAAAGGCGGGGGGAGGGTGTGGGGGGTGGCTTCCTCCAGCCCCAAACCTGCACTGGGAAAAGTGTCGGGTACAAGGCAGGCAGGCAGGAGAAATGGCTTCACGCTCAAGGGTGCTGTGATTCAAAAAAAGGTACTGGAACACGTTTTCGCATGGCCACAAAGCCGCAAGGGCAACCGACGTGAAGGACAGGGACAATACAGACAATCATCGTACGGCGCATACTGTACTTTTACGTTCATAAAATCGTGCAGCACATTACCCTCACCATTTGAACATCCCACCTTACTGATCTATTTTCGTGTTTTTGTGCTACAGGTTTCTATCTTGCTATAGGTTAGTATAGCGGGGTTAGCAATTTTGCTTTTCGCGTCCCTGAATCCAAGTAAAAATCTTGGAACCGGCTCGAGAACGTTTGTGACTCCAGTTGAAAACCTTGCTATGCTAGCAGAACAACTTCACTATCTTCTTTTCCTTTCGCCATGGTGAATCAGTGTCCTCCATCTTAAGAGGTTTTATCCGCATGTTTGTTTTGGCCAAACTTTTACGTCGGATGCCCTTCTTGACACAACCCTCTGTATTTATCCAGGCTTGGGAACCGCACAATAAGACACTGTCTTATGTCCCCTTGTGGCTACAGAACAACATACTTTTTTTTTTTTTCCTAAAAAAAAAAAAAAAAAAAAAAAAAAGGTGACGCATATAAAACTCAAAAAATGTGCACAATACCAAACCTCAAAAGACCACTTTCTTTGATCTCCCGCGTTCTTCTACCTGAGCGGCCCGGGTTTGAAGGTCAGGTCAGAGAATCTGCAGCTCTGCCTGTTGGTGGGATTCAATTTCTGCTGAGGGGCACTTAACCAGTGACCCATTTTTCCCAAAAGAGTGCCTCCTGTGGGCGCAACAGCTCAGATGCAAACCAACAAACATGGGCCCAACTCTGAGTAATCTTGTCCAACCCACCCACACACACACACACACACACACACACACACACACACACACACACACACATTTCGGCCCCCCTCCCTGCCCATCCGCTTCCCAATTCGTCACGTCGTCTGCCCTTTTTCCGCTGAAGCTTTCCTACTACTACTCGGTGACGGCGGGGAACCTTCATGCACCCCCCCTGTTGAGGAGAAATAACCAAAGTAAACATTCTGACGTACCCCCGTATGTTATATCATAGCATAAATATTTTATTGCAGCTGTTGTTGGCACAGCAGGTGAGCCCGGGGGGTGGCCGGGGTCGGGCTGCTTGAATGCGGACAGATCTACATCGATCCTGTCGCACCGACCAAGGAGTTTTTAATTAAAGAGCAAGTGAAAGGAGTTCTCAGCCAACCACGGTGGGAGGAACCTGACACCCCCCTCCTCCAATTTCCCCCTCACCTCCACACCTTGCTCCATAATGCTCGCACTAAGCGTGAACAAAGCGGTATCAGAGAAGCAGAAATTGGAGCAAATTGGGAGAGGGAAAAAAAAAACATTGACACAGTGGCAGAAGTGTAAATGTAATGATTTTGTAGTTTTTTAGCATTTGTAGAAGCGGCACCTATGGAAAGATCACTTTTGTCAATTTCACCACTTTGAGATGAATAAAGGTTATCCAATCTAAAAAAATGTAATTTCTTAATTTAAACCCTACCTACTCACCCGTCACCCCTTTGGAGATTTTTAAGAAAAATACATTTTCAGTAGGCGGAATGCCTTCCAAATAAATACATAAATAACTTAATTAGTTAATTAATTAATTGATAGATAAATGTAAATACATAAACATACATACATACATACATACATAAACATAAACATAAACATAAATAAATATATATTTTAAAACACTTGCTAAGAAGACATGCTGGTTGAAAACATAACCTGTGCATTTTTTGTTGATGACCTCGAGAATTTCATTCGACGTAGCGACTTAAATTTTTCGGTTGTCAGAGGGAGCTCACCTACGGCAGTGGTGAGAAAGGAGACAGTTTCTACATCTTTGCCGTCATTATAGACAGCCAGGTGCCAAATGCCAGACTCCATGTACTGGATGAAACCCGTGTCATGTGTTGCGACGGCTGCCAGGCTTCGCTGCAGGGCGGCGGGCCCCTCCAGGCCGGGTGGGGTGCGAACCAGGAGTCGCCGGCCATCCAGCAGCTCCACAAAGTCAAACTGCGAATGACACGGGTAAAGAGTCAGCGAGCGGAGTCGGGATTGATGGATGAGCCGCAAACGGGCCATTAAGAGTGACATGTGATGCGCAAGCGCTTTCGGGCCGCGTTACGGCTGGGCATCATTCGCTCTGCATGAATAAGTTATCCTTCCGTGACAGCAGCAGGAGGAGCATTAGCCTGGCTGCAACGATGTGCAACGTGGCGAAATGGGCTTCTGTCATTTCACGCAGCTAGTCCAACTTTTTATGGAAGTCAGCAAGGAGGGCTTCTCTACCGTTGTGATTCTTGCTCTATACTTTTACCTAGTGGATTAGTGTAGCTAGCAAGTGAACGGGCTAGCTTTAGCTGATTTAAAGTTTCATCTGTGTAAAATCAGTGAGTGAACTACTTTACTTTAGCCATTGGTCCTTCCATGACCTTCAAGAGCAACTCAAAATGGCCGCCTTACAAAAAGATAGCTTTGTTGTTGGCTAGCCACGAATGACATCGACAACGAATGCTACTAAACCCCATTTAGACATCTCAAACTGAATTTCTGTGCCAGGTCTCTAGCAAAAGAGCTTCCCGATTTCAAGCCCACCTGTTAAAATAAATTTTAAATAAAAACTAATCAGAAAAAAATGTTACGAACATGCGCACTCTCGGGAGAAAAGAAACGGACAGCTGCTAGCTGCGTTGTGAACGAGAAAGATAGTCCAGCCTGATGCGATAACAAGCTGATGTCATTAACATCTGACAACATCTGATATTCTGATATTGTTCGATTTAATGGAAATTGTAGTGAAGAAATTAAGTGAGTTGGCCAAATAACTTCTACAAGCAGTCACTTCATCAGCAGGCCCCATGAATAACAATGAGTCCACATTTCACTTTCATCTACGGTCTGATTAGTGACGGGTAAGAAATGACCGCTTTCGAGACAACACCAGGCTGAAAAAGCAAAACGACACCGGATGGTAATTTCTACCGAAATTGGGCTGAGGGAGAAAAACCAAAATGGCAGTTGCGCAAAGAGAATGAAATCTAAAGTGAGAGCTCGGAGAGCCAGATAAGATTCATAACGAGATCTATCTCCGGGAAATTAGAGCAAAAGAAAAATCCTTCCGCTCCCTGTGCCCCGTGAGGCTGCAGCCCCTTTTCGTGATTCATTGGCGATACCAAACCGCACTGAACTCTATTGTAAATCCTCAATGACATAACAAAAGGAGGTGATTCATAATACAGTGGAAAGAGGTTATGAATTGATTCCGCGTTGGATCTAACAATAAAGCAATTTATAATCGGCCGCAGAGCGGAAATGTGGAAAATTGCTCAAACTGTGTCGACATGATTGTAAATACTGTAAGAGAGCACGCTATTCTCTTTCACGGAATAAACCGAGTGCAGACAGAATTCTGTTCTTACAAAGTGTTGGGTATAAGTCAAATGGTGTATATGGCTCAAGCACAATGCTAAATGATAAGAGTAAACCTTCAAATAGATTTGGTTACGGCATACGGTATAATATGTATTATAGAATCGAAATTAATAACATAATTAGTAGTACCTCGGACAAGCAGACACAGAAGCAAATGGTTGGACAAAAGTAAACTTTTTTTTGAACAACAACATGTTCAACACTGCTCATTTTATGTTTCACAAATGCAAAATTGATCAAAACACAAGTGGGCTTGCATAGGACAAAACATATGATTCTAAATATTTTTTCTGAGCTTACGTTTTAATATCAAAATGCTAAATTAACTGATAATTATTTGAATACCAATTTTTGGTGTAATCTTTGCCACAAAATTCCTTAAAATCAGATCATTAAAAAGAAGCTTCATCCAGGCAAGGTAAAAAGAAACATTTCTTTTTTTGGGTGCATTTAGTTTTGCATTCATTTTTTTTGGATATAAATTCCCAGTTATTATTGAACAAAATCGGAACAAAGTATTAACAATTTTAGAAACTAGTTGTTTAAGTACTATGTACATAAACTATGTTTAAGTACTATTATGATGATTATGATGATGATGATGATGATGATTATTATTATTATTATTAGTATTATTATGTGTGCTCCAGCCGAGAAAATTCAAGTCTTTCAGAAGAAACAAGCTCATTGAAAAATCAACTCCAACCTGTGTGTGAGATGGTGGCAGGCCCCTCCTTCCATAGATCCCCACCAAAGCGTCCTTGCTGAGTGACACGTTGAACTTCATGTACATGGGGTGGTCCACGAATATCTGTGACCGCCAGAAGACGCCGGGCAGGATCTGCTGCGCGACCTTGCGACCCACGTCGATCTCGCCCATGTCGATGTCGCTGTCGTCAGGAAACAAGCCATCTAATTTGCCTGTGAAGCACATGTGCACACAAACGCGCACACGAGAAAAAATCGGTCAGATGTCACAGCATTAATTCAACCCGCGGAATCCCGAGGGGACGGCAAAGAATGTTACAAACGACTCCGTGTGACCGTCCCTGTCCTAACTTTGAGGGAGCGTGCATAAATAAATTTAAAGTGGAACACTTGGGTTGCATTTGAATGAGTGCTAGAGCGACGTTAATAAAATATAATCGTAGCATTTAATTAGTTTGCATTCGACACTTTCTTTTTCATATCTGTTTTCCGCCACTTGTTGCTTTGTAATCCAAGCCTCAACACATTTTCCGAGACTTGCCACTAAACTAATAGCCTATCTGGGAAAATTGAATGAAAAAGGTTGAACATATGGTGGCACAAATGATATGGAAGAGAGCCATACAGTTGCAATTGAACCCATTGTAATAAAGTGAGACATGTAATTTTACTTGAGAAGGAGCTGCAAGAGAGGTCCATATGCTGCTTATTGCACCTGGTGCTGGACTCGGTGGAAATGACATCTGTTCCCCCGCGTTGACGAGCTCCGACGAACGCGCTAACGACAACGAGCGTCAGGACATGGCGCCGGGCACGGCTTAAGGCTACAGATGGCGCTCAGAAAGATGTCTCGTACAGTAAACAACAAATACCAATCCACCAAGATTAAATATTATCGCCGTGCCGCTTGCGCTGCTGACGATACTGACAAGTACATCCTCGCAAACATTAGAACTGAAAGCTTAGCTTTGAATGACTCTTCATAGCACAAGCAGCCAGTTAGCTAGATAGTTTTGGCAGAATGCTATCGCGAAAATCACTCCACAGTCAGTTTCCATTACACCTTTGGTGGCGAATTAGCGACAATTCCTATTGACCAGTGAGCCATGAATTTCATTGTTAGGCCGTCAGTAATGCTATGTCTGAATCAATCCAGACTGAAAAATGTGTGGTGTGATTTACTACAAGCCCATTAGAGGGTACAATTAGCCAGGAAATAACTTACCAACTTTTCTTAATGATGTCCATTTTTTTGTTGAAAAGTCCATCTTGAATATGGCTTTAACAGTAGATCTCCAACTAAATCAATTTTTTCTCCTCATTCAGCCATTGTGAGTTGACAAAATCACTATTAAATCAACACAATATATTTACTTATGCAGCTCGCTACCGATAAAGTGTACAAGCTCTGGCCAGTATGCGGCTAGTGATAAGAGCAATTTTCTGACGTTGACCAAGGCCCGCAAGAAGGCGTTGGTCCACCTTTTGCGTTGCCAACTTGAAATCTGACGGGTTAAAGTAACAGTTTGATCGATACATGTGATGCGATAGGGCCCGCAGAACTGATTGTGAAGCCGTCCAGGTAGATTTATGACCCTGGTAACAAACTATGGCTGAAATGTACAAACACACATTTGGAAGCAGCGCAACAGTGGAATGAAAGGAAGCTGAAAGACAATTTTGAATTATTAAATATGATCTACTCATCCCTAAAAATTGGCTCCCTGTTCCCCAGCGCATTTAGTGTGAACTACTCCTACACACCAATACACCTTCACAATCAGGCCCTCTTCTACCTTTTTGACCTTCTTCACAAATACACTCCTCGCCGCAACCTCCGTTCCTCAAACACAAACCTCCATCAAATCCTCGTAGCCGGACTCAGTAAAAGTTGGGGGGGGGGCTAAGCCTTCTCTATAGCCGCCCCCACCTCCGGAACGCTCTACCACAACACATCCGCAATGTACCGACCTCCAATCCAAGTATCAACCTTCTAATCTGCGCTTAAAACTCATCTGTTCCGCAAAGCTTTTAAAAGATTTTAGTCTCTTTTACCCATGCTTCCTTTTGCTCATTTAGATGTTTTTTTTGTCAATTATGTATGCTTATCTTCAGGTATACATTTTTTTTTGTTTTTAAGTTTTGTAAAGTATCTTTGAGTATGATGAAAAGCGCTTTCAAATAAAATGTATTATTATTATTATTATTATTATTGGATTGGATTTGTCTTTATTAGTCTCGCAGTGGAGAAATTTACATTTCACAGCAGCAAAGTTATGAACGAAATGAAAGTAGAAAAGCAAAATACAGGAGCTGCTGGAAAGGCAGCCACTCTCGCGGCGCCGTCTTGAAGTCAGAAGAACCAAAAAAAAAACTAAATAACAAATAACATGACAACACAAAGATACAGAGAGAAATTCATTCTTAAGCACTTTCTGTACCCTCTTTGTTACATAAAGCAGTTCCAGATGAAAGATTATTATTATTATTATTATTATTATTATTATTATTATTATTTATTAATGGACAAAATATAATTAACAGCAGTCTGTGATTCATATATTTTTAGGCCAGCAGTGAAGGCTTTGCCACCACTGGTTGTAGCAAACTTTCGGTCCACTGTTAATTGCATTCAACATCTTACATCTCAGTACATCTTTATGAATAACAAAAAAACATTTTGCAGAGAAGGCTTTGAAGGCCTTGTCGCTCCGTCACTGTTATTCACAGGAAAGCAATGCCAATTGCTAAACTAATCGAAAATTGACACTTCAGATTTTGACCCTTTGCTGAGCGAGTATATTTCAAACAGAGATATGGACGGAAGCGTGTTAAAGTGCTGCGTAGCCAAATTTGGACGTCAAAATAGCAGGCAAATAAAAATGTGTCCAGACTCATGACTTTGTAATGTAAACGGTTTGGCGATCAATAAATTCCACACTGCTGTACAATCCGCAAAATCGCTGTCAGGCTGTTCTGTCACACGTGGCGCCGTAATAGGCTGCCTTATGTGTCAGTCATGACCGACCCAATTAGCTGAGTTGGCCCAACTCCATGTTAATGTCGTGCTTGGCTACGGTGGCAAAACGAGACAGAGACAGCTCGTCATTGTTACAAGTGACAGCGGCACAGAATGAGACTTATTCCCTAAAAATAAAAAAAAACATGTTGATTCACCATTCCTGGTGGCTGGGCTTTGGACCTTTTCTGCAACCACCGCCTCAGTGGCCAAACACACTTTTCTGCCACGTGTTAAATGAAGAAAGACAAGTGCGGGATTCATCTATATGGTAATGACTCCTTTCTTGCCCTTTATTTGTGGCCTGCCGGTGGCAAATGGCACGGCAACATTTTGGCCCATTTGCCTCCAAATGAAACCGGGCAAACTTTTCTGGATGGAGCTCGCCCCACAGTCGGTAGCGTTGGGCGAGGGCACGCTTTCGCTGGCTGCCAAGCACGGCGGTCCGGGCGGGGAGATGAAAGGATCACATCTGTTATGAAGGGTGAGCAAGTGGCTAATCCGTCCCACCCCCACTCCCCAAATGGCTCCACGGAGCTGTGCCATTTTCTCTCTCCAGGAACAAACAAGGCTTTTCCACTGACAAGCACTTTCCCGGGATTACAATGCAGATCTCTCCACATGCCACCAAGGCCTGAGATGGTCGCGTGCGAAAACAAGCGTCGAATAGCCGCAAATGTCATTGGCAAACTTTGTTCCTTCGACAAAACTTTGCGGCTGAGCCAGTGCGATAAAGCGCTTGAAAGAGGGTACTCACTGTTGTCTTTGCCCCGGCGATCAGGAACCTCCAAGCCCGTGTTGCCTAACGGCCTCAAACTTAGGTCCGTCGGGAAAGGTGGTCCACTCGTGTTGTCGACGTTCACGTGGAACATTTGTCTCTGCGTGGGCTTCAGGTGCCAGTTTAGTCCAAAAAGGTGCATGGCTGGATGGGGTGGTGGGGGTGAGACCAAAAGGAGTTAGTTCATATTGGTGAAGAAACGACATTTCTTAAGGCATAAAAAATCTTCTAATAAATAGTGTCAACATGCTTAGGGCGACCCGGTAGTCTAGTGATTAGCGCACCAACTTCACACTGCGGAAGTCGTGAGTTCAAGACCCAGTCTGGCCTCCCTGTGTGGCGTTTGCATGTTCTTCCTGGGCCCGCGTGGGTTTCTTTCTCTGGTCCTCCGTTTTCCTCCCACATTCCAAAAAACATGCATGGCAGGCTGATTGAACACTCTAAATTGTCCCTAGGTGTGAGTGAGCGCGGGTGGTTGTTTGTCTTTGTGTGACCTGCAATTGGATGGCAACCAATTCAGGGTGTCCCATGCCAAGTGCCCGAAGACGGCCGGGATACGCTCCAGCACCCCCGCGACCTTAATAAGCATAATCGCTCTAGAAAATTATTGGATGGAACATGCTATTAGCATAATTGCCATCAGGCTATATTATATCCATTTGCTAATTCCATGCTAACAACCAATTCCAGTGCTGCTACACAAGTGAGGAAGTTCTGTGCAACAAAGTAATTTATGTAACAAAGAGGGTACAGAAAGTGCTTAAGAATGAATGTCTCTCTGTGTCTTTGTGTTGTCATGTTATTTGTTATTTAGTTTTTTTTTGTTCTTCTGACTTCAAGACGGTGCCGCGAGAGTGGCTGCCTTTCCAGCAGCTCCTGTGTTTTGCTTTTCTACTTCATTTCTTTCATAACTTTGCTGCTGTGAAATGTAAATTTCTCCACTGCAAGACTAATAAAGGAAAATCCAATCCAATCCAATCCAATCCTGGAAAATGATTTATTAAATAAATAAACTGTGATGGACTGATGCACATTTTGGACAGGTCAATGTGATTATATACTTTGACATGAACTGATTAGCGATCAGTGTAGCATGTCACCTGAGACAGAGAGACAAAGATGGTAACCGCATTCTTCCTCCTTAAAAAAAAAATAATTCTCGTCTCCGCCCTTCACTCTCTAACAACATCGCTCAGACCCTCATCCATGCCTTCATCACCTCCCGCCTTGACTACTGCAATGGCATCCTTTACGGTACAACCTCAAAACTCCTCAATAAACTACAGTACACCCAGAATGCTGCCACCCGTCTACTCACCCATACCCGCAGCCATGAAGCAGGTTTGGGTGATTAAGGATAGAGATGGCAATGTATTAACAGGTGCCAGTAGTGTGATGGCAAGATGGAAAGAGTACTTTGAAGAATTGATGAATGAGGAAAATGAGAAGGAACAAAGAGTAGAAGACGTGACTGTTGTGGACCAAGATGTAGCAAACATTAGCAAGGATGAAGTGAGGAGGGCGCTGAAGAGGGGGAAAGGCACTCGGGCCTGATAATTTACCAATTGAGGTATGGAAGTGTCTTGGAGAGGTGGCGGTGGTGTTCCTGACTGGGTTACTCAACAAGATCTTAGATGGTGACCAGATGCCTGAAGAATGGAGACAAAGTGTACTCGTGCCTATTTTAAACACAAATAAGTTGAGCCATACAATGAAACTCTGGGAAAGAGTAGTTGAAGCAAGACTAAGAGCAGAAGTGAACATTTGTGAGCAGCAGTATGGCTTCATGCCAAAAAAGTGTACGACAGATGCAGTCTTTGCTTTAAGAATGCTGATAGAGAAGTACAGAGAAAGTCAGAAGGAATTGCATTGTGTCTTTTTAGATCTGGAGAAAGCGTACGACAGCGTGCCCAGAGAAGAGCTGTGGCATTGCATGAGGAAGTCTGGAGTGTCGGAAAAGTATGTTAGAGCGGTACAAGACATGTATCATGACTGTAAGACAGTTGTGAGGTGTGCTGTCGGTATGACTGAGGAATTCAAGGTGGAGGTGGGACTCCACCAGGGGTCAGCTCTGAGCCCCTTCTTATTTGCTATGGTGATGGACAGGCTGACAGACGATGTTAGACAAGAATCTCCTTGCACCATGATGTTTGCAGATGACGTTGTGATCTGTAGCGAGAACAGGGAACAGGTGGCGGAGACACTAGAGATGTGGAGATATGCCCTAGAAAGGAGAGGAATGAATATCAGTCGCAGCAAGACGGAATATATGTGTGTGAATGAGAGGGATCCAAATGCAAGAGTGATGAAGAGATAAAGGTGGAGGATTTTAAGTACAGTAAAGTCTCGTTATATCGATATTCAAGGGAGTCCGAAAAAATATCGATATAACCGGGACTATCGATATATCCGACCCTGTTTGCATGTAATTTTCTCCGTGCGTGCATAGAAATAGTATCGATATAACCGGGACTATCGATATATCCGATATCGATATAACGAGACTTTACTGTACTTGGGGTCAAATGTCCAGAGCAATGGAGAGTGTGGAAAAGAGGTGAAGAAGCGTGTCCAGGCAGGCTGGAGCGGCTGGAGAAAAATGTCAGGTGTGATGTGTGATAGAAGGGTTTCAGCTAGGATGAAAGGAAAAGCGTATAAAACAGTGGTGAGTCCAGCCATGATGTTTGGACTGGAGACAGTTCCACTGAAGAAAAGACAGGAAGCAGAGCTGGAGGTAGCAGAGCTGAAGATGGTGAGGTTTTCTTTGGGAGTGACCTGGTTGGATAGGATCAGGAATGAGTACATTAGAGGGACAACTCATATTAGAGGCTTTGGAAAGAAAGTCAGAGAGGCCAGACTGAGATGGTTTGGACATGTCCAGAGGAGAGAGAGTGACTATATTGGGCGAAGGATGCTGAGTCTTGAACTGCCAGGCAGGAGACCGAGAGGAAGACCAAAGAGGAGGTTTATGGATGTGGTCAAAGAGGACAAGAAGGTAGCTGGTGTGAAAGAAGAGGATGCTCAAAACTGGGATAGATGGAGGACAGTGATTCGCTGTGGCGACCCCTGAGGGGAAAAGCCGAAAGGAAAAGAAGAAGACGAGAAGAAGTAGCATGTCACCTGAAAAAATAAAATAAAATAAAATAAAATAAAATAAAATAAAATAAAATAAACGATGGTTGGGACTGTTGTAGAATGGTCCTGGGCACAAACTGAATTAGTTTTGCAAACAAAACTGTGACATGAAAACAGTACGTGAAAGCAAAGATGAAACAGTTTACAGCTGCCAAACTTCGGAATAATCAGAATCAGAAAACCTTTATCCGTCCCACAATGGGGAAATTTGCAGTCCACAGCAGCAATTTGAAAGGGGATGGGGTGGTAATAATAAACAAAATCAAAATGTTAGCACATATGAAGCACATGGAGAAAAATGACAAAAGAAATACCCAAAAGTGGTGTTGTAGGGGAACAAAGGTGGTGTAGAAGAGGGTCGATGGCGAATGAAGGGTGGGCATGGGGTGGTGGTGGGGAATACATCACCATTATGAGAATGGACAAGATGAGCTTAGGAAAAAAAGATACCTCGGAATTCAACAATCAGCAGAAAAAAAGGTCCAGAGAAACTCAACGGGGTAATTTTATTGTTTTGCTGCTTCTTTTCGGCTCTTTGAGTAAATAACCACACACTACTTTCATCAACTCTGAAAGCGGCACAAAAGCGGGTGGGTGGAAGAACCCCCCCCCAAAAAAAAATCTATTTCTCGACAGACAGACAGACAGACAGACAGACAGACAGACAGACAGATAGATAGATAGATAGATAGATAGATAGATAGATAGATAGATAGATAGATAGATAGATAGATAGATAGATAGATAGATAGATAGATAGATAGATAGATTTTGTTGGGTTTTTATTTTGGGTGGCGGATGGGGTGCTGCAAACTTTGCAATGACATACAGAGGCTGTTATAGGACTAACGAGACACTTCTAATGAGATACCCAGTGACGGAGACAAGCTGCGCTTTCGACAAGGCGATGACCTGTCAAGAGTTTCCCAGTGCATGTTGTGGCCCCCTTTCACTTCCGTCTTGGCAGGAAAGTCGGGTCACGCCAGGTGCCAATTAGAGGACATGGAAGCAAAGGACTATGAGGTGAGTCGACGCCAGTCGCCGCCAGCCGAGCTTCAGAGGGCTTCCTCTGATGCGGCGACTGCGTTTCTGCTCGTGTCACCACTTTTAAGTATCAAAGAAGAATCGCAGCTCATCAGACTAACATGAAGACGTTCGCTGCCGTGGGTGTTTAGATTCGCCAATTGGAATCCAAGTTTAATCGCTTTAAATGTATTTTCAGGCCGACCATTGTCTGGCCAGATTTCCACAAAGCGGCAGGGGTGCGACTCCCGTCAGACGCTAAGGCTAATCCTAGTAGCCTGTTAGCTATCGATGTATCATCAAACCGATTTAACTTTCTTTGAAAAATATTGAGACACATACCAAGTCACTTGTGGGAGTGATACGTCTTAGATACGTCTTAGAAGATAATGGCACAATTGTGTGACCCTTCAAAAACTGCAAACAAACGTAAAGTTTCCAAACCACATCTGATTTAGACGTTTATGATCCTGAATTCCAGGCACAATAAACGTCCGTCATCGTCAAGTCTTTTAAGTTTCAAATGACAGCGCCGCAACCGTAGGGCGGTCACGGTGAACTTCATCTATTTACGCTCACCAAATGGCAAGTAAACAAAAGCAACTCTGAGGTCCCAACATGCATCAGGAGGCTTAATTGGCCTTATCAGACATCTCACCTCCAGTTCTCCCAATTACCAGCTTGCACAATTAATTGTGCTGCAAATCAAAAGCGTTTTTTCATCAGTCTTTTAATTAAACACGGCCGAGGATTGCCGGTGAACCCAGAGCGTCTCTGATTATGATCCACCTGGAGATGATTCATTTATTCATTTTAAACACCGTGTGATGAAACAGGGTTTTGGGCCGTTACCCCCATACACCTCAAATCCACTTTCTTCTTCTTCTTCTTTTCCTTTCGGCTTTTCCGTTCAGGGGTCGCCACAGCGAATCAGTGTCCTCAATCTAACCCGGTTTGGTGCATCTGCTTCTCTCACACCAGCTACCTTCATGTCCTCTTTGACAACATCCATAAACCTCCTCTTCAGTCTTCCTCTTGGTCTCCTGCCCGGCAGTTCAAGGCTCAGCATCCTTCTCCCGATCTCCTTAAATCCTGTGGCTTTATCTTGGATCACCGCCATTCCAGGAACACAGCTAATAATCTTTTGACAAAATAAAATAATTTCAAAATAAAATGGATCACTACTAATACTAATTTTCGTGTGCATGATCCCCACCTCCTGGGGGGAGAAAGGATGAGCCAGAAATGTGTTGCTATCGCCGATTGTTAGAGAAAAATATCTTTTCAAAATGTCCTCAATGAAAATTTTATTTGTCTCTTTTGAAATAATTTGCAAGCCCATTTGACCAATAGCGGCGTATTTGCCCACAGTCTTAGGTCTATATTCAGTGCCTAATTGGATGATGACAAAGGCAACAGCGGTTTTCAAGGTTAAAACTAATTTGGGCATGACACAAACGCTGGACGAGTTGCTTGCTCAAATAAAGTGGAACCAGCAGAGCCTCTCGAAACGGAATGACATCATCAGCGTCGTTACGGCCTCTCGTGACCTCTCAAGCTTGGCAACTATATTGAACTTTAGGCTCTAGACCAGACATGGGCAAACTACGGCCCGCGGGCCACATACGGCCCGTTAAGCTTTTTAATCCGGCCCGCCGAACCTGCCCAAATTATAGTAAAAACAGCGTCTGAAACTCATTACAAAAAGTTAGCGGACAACAGGGCAGATAACTGAAAAGTTGCCTGCCCCATCTTTCACAACATGAAGCACAATGAGACAACTAATCACATTAAAAAAACATTGTCAACATTGTACCTACTACAAATGCTACCTTGCTTAATTTACGGTAAATGCGCATGGCTAGATTTTGCTGCAGTAGTCGATTGTCATTGTGGTGCACAATGCAACGTTTGCATTGCTTCCTACGAGCCACTAAGCCCCTTTCATGAGTCTCACGTACACTTTACAGTCACGGTTTAATGTAAATTTACGTTTTGTAGCGTCACATATGTTGTTAGCTTCTATTGAATCTTTCTTCTGGGCTGAGGTTCTGTGCATCTATTTTGGAAAATGATATGCAATTGCACGACTTTATAACGCTTGCGAAAGTCCGGAAGAAAGCAGCATGCTTCTGATTGGCTGCCGTGCCGAGTATGCAAATTTCACTGCAGGTTGCCTATGTCTGTGTGCTCGGCGACGGTACACGTGTATTGTTTGCGCGTGAAGGCGAGGGCGTCTGTGAGGAGTTTGTTGAGCGCGCGGTCAGGACAAACCATCTATGATTTGGCGGAATTTAACACAAGTAGGTATTATTGAGCTTGAATATTTCGTTGTGGAATAATATGTTTTGAATGTTGAAAGTGATTCCATTTTCCAATAAATGCTGATTTCTTTAACTTTGCCCCTTCAATGAAAACCTATTAAAAACAGACGCAATCTTGATGAATCACAGTGCATATGTTATTTTAATCTATTTCCATTTCCTCCTCCAAGTATCTGCGAAATAGTATGTAAACGCCATATTCCTTGAGACAAGTTTATTAACTGATCAGGGATATTTTTCACATTTGAAAGACAGTTAATAAATTGGGTTGTTACTGTGCTATGAGGTTTGTACACACTACATTTAAAGGACAACCGGCACCATTTTTTGTTTTTGTTTCCCACTGACATCAGAAAAACGTTTTATAGCATCTATAATACCCAAAACAGGCAGGCTGATATTTTTAGTTAAATGAAAAACACCAATAAAAATGACTTCAAAATGAATCCGGAAATGGCCAGTTTCAGTAGGTCCCACCCCCTTGTTCGTCACGCCAAGACGTCTTGTCTTGCTCGAGAATCAAAACAATGGCTTCAGATTCGGAGAAGATGTTTTCTTGTTACTCATCCAGTTATGAATATGATATAGTATAATAGTTCTGAAGAGGAAAGCATAAATGTTTGCAATTGATTCAAGGAGTCCTCCCATATCAATTCGAGCCGTCAATGACAGCAATTTAGCACCCAGAAAATGTAGAAGATTGCGCCCAAGCTCTGTTGCAAATGGGCTGATTTGTCAGCTGGGAATTTGTGTCAGTGAATATCAAATAGTTGTCTTGGTGCAACACACAACGATTCACCATGGCGTTATTTATGTGTTTTCCTTCTAATTTCGCCATCAACACGAAGTTTTCAGACCAAACAAAGTACCCAAAATGCATTGTGTGTCGCTTTCTCGGTCTGGGGCGGTCCAAACGTGACGTCACATGGGGATCGTCATCAACTCGAAAACAAGACTTAGTGAATATTCAGCACAAGTCTTAGAACGTAAACTATATGCTGTGGAATCTTTGTAAAATACGCTCAGTCGAAGTCATTTGAAGTGATTTTATAAATTATGGACATAACTTGTCTGGAGGCGTCGGTTGTCCTTTAATGCTTTAGGTTTAGTATTTCCGGCCCAAACACTCCCTCCAAATGCTACTGGCCCCGGCCCCTCTGTCAAATTTTAGAACCCAATGCGGCCCGCGAGTCAAAAAGTTTGTTTGCCCACCTCTGATCCAGACTGATACTTACCAATGAAGTAGGCCAACAGGAAAAGCAACGTGACGGAGACCAGTATGGCGCTGAGCGCGGCACATTTCCAGTTGCAGTGCTTGTAGGGCTTCTTTAGGCTGAAGGCAGGGCGGGAGAATGTGCTTCGAGGGAGGGGGCGCGGGGGCGGCGAGTACACTGTGCTGGAAGTCAGCGGGTACCCCGGCGACGTGGTGCAATACATGGGTGAAGTTCCACCTGGCTTGAACAGGAAGTGCCTGTGAGAAGGAAAAATGCCTGGATTTCATGTCAATGTCAACTTAACAATTAAGTGTGATTGTGTTGCCAGGTACACTCTGTCCCTTCGCCATGGTAACCCTTCTGCTGAATGAGCTGCGTGATATTAGACGCACCAGAGGAGCAGTACCAAATATTTTGAGTCCTTGGAACACATACATGTTTCATTGTGCTGGATGATGAGAATGTGTCAAATTATGTTTTTTACTTTTGAAAGAGTATCGAATAATATTGACCTATCGACTGACCGAGCGACAAAATAATTGTTCCACCTATACCTGCAACCAATAAACCTACTTACACTATACGTATTACTTCCCTCCTGCTATGCTACCAACCTACCTACCACTACTAAATAAATTTTCTGACTTGCTGACAACCTAGCCAGTCAACTAGCCTACCTCCCTACCCAACTCACCTGTCTGCTGAGCTAGCCTTATGGATCAACAGCCAATCTTCCTGCTGTCTTACCCAATAATCTTACTACCTAGCTACCTACATAGTCTTTCCACCTACCTGTAGCAGCTTCTACTGACCAAACAATCCTCCTCCCCTCTTTCTTACTGATGTCCTACCCACCCAACATTCCTTACCACCTCCTTACAACAACACACACTTATCTACTGAGCTAACCAGTCCTCGGACTCACCTGCTTCTACTCATCAACCAAACAATCTTCCTTCCTTCCTACCAATTATTCCTATGGGCCTACCAACTGAACGTTCAACCAACCGAGCTACATACTTACATATTACTACCAAGTGCTTTGCCATGTGCACAGAAGAGGTGCAAGCTGAGACTGAAATATTTTTTTTGCTCTCGCTCTCAGGTCAGCCCAACATAAAATGGCCCTTGGACCGAGATAACTGGTTGTGGGATCGTTACACTCGACTATGCTGAGTGAAACTCATTTTTTTCCAGTATTCACGGCAAAGCGTCAAAGAGTAATTCCCGGGAAGCGCAGGAGTGCGTGCCAAGGCTATTCCTTCGTCCTTTGAGGAAACCGTCCAGGCAACGTCAGACAGGACAAACTCGTGGTCCATCAGAGGCGGCCGCATCGCTGTCAAGGCCTTTTTACTGACGCGTTTACAAGGGGCGGATGCGATTAAATGCCACATTCCAGCGTGCCACGAAGGACAGGACTGGGAGCATGTGTTACCTTTAAGCGCAGGGGCGGGGTGAATACACGCCTGCACAGCTTGAGGAGTTATGATGGCCATTTTTCTCAACGCCTTGGGAAAAAGACGACGTCGACATAACACCGGACAACGTTGCATTAATCCTTTGTGCTGCACTTTGTAGTGTACAGTGTTGGAAATCGAGGCTATTGTGAATTAATTAAAATGGCAAGCGGTGATAAATGGGCCCTGGCTGCTCCTTTTTAAAATGATCATGAAGCGCCATGCTACGCCCCCTTCAAATTGATTATTTCGTACAAATAATGTATTTGTTCATATGTCGAAGACACAGAAGAACAAATTGCTCTTCCACTACAACACTATTTTAGAATTGGTCATCTTTTTGGCACTTAGATTTCGTGGAAAAATAGAAAAAAAGCTTTGTGTCAAACTTCTTTGTGGAAAATGTCTGTTTTAAACCAATTCCATACAACACATTTTGTCTTAAGGACCCATAGCATCCTGTTATGTATGTGTTTTGTATTCTTTTGCAATCACAAACAGGCTTTAGTCACTTGTGTTTGTATGTGCACACAAAAACTACTTAAACGTAAAATCCAATTAACCGATTGGTTTAAGAATGGGATAAAGGTGCGGATCTTGGAATTTTGTTAAGTGGATTAGCCATTTATATTGGCCTACATCATCCTGTCTGGGGCTCCCAAATCGAATGGATTGTGAAATTCTTACATTTGAAAAACTTATTTGCAAACTTACGTGCAAAATTATTTGCACGTTATTTAGTGGTAGTAGTACTTAGCTGTGTGTGCATGTATGTGTGCCGAAAGGACATAGCTCCAACATCTCCCGTCCAATAAAATGGCACTCACTGCAGTACATTTAGCGTGACACAAACTCTAATCAATTGATCATAAGATGCTTATATTGGTTGAATTTTCAGTCATCTGCTATGCATCTTAATGATCAAACCAGAATTGGTTAGGACCCTTCTTTGCACATTCCTGTAAAAAATGACAGTTGATGGCACTGAACGCCAATGGCACTCAATGCGTTAAAATGCATTGCAGCCTAATAGCGCCGAGTTTCTCTCTATGTACAGTATTACTCAGGCCGCTCGACCCGAGAGACAAATCCTGACGTCCTGAGAGTCTTTCTTGGTATTGTTATTTTTGTTTAGCGATTGTCCAAAAGAAAATAATTTGCTTGTTCTGCCTCACAATCAGACATCCGGGGTCACTTTTGCATGCACTCTTAAGTTCGCAATTATGCTTCATTATCCGCTCAAGGGCTACATGGGGACGGATTGAGCTTCTGGCACACAAACACAAAGATGTAGATGCGCACACAATTACAGACACACACACACACACATACACACACCAATGGCATTTCGGGGGCAGATAATGTGTGATGGAAACATAGCACAAGGCATTGGAGGCAGAAGCGTGGCAAGCATGCGACCTACCCGTCGTTGTAGGCAACGTCGTGGCGTGAGGACGCCAGTATGTCCATCTCAATGGGGTTGTCCTGTAAAGTCTCAAGGAATGCCTGCTTTGCTATGTTTCTACACACAGGCGGAGAGATGGATATGAAGCCGCTGGTGAGATGCGCGTGCGGGAGCACAAAGTAAATACACTGTTTCGCTCAACAAGGACATACGGTATGGAGACATTGAGCACCTTAAGGAACTACTATCACTACTACGACTACATCAAAGGCAGGAATAGCCCCCCACCCGTCGTTTGGGCACGCTGGCCTACCTGGTTTTGCATGAGCCCTGCCCTTGTCTGCAAGCGTCTTGCTCCTCTCTAATAAACATCAGAGTATTCTGGCTCCTTGTCAGATTGTGTGTTGGAAGAGAACAAGGTGTCACGAGCAAATAGGAAACCTTAAGGTGGTACCGAAGAATGGTAGCTTGGAATACTTCCGCTAGCGGTGTATCCTAGCTAAACTGTCACTTATAAGTAAAGATGAGTGTAGGGGGAATAGTTTGAATGTAGGGTTGTGGGGTACGCGGGTGGACAATGGGTGACACAGGCGGCCAATGGGCGACACAAGGGAACATGGGGAAGGACATATGGAGTAGAAATGGAGCGCGGAAGACAACAGTGACACAGCTTAAGGTCTATCTGGGCGAAGCGGGGGGGACAAACAAACTTGGAATACACAAGAGACGGTCGGTTAATGTGGTATATTGGGAAAAACAAAAACAAAATGGTAGACATCATATGCCAACTTGAAGCAAAGAAAGTAAAAAGAACACACAAGACATTTGATTCAAGGTAAGGGGTCCACATGGGGGCATTGAACGTGCAAGACAAAGGGAGACCGGGGATATGGGTGAAATGGGGGTTGAACGGCTTGAACGGCTTCAGATTTTATTTTTGTTGTGGTTGACAGGAACATTTTCGGGACACTTTATCTTATCAGGGATATTTCCTGAACAGGTTCCACCGTCGTGTGCGGTAAAACAAATCACGTTCGGATGCCTTTGTGTCTTCTCAGCCAGTGGGATAATTGTGAAACTGGAAGAGTCAATTTAACAACAAGGTCGCAAGTCACACCGGTACATCATAATAATGTCCAATATTTGTCCTTATTGGATGTGAGACTGCGAAGGTTCTGTGAACAGTGACAAGTGCAGCGGAAAAAGGGAGATGATTGCCCTGTGTATGCGGGATGAAGGCTAAGCGTTTGTTTTCTCTGGCAAAGGTAGTCGTTCATTTTTGAAATGAGGTTATTGATTGACCACCACTGGTCTTTGTTACATGACAGCGCAGGCACTACACTATATCGTCTGTCATAGTCAGCAAGGGACGGACGGCTCAACCAATGTAATTTTATGTCTTTTTTCCTCAAATATTTCAAAGTAGCTCCAGTACCGTTTGGTACGCCAACCACCGCCACCTGTTAATGTCAAAGAGGCTGTCACTGTCATTGCAGAGTGGTAATGTCAACTCGTTGACTCGTCAGCTCAATAACTGGGCCAAAGGATCACGGAAGACACAAAGTCGGAGGTTTGATGGTACTGAATAATGGAAAAGTACTTGGGACTAAGGGACTTGATGGACACAAATCGATATGTTAGTTCCTTGTAACCATTTTAAAAGAAAAATGGCCGCCAGTTATGACAGATGAGTATGTCAAGGACACATACTTGCGAATGAAGAAATAATATATGATATGAAACCAACAAATTTAACATTTCGACTAACTTCGAAAACACCCTGTCAGCATGTGTTGCCCACCAAAGCTGACAGTTGTCAATTTAAGTAGTCTTGGCTGAGCTTTTGAAAATGAGAGACAATTTCCACCGTTGCAGAGGCAAAAGTTTGCTTCCGTTTCCCGTACTGTGCGACTAGGATCGTGCCGTGCTTCCGTGAAATACGGGCACAAAGGACAACAATGGACGGAATCGATCTGTGGCGTTGCTCGGCAACGGGGGGTGGAATCCTGCATTGTATATACATTTTGTTCATAGGCAAGGTCACGGCGGCTGTTAGCCCCCCATGGTTCATTGTCACAGAGGCCGTTTTCACTATTCGGTGAGGGCAAAAAAAATCGGGTCATTATCATGAAGTGGCTGTTATAAAGGTGTTCGGGACTTGTGAATGCTATCGTGGCGGGAACGTAAACGAGTTTGGACTCCAGTAAGGTACAGAGATGATGAAGGCAACCCAGATGAGGTTGGGGAATCCGGTACATCAATATATTTGGGAAAATGATGATTTACAGAGGGGCAATGGCTTCTTCAATTACACACATGATAAAATGGAAGACAAAGACAAGAGACATTAGGGAATGGGGTACACGAGGCCGAAGGGAGCAAAGTGGAAAATATGCAGGATCAAATGAAATTCCTTCGACAGGCAAGAGGCATGACAATGTCAACGTGTTTAGCACCACTGTCGCTTTGTGGGGATGACATGTGTAAAAAAAGCTCGTCACTGCGATTGCTCGCACATCAGGATGCAGCGTTAATGAAGGTCGCGCAAAAGCCTCGCCGAAAGGGATATTTTTTCAGCTCATGATAAAGTTTGCCGCATGGCCTCGCCCGTTTGATCAATGAACAACGATGGAGGAATGGACCATCCGCAATGAAACGGGCTGCTTTGCCGCTTTTGAAGTCTTTTCACTGGCGAAGAATGCAACTTTTAATGAGCACGGATACCTGGGCCCAGGGGAGGAAAAACACCAAGCTGGATACGAGATCGGAATGTGACCGAAAGCCATTCCGAGGGACATTGTCACGCTCTCAGCTAGCTTGTTAACAGTCCCATACAAAGTTTGGGAAAAGGGTGGTTAATGTTTTTTATCTTCGTAAAAATGGAGGGAAAAAAGTGCTTGTGACGACTGCAATTTGAAAACGTGTCCCAAATGATAACCTCTTTTTTAATCAATAATCCAAAATCAGACTGAAATAGTTATGTTCCGCTTTAAAACGGAGCCATCATATTTTGTGTCATCTATTTATTTTTTTCCACTAAAAGTTTCCACAACAATAAACACATTCATCAGGCAAGACGAGGTCATCACAAAGCGAGTGGCCGCTTCTCTTGATTTGCTCGGTCGTGGTTCTAATGAGATGACACCGGGACGGGGCGCACTTGACGCGAGGCTCCGCGGCGCCGTGCCGCCACACGCTTGCTGATTAACGCGTCGTGAATACGAATCGGCGCCACTTTTCACTTGCCATCCCAAGGTGATTATAATTGAGACCCGGCTGCATCGCCATGGTTACCAAACACAAAAACAAAAGGCCGAAAGCGGTACTTTTCTCTTGTTAGTCGCTCTCGTCAGTGTTGACGTCCTGCCTGACAGAGCGGTCCTCATTTCATTGGCCCTTATCAACGGCAGACTGCCATAATGAACTAAAATGTCACCAAATTTGGAAAATCAAGGCAAAGTATACATTTTTTTGTCTACCCAAATATTTCAGAACTATATCATCAAGTGCTAGTAAAGTTTTATTGCTAGTAAAGTTTTCGTTTATAGTTTATAGATTTTTGTTGTTGTGTTTTTTTTGTTCTGATGGCATGGACATGGAGCCGCAACGTATTTAATTTTTTTGTAGGTCTGTCGCCATGGACACTTTACCTGGTTTCCAGCGGGATGTTGCTGTTGAGCAGCCAGTTGTCCGGGGCGCTGGCGTCGGCCGGCACCGAGGAGCCACCGTCGGTGGGCGCCGGGCTGGGGTTGCTCCGCGGCGTGTAGTTGCCCCGGTTCAAGGAGTTGATGGAGGTCGCATGGAGTTGATGGTGGTTGGGCGAGTGTGAGTGGGACAGTGGCAAGGGGGGTGTGCGCAGTCGAGGGTGGTTCTGAAAGACGGCGTCTGGAAAGCAAAATGAGAAGGAAATGCGCTCAAACCAAGTGACGATGTTTCATGAAGAGGGTTTGAAAAATGGTCATTCAAAACAGGGAGCACAAAAAGTCTTGTCCAGGGGTAATTTCATGTCTGATGTGAAACTAAATGTCCAGAGTGACTTTTAATTTCCCAAAGGGCGCTAAAGAGTGAATTTGGATAAATCATGTTGGGAGATTCAAAAATGCATAGTCTGCTTTTAGATTATATTAGATCAGATTAGATTACATTAGATTACATTAGATTACATTACATTAGATTAGATGTGTCAAAGTCATTTTTTGCCAGGGGCACATTGTAGTTATGGTTTCCTCTCGAGGGCTGTTATGAATTTGGGGAAGATTGTTAGATTGTTTAATCCCCTCCACATATTACATATAGAGCGCACAACAAATTAATGAATAACTAGTTTTCAAATCTGAAGTCAATAATAATGACTGTTATTCTGGTTTATATCCAAAAATATGAAATTTTGTTGAGGATTTTAGCAAGAATCATGGAATTTTGATTTTGATTTTGAAAGTTTGATTTGCTTTCGCGGGCTGAAAAAAATGATGTGGCAGGCCGGATTTGGCCTTGACTTTGACACTTGAATTAGATTAACCTTTATTAGTCTCACAGTGCAGAAATTCACAATTAACAGCAGCAAAGTTATGATTTACCCAAAGTAAAATGGGATTTGCTTCCGGTTCTCCCGCAATTACCGTTAACGGAAAATTGATTTATGAATCGTGAACATTTATCGCGACGGCTCAAAATGAGGACGTTACAATCGTTTGCTATAAAGCCCTTAATGATACTGCATACTCGTCCTTAATGATACTGCATACTCTCGTCATTTATATTGTTTATTTATTTATTTTGTGACAGGTGGCTTTCTGAAGCACGATATACTCCTATTCCAACCAAATCCTTATTTCATTTTAACACCGCATATTTGGTTATGCAAAATTAAAAAGTATGAAACAAAATGATGCAGCAAAATCATTAAAAACAGTATTTAGTCATCTGGCGTCGTCACTTTTCTTGCCTCCTCCAATACTTTGAAGCCTTTATTACATGCCGGCAAAGTAAAAATAAATAAAAGGCAAGAGATAGAACCTGGCTGCCATAAACTAGCGAGTGACGGGCTCGTTTCGATTTATAATGTGCATCTTTCATTGGCCATCTGCAAGGAGTGCACCGGGCTCTGATTTACCTTCCTGCTCGGCTTTGAACCCGGTTCAGCGCCACATATTTCATGGTTGGGATCCTAGACAAGGAGAGTGTCTTGCAGAGGGGGAGTGGGGGGCTACTGTATATCACGCTAGTGTTGCGGCGGCAGATGGCTGATCAGGGTGCTTCTCTCATAATTAGCTCGGCTGTTGAGGCGGAAGAAAAAAATAAATAACATTTGAAAAAAAAGAGGGGGACCGGCTTGAGATTCGGGGGATGACCTCCCTAACCGGCGCTAATAAGATTATGCTAATGTAGCCCACAAGACACAAATGCATGGATGAACATCATATCATATTCGGTGAATAAATATGATGACTCCAATGTCATCACCCATCTGCCACCATTTAAAGTGCCTATGATGAACTGCCTATAAAATTCAACTGTTCATGTTGGTATTTAAATATAGTTTTTGTTTTCTTGCAGAAGCCTCTGGTGTACATATGGAGACTGACCGCTGTTTTGAACTGTTCAATTGTTCTTTTACACATTTACTATTTTTTAGGGGGGAGGGGTGTTGAACCACGTGATTGTTATTATCTCTCTCATCTCATCTCATTTTCCGTACCGCTTCTTCCTCATTAGGGTCGCGGGGGATGCTGGAGCCTATCTCAGCTGTCTTCGGGCACGAGGCGGGGGACACCCTGAATTGGTTGCCGGCCAATCGCAGGGCACACAAAGACATGCAACAGTCATTCTCACACTCACACCTAGGGACAATTTGGAGTGGTCAATCTGCCTGCTATGCATGTTTTTGGAGTGTGGGAGGAAACCGGAGGACCCGGAGAAATTTTTATTTTATTATTATTTTTATTTTTTATTTTATTTTAGATCAAGACAGATTGGTGATTATCCTTCATTGGTAATGTAAGAAAGTAATTCAACCCATCCTTCTGTTATGGAACAGTCTTTTTTTTTTTAAATAACCAAATGACCACATTCGTTTTTTTAATCCAAAATTTTCATGTACCCTAATCATGTAATGCATCTTTCAATTTCACATGGCAAATTAAATACAAATGACTGTGTATGTACTGTATGTGTGATTCAGAGTGACCTTATGCTTGTTCACGCGTCATTCGAGCCTCAGGTCAACCATTGCTATTCAAGGAATGGGCTTGAAAAACAATTACAGATTTCACTTAGCCACAATCAGTCAAAAGGACGACTTAAAAAATTAATGGTTCTCCATTGACTGGCTGAAAAGAAAAGGCGATTCATTAGTTATCGTGGAGAAAGAGAGGACGGCGACTGGAGCACAAAGGCCAAAACTTTCTCATGCTTTAACCAAACAGAAACTGTTCTATAGCATTCAGTCTGAAGAAAGGGATTTTTTCCATTTTTCTTTCCTGCAGATGCATGCGTCAGTCCAAGCCTACCGACGCTTCTCTGGGGCAGTAATTAAGCTAATGCACTTCATTAGTGCAGACATCTTCCTCCCCCACCCACGCTCGCGGACTGACAACACAACATGTCGGACATCCAGCAAAGCAAGAAGACCGTACATGAATTACGGCTTCTCATAGGCATGGATAGTGTATATTTAGTAATTATCGCAGCGAGATTTCCGCCACATACATTGCTTTCATTCATCTGTTGGTTTTCATTCATTCCAGCAACTGACAAAGACAACGTAAACAATGGTAAAATGGCCACTCCTTTGAAGCAAATCAGTTAATTTACGTCTTCAGAGTCAATCACATTGCGCCAAACAGACATCCGCCACAGGAAGCGATCACATGACTCAAACGCAATGACAATCAGAATCAAGAAATACAAGCAGTAATATAAATTTAATAAAAATGTGACGAGTCTGGTAAAAATGCTATCTGTAAAAAGGATGCGTACATCGCAACGGCGGATTCATTTCGGGACATGACATAGGCCAGGGGTTGGGAACCTATGGCGCGCGAGCCATAATGGCTCTTTTGATGATTGCATCTGGCGCGCCGATAATACTAAATACATATTCTCGCTTTTTTGCTGTTCATTTCCTGTTCGGGCGGAGGTTGGTGGACAGCGCATTTTGATTGGATGATACTGACCAAAGGTTGGCGGAATGCACAGTTTTGAATGAAATACTGGCCGTTGTTGAAAGAGGTAAACGCTCCTTTTTAAATAAGCCCGACGAGTAAAATAATGACGAATAATATTGCACACTTCAGGTTGATTAAACCGAAGGATTCGCCTTTGTGGAGAGAAAAGGTTGTAATTCAAATTTGCAATGGGTGCAATGAAACAATACCATGAAACAGTCGATGAAACAGTCGAATGTCAGTAGCACTGTGACAAGCCCCATGCTAACATTAGCATCAATATACTTCTGCGAGAGAGAGCAGAAAGCAAGTGCGGATGCTAATGAGCCGTGTGCAGGCTAGCTAGCAGTAACTTTGCGTATGGACCCGGCAAGTTCACTTTCATTCCTATCGTTTGGCTGGATTTTTACCAATCATGAGGAACGGAAAACCATTCATTTTAATGGTGAGTACTATCACAAAGTTATACATACATTCTGACATTTAAAAAGTGGCCGTGCGTGCGTGCATGTTTGCATGCGTGAGTGTATGTTTGCGTGCGTGCGTGTGTGTGTGCGTGTGTGTGGGTGTGTGTGGCTCTCACTGAAAAACATTTCAAAATATTTTACTTTTATGGCAATCAAAAAGGTTCCTGACCCCTGACATGGGCGCAAAGCAGCTAGGGGGCTATCAAATGAAAGCATGCACGCTGGTCACGGAGATCAAGCGGCGTGACATACAAAACGGGCGTGCAAAACATCCAAGGGAGAGCCGTCGGAGTTGGACAACATTAATCAAAAGCTATGGCCCTTCGAAATAAATCATTAGATCTCGCTCGGCTCGGCGGCGCCTATGGCTAATCACAAGCATACTGTTTCTAGCTGAGTAATGTTTGTCGATTAAAAAAAACAGCAACAACAACAACCACAACACACACACACACACACAAAATAGGATTTGTCAGGAAGGCAGTCAAGCAAGATTTTTCTGCCGGCCTGCCTCAAGCCCACTCTTTTCTTGCAACATTAGATGTATCTACGGGGAAGATCCATGCGGGAATAGCAGCCATCTCACCCGGACTCGTCAGAGAAGGAACAAACAGGTAGTAGGGAGCGAACAAACACACGGTGGCTGAGTTCACCTGCAATTCTAATTGCAGTGATTCCCATGTCAATAATCTGCTGACAGGATGCATGTCTTTCCTTTGCTGTTTGCAGGATCTAGCATAGAAATGAAAAGAAATACCAAGCAGTCCCAGTATATACAATGACAACAGCAGGGCCCCAAGATTGAACCTTGTGGAACACCACATGCCTCCAATGCAGTGTTTACCATTATGGTGGACTGGATGTGTGATATTAGTCATGTTAGTATTCGTGGTAGTTGCAATCGCGTCATTGAGTAACATTACAGGGAGAGTGAGCTTTTTTTTCCCAAACATATTTAAAGGACAACCGACACCACTTTTTTGTTTCCTAACTGACATCACAAAAACGTTTTATAGCATATAAAAGACCCAAAACACGCAGGATGATATTTTTAGTCAAATGCAAAACACCAATAAAAATGACTTCAAGTGTCCAAAAACCACTTCAATTGAACCAGGAAGTCGCCAGTTTCAGAAGGTCCCGCCCCCTTGTTCGTGATGTCACGCCAAGATGTCTTGCCTTGCTCGAGAATCAAAACAATGGCTTTAGATTTGGAGAAGATGCTTTCTTGTTACGCATCCAGTTATGAATATGATTCAAATAGTTCTAAAGAGGAAAGCATAAATGTTTCCAATTGATTAAATAAGTTATTCCCTGTCATTTTGAGGCATCTGGACAGAAATGTAGCACCCAGAAAATGCAGAAGATGGCGCCAAAGCTCCGTTAGAATGGGCTGATTTGTCTGCTGGGAATTTGTCTCAGCGTATATCAAATAGTTGTCTTGGTGCAACACACAATGATTCACCATCTAATTTCGCCATCAACACGAAGTTTTCAGACCAAACAAAGTACCGCAAAATGCATTGTGTGCCCTTTTCTCGGTCAGGGGAGGTCCTTCCGTGACGTGACCTCAGAAATCGTCACCAACTCAAAAACAAGACTTCCTGAATATTCAGCACGAGTCTTAAAATGTAAGATATAGCTATATGCGGTGGAATCCCTGTAAAATACACTCAGTAGAAGTCATTTGAAGCGATTTTACAAATTATGGACACAACTTGTCAGAGGCGTCGGTTGTCCTTTAAGCAAGCATACTTGGACGCGTTATAATGTGTGCACAGCATACGGGAGAGGTAAGTTGGCCGATCAACCACCTTCCATCTCCCCCATAAAAAAAATGGGCTTCACTGTAACGTTATCTATAAATTGAGCTTTTCTTTGCTATCCTGAGCCATTAGCGGTGCCGCAAGCAGATGCCCGCCTCTCCTCTGCCGAGATTTCATGGATTTCCTGTCACCGGCGAAACAAGACGAGTGGTTATGCGCACGGCTTTCTGTATGTCCGTCTGCCGTGCATTCATCAGGGAGGGCTCCGAGATTTCATTACGGGACGGATAAGGGCAGGGAGGGGGTCACAGATGGTTGGTGATCATCATGTGATGGATGTGATGCATCTCAATTTGCGTCAGCAAAGAAGAAGAAGACATGTCGCTATGTAAAGGGCATTAGCCACGCCAGCCGTGCACTGACAAGGATGCAAAAGGACAAATTGTCTGCCGGCCGCACTCCACTGACAACAAGAAGACGACGACATCAAGAGAAACAAGCCGTCTTTGAAGCCCAGACTCCTACGAAATGACATCATGGCGTCGTGTTGTGATTCATGTCAACAACAAAGTCAGTTTTTCAACGTGGTTGCGACTTACATCCGCAACATCTGCATTTTAGGCCTCAGGGAAAACAAACTGAGGGGAAACTTTGCCAGTACATTCAAAGTATCTGAATAAATGTTGGGAAAATATACCTAAACTTCATTTTTTCAGAGGGGGGGGGCGCAACACAATATCTCAGCCCTCTTGAAACTGAGAGGACAGACAGACGGATAGAGTGACGATTGGATTATCACAGCCTCAATCTTCACAATTAGCCCCTCAGGTTTCAGGTGCAACTTCACTGAAGGCACATTTGCTTCAACCGTACATATTGATTCGGTGGGGGTGTAATGAAGCCGTTTGAGAGCTTAGTTGAGTTCTCTTGCCCACCCCACCCCACTCCCCTTCAAGACATGCACGGCTCAGCGCTTCAGCCAGGTCAGGTGTGAGCGGCTGGAGGGCACGCTCCCCCCCAAAAAAAACCTACATTGAGATCCCACAGTGGCCTGAGCCCCCTGCTGCTAGGCATTAAGAGATGCTAATCATGAAACGTCGGCATGTCTGCGATGCGGCGGGCAGGGGACCCCACTGGCAGGCTCCCTGGGAAGGCATTGCTTCGGAGAAAGCCGAAGGCCACCGTGAACGGCACAAAAGGCTCCGCAGGCTCCAGCAAGCTGGCCTCATCAGCCTTACGGCTACGCCCCCCCCCTCCTTTCAGGCTTTTATTTAGTTCACTCAAAATCCTGCGCAACACTTCAATCCTGTATGGGGGTTCTGAGATGACCCCGGGCAAGTGTGATGCAATGTGATAAAAAGCCACCTGCTCCGCAATGCAGTACACAGAATGCGAGCTTGTTTACTAGCAATTAAAAACCTATCATGAACCCCCCACACCCTCTCTCTGACTTTATAACAGCCTGTTGGTGCACCATAAAAATACCTGAGAGATGCCGTAGGCGGTTTTTCTTTTTTTTTTTTTTTTTTTTGTTTAAAAGCTATCCCTTTTGAACCAAACCTTAAGGGGGACACAAAATTAGCCATCCGTCTAAAGTGAATGTTTTCCGACCTTTTTTTTTTAAATGCCAAGCCTTAACAAAAGTAGCCATCCGTCTAAAGTGAATATTTTCTAATATTTTTTTTAAGCCAAGCCTCATATTTTTTAACATTTGGAAAATCTCACCTCTGAAAAATAAACAAAAAACCAAAACTATATACCTAACCGAACAGCATATTTGCCCAGCTCGTTTTTAAACTTCCTGCCTCAATATCAATGAATCCGCGCAGGGATTCTTGTACTTTGTCATCCACTTTTTTTGCGGACCTACTCATGATACGTCTGTGTAAGCTCTCAGTCGTACAGGAGTGGTCCATCGATAAAAAGGTTTCTTCAGCTGTCATCTGTACTTCTTTGAAGGTGTCGGACGTTTCGCTTCTTATCCAAGAAACTTCTTCTAACAATCAGTGGAGCTGCAGGGAGTAGTCCTCTGCTCCCCCCAACCTGAGAGCAGGGACCTATCATAGCAGAGTCCGGCACCGCCATGTCTGGACAGTAGGGATATATATATATATATATATATATATATATATATATATATATATATATATATATATATATATATATATATATATATATATATATATATATATATATATATATATATATATATATATATATATACAGTAAAGTCTCGTTATATCGATATTCTAGGGAGTCCGAAAAATATCGATATAACTATCGATATATCCGACCCTGCGCGCAATTTTCTCCGTGCGTGCATAGAAATAGTACTTAGATTATTAAATTATGAAGGAAGTGACGCAACGGCGCACAGTGTGGCACCATGTCCCGCCCATAGTTCCAGAATCTGGAGGAGATTAATGGTGAATCACAATTTTCTGTTGGTCTCGATTAACGGGCATTTTCATAACAATATCTTATTTTGTTTCCCCTTTTATACTGTCTAGTGTTATCTAATTAGTTCCCTTATTCATTTCGAGTCCAGATTACTTTTTGTGTCATTATTTACTTCACGTTTTGTCGAGTGGAACTTTGGAGCACATGTGCTTCATAATGCTTTTCTATTGCGCAGTTAATCACAAGACGAAACCCATGCGACTAGTGCAGCGTGTTCACAATTGTTGTTGTGTGTTCTACATACTTGGCAATAAAGATGATTCTGATTCTGATTCTGATGCGACTTCACCCATCCCTTCTGCCATGCTGTGTTGCAGGTAATAATTGTTTCATTTCGTTTTTATTGAACAATATTTAGTTTCTTGTGTCGTGTTTCATTTGCCCGTGAGTGTCCGTGGCGGGTTGAACTGTGCGCCAGCCATTACAAGCGCACCGTGTGTTCTGCCGAGTCTCCGCCCGTTCAGGGTCATCTTGTAAATAACAGTGAACTTGAACTTGTGTTGTATTCTCTTTTTCTGTAAATAACCACTATACGATCACACGTTGTTAATTCTGTTTTGTTATCTACAATGTTTTGCATTTGAGAACAATGTCGAGGAGATTCCGGTTAATCACAAGACGAAACCCATGCGACTTCACCCATCCCTTCTGCCATACTGTGTTGCAGAAATAAAAGAAATAAAAAGACACATTCACGCGTCTCGTCTTCATTAAGACGGCAGCATCGTGGAGATGAAGACAGTCACTGTTGTGACACCCGTCACATTGGTGCCGTGACCCGGATCACAAGTGACTCTCCACTTTGGACCGGGACCGCGATGCTGCACAATGAAGACGCTGTGCAGTCCAATCACTCGGTGGACGGTGTGTCGACCCCCGTTTTGGAAATACATGTAGAGTGTTAATTGTCTACCTGCTGTTTTGCAATTAGTGTGCTTTTTTTTTCATGTACATGTTTTTGTGTGTTAAGTCTAAGAATGAGCTCCTTACAAGTAACAAGTAGCACACCTTTGAATGAGTGTGTTGGTAGAGGTAGAGGCTTCCCAACCGTGTAACAGTTGTGTAGTGCAATCCAGAGTGGTGTAGGTTGTACAGAGGGGAATGGGCAGGTTCAAGCTGAGGCCACTTATGTTAGTGGGGACAGAGTTCCTTCCCAGACCCAGTGCAGTGCATCTACGACGAGCGCACAGACCACTGATACACCAGCAACAGATACCTTTCTCCAGTCTGTCACAGTTATGTAGTGCTATGCAGGGTGATGTAGTTTGTACAGAGGGGAATGGGCAGGGGCGAGCTGAGGCCACTTATGTTAGTGGGGACAGAGTTCCTTTCCAGACCCAGTGCAGTGCATCTCTGACGAGCGCACAGACCCTGACACACTGGCGACAGATCCCTTACTCCAGTCACCTGACGTAGTTGGTCAGATGACTGACATAATTAGACAGCATTTTTGTACATCCTTGCCCGATAACCTTGTCTATTTTGCCTGTTGGTCTTTCTATTGTATTCCGTGTGTATGTTGCCTCACTTCTGCATAATTTAAGGGGGGTGTATGTAACGGAGTTGTGCACTTAGATTATTAAATTATGAAGGAAGTGACGCAACGGCGCACAGTGTGGCACCATGTCCCGCCCATAGTTTCCAGAACAATCTCGAGGAGATTCAGGGTGAGTCACAATTTTCTGTTGGTCTTGATTAACGCGCATTTTCATGACAATATCTTATTTTGTCTCCCCTTTTATACCGGTGACATCTTGTAAATAACAGTGAACTTGTGTTGTATTCTCTTTTTCTGTAAATAACCACTATACGAGCACACATTGTTAATTCTGTTTTGTTATCTACAATGTTTTGCATTTGAGAACAATCTCGAGGAGATTCCGGTTAATCACAAGACGAAACCCATGCGACTTCACCCATCCCTTCTGCCATACTGTGTTGCAGAAATAAAAGAAATAAAAAGACACATTCACGCGTCTCGTCTTCATTAAGACGGCAGCATCGTGGAGATGAAGACAGTCACTGTTGTGACACCGGTCACATATATATAAATATATACATAGGGCCTAAACTACCAGTAAGACTTTAGTTTGCTGACTAAGTTTCTTGGTTAAGAAGCGAAACGTCCAACACCTTCAAATAAGTACAGATGACGGCTGAAGAAATATTTTCAGCGATCTACTCATGATAGATAAGCCGATGAAATGTCATGTGGACAAAATGGAAGTGGCTTTGGATTTTTCTTATAAGTCAGTGAATGGGAAATTAAGTTCCATGTGTGCTGAGGTCTGAATAAAGCTATCCATATTGATTATGGTCTTCGGTGGTCCAAAAAAAAACTTCTCATCTCAAGACAAATCCCACACTGCTCGTTCAATCACTTCATTAAACAATAAGCGTAAAACACACTTAGAGCATTTGATTCAATTGCTCGACTGCATCGTTTCAATGTAATTGCTCCGCCAAGCTCTTCTCGCGCGTGATGTGCTGCAATGCAGCAACTTTTCTCCGGCTTAATGAGTTGTGTGGTGGCGGCAAAGCAAAACAATGTGGGGGCTCCCCTGATCACCTTTGTGATTGTAATTAACTCTTTCCTCCCCGTCAGCCAATGTTGGTATTTGCGGTCTGGGGGCCAAGCGTATTTCGCATGGCGCGTTTATTCTTGCCTTGGAAAAAAGGAATGTGGAACTAAATGAAGAAGTTCCCACCCACTTGCCCGCCAGCCGTCATCCTTCTGACAGCCCTGAGGCTAAACTAGCCGCTTTACCTATGTAAAGCGGCCTTTTTGTTGTGAGGGTAATCTGCCGGGGAAAAGAGCGTCAAGGCCGCCCCCGCCCTCTCCAGGATCGCCTAGTCACGGCCAGATGACCACTGTGTCACCTCTCGAGGAATTAAGGAGGAGATTTGCGGTGGGATTAATAACTCATTTCCAAGAGAGGACGGCGGTGTGTGTGTGTGTGTGTGTGTGGGGGGGGGGGGGGGGTCCTTCCAAAGGATGTGGGCAGCTGAAACACGTTGGAGTTTGATGTAATTTGACCCCTTGGGATCTCGACCAATTATTGAGAGTGTTTTATTTCGCTTTGTCAGGAGAGGAGTGAGAGTTGCCATTGAAGAGATGTAAATTGAAAGAAGCTGTGGAATACATTGTGAACCATAAAGGGAGCTCTCAAACAACAAAGAACTTTAAAGTCACAACACAACAACAATAACGACAAACTCACGTCCTCTAAGATACTCAACTCGACTGTATTTTTGAGTACTTTTAACAACCACTACCGTATCCAAAGTGCTGTACAAGGAGCAACGATTATGATTCAACAAGGAACAATATAACTAATACAGTAAAGTCTCGTTATATCGATATCGGATATATCGATAGTCCCGGTTATATCGATACAATTTCTATGCACGCACGGAGAAAATTACATACAAACAGGGTCGGATATATCGATAGTCCCGGTTATATCGATATTTTTCCCGACTCCCTTGAATATCGATATAACGAGACTTTACTGTAATTACAAACAAAGAAAGCACGAAAAACGTTCAAAGAGGCCTGTCCGCCCACTGGTGTTGGTCCAACAGAGTGATTTTTCAGGGGTCATGTCTAGGGCCCATAAACTTTTCACCTAAACATTGCTTAGTTTATAGGCAATTATGGCCCAGCAAAAAAAAGGCATTCTCATGAAGATCAGTTTTCCACGTTGGACCTACTCTTACGTGTCACCTTCAGACACATTGACGGCACTTCTCAGACATAGAACACCGATAAGCTGCTGGCAAGGAGCCGCAATGCATTAAGGACAAATTACTCCATACAAACACGGAGATGTTGAGATTCAAGCCTGTACCTCAAACATGAGTCGGATGTCCTAACATATATTGCACTGAGAAAAGTGTGTACTGAAACAAATCTCCCCTCCTCTTTGAAAGTTGAACTTTGCAGACCTCACTCGCTGGCATTTCCTGAGTCTGTTTATCACCTCGAGAACTTTTTACTGTCTTGATGAACAAAAAAAAAAAACATTTTTTGAGGGAGCGGCCATCCTTGTTGCCCACAGCCGTCCTCACAACCTCCAACCCGTCACATCCGTCAATGTGAGGGGCGGCAGGCAAGCTCCGCCCCCAGAAAGGAAGTAGAGTTGAGAAACTACTTACCGTCAGCAGCTGCGGCGTACAGGTTCCCCGAGCCAGCTTTAACTAAGAATGAACCGGGGCCAAACTCATCTTCCAAGTCAGAGTCCCGGGCTGGCTGAGCCACACTGTTACCTAGCAACCCCCCCTGGCTCTGATTGGCCCCGATGCAAGGGGGAGGGTACGGGGGCTGCTCGACAGGGGAGGAGGAGGCGGACGAACAAAGCTGCGGAGGACCTGTGGACCACAAACACAGACAACACATGGTGGCGGAGGACCATTGGACGGGAGGGAAATATACACACACACACACACACACACACACACACACACACACACACACACACACACACACACACACACACACACACACACACACACACACACACACACACACATAAATTCAAGACTGAAATGACATTTGATAAACAAACATCAGCACCTCCCCCTTGGTCCCTGCCAACTCAGCCCAGCTGGGAAAAACAAGATGTGACTTTGAGGAAAGAGAAGTCATCTCTGAATTTGCTTTAGCATAGGAGAAAAATACAAAAGACACCTTAGACATGTATAAAAATACAATTTCCAGGGTGAGGCATTCCTTTCAAACACAGACATCCGTAAATAAATGTAACCCGGTACATCAACTACACTTCAGTTCATGTTCTCTGATCTGAGTAACCCGCAATCCTGCACAGCACCATTGAGATCATAGTCTCAATGACCCAAACTCACCAAGTGGTCCGATATGTGCCTTCAGATCGTGGATGAGTTCGGAGCCTTTCCCACAGCGGGAGTGCAACCCAAACAGGCTTTCGGGCAATCACAGTAGGGAGCACACATACACTGTGGACAGTTGCATCTCTTCAAGGAACCTTTCTGGATTAGGTGAGGAAGTTTGAAGTACCCAAGCAGACCCTCAGGCAAGATCAGCAAGAACAGAGACTTGCCACACTCGAAAGAGCAGAAATAACACACACGCTATCGATTCAACCGGGGAAGCTGCGTCAACAATAAGACCCGTGGGCAGATGTTGCACGGTGCTTGTGGGTATGAACGACCTCTTGAGGCAACGGGAAAACCAATTCCTAACCTCAACTGATCACAACCACCTCACGAGGAAGTAGACACTGACTGACAAGGCACAATGGGAAATTTTGACCCCAGAACTTATTATGACTTTGATTTTTCCCCCCTTATCTCTTCAGACCCTGAAAACGGCAACACAAGTCTCATAAATACCATCTCAGCAATTTTAACTCAAACAGACAAAGACACATGAAGGCATCGCGGCTTTGCGTTTGTGCTGACTGGACCTTCATCCATCGCGGCTCAGCGAGCGCCCCCACAAGAGTATTAGAACACAACTCATTGATTCACATCTGATTAGGAAACAATTAGACACATTAGCATGAGCATGGGATCGAGTGCGTAAATAGCAAATGCCCGCGGGACCTCTGTGCTGTGAATTTCAATCTTAATCGTCATGACCTGTTCAATAGGAAGGAAAATGCATGACCGGATGTTCGCGCATCGTAAGGCGTTTGGAGCATAAGGTGCAAAGAATGGCCTATTCAAATTTCAGATGCACCGCATTATAAGGCACATTGAATAAAAGTTACAATTGTGGCTGAGGTTGCGTTATGCATCAACTAGAATTCAGAGGTGGCCAACCAGTCAGACACACACACACACAGACACAGACACACACACACACACACACACACACACACACACACACACACACACACACACACACACACACACACACACACACACACACACACACACACACACACACACACACACACACACACGCACACACGTGCACGCACACTCACAATGTGCGGACGCACACACACACACACAGACAGACATGTGCAGAAAGACACACACACACACACACACACACACATACACATGACCATTCACACCGAACATTGCATGCACAACGAGCAACAGCCGGAGCGCCTAAACATAAATGAAACCTAAAAACACAAACACACAAATCCTTTTTCCCCGAATTTCCTCCTCCCACCGTTCGCAGTCCACTTGGGACCAATCTGCTGGCTCTTGGTCGATTGCGATCGATCGACTTAGCATTTACCACTTAGGTACTGCTACTCCTCTCCTTTTTGTATCTTGAGAATTATTGGTTTCATTCCCTATTCTTTCTTTCTGACATTTGTGCTATATACAGTGAGACCTCAATTTACGAACTTAATTGGTTCGCAGACAGAGTGTGTAAGGCGAAAAGTGTGTATCTCAAAAAAAAATTCCCATAGGAAACCATTAAAATGGGAATAATCCGTTCCCGGGTTTCCATAAAATATACTTTTCAACTAAATAAGCCTTAAAACTACACACCACCTACCTTATCCTATGTATAATAAATGTGCTATTGTATTGTAATGAAAGAAATACACTGCACGATATAATAAAGTCACTATATTTACATTTGTGATGGTCATTGATGGCTCTTAATTGACACCTTTTGATTTTGTAAGGTCTTACGGAACTGAGGCATCACATTATCATTCATCATGTTGATGATTCTTATAGCCTTTTCTGAATAGAACTGTTCAATTAAAAGCCTGCACATCAACTGTTGAATGGCCTGCTTCTGCTTGTCCTCTTGAAGGCAAATCAAATTCTGTGTTGATGAGCTCATTATGGTCAGCAACAAGCTCCTCGATGTCATCTGCATTCACTTCGAGTCCCGCAGGTGCTGGCAGAGATTTTATGACAACAAAAGGCGCCTGCCCGATGGTTCCACGGACGCGGAATAAAACGCGACAAAAGAAGGCGGGTGGGGCAAATAAAATGGCACACTCGCGTCTAACAATCACCTCGTGCAAAGCAAACTTTTGGAGCACAAGCAAAATTTTGGGGCACAGGACATAGCGATGCACTTTCGTCGTAATCATGTCACTGGTGAGGTGACAGTGACTCGTTCAAATGAAATGAAATTGAAGTGTCGCGAGCGGCAGCCACGCCCGAGCTGTCAACTCGCACGTGACAATTTAGCCTGACTATTGACACGCTGTTCCGGTGTGTGTGAAAGCACTAGCTCTGATTGGCTTACCATGACACATGACTTTAGCCAATCACAATCACTTCTATCGCATCCTGACAGGATGTAGCAACACAAAAAACGTTGGCAAGTGTTTGTCACCGCTCATTCAGTTAGACAATGCTTTCCAAACAGCCTAGAGTCATAAGAAGTCTATTCTCGAACCTGAACGCACCCCAAGTCTTGGATGACAAACAAACAGAGCAGAGTAGACGTGTACGGCTGGTAGTTTCTTCAATTCATTCATCGTAACGCACCACATTTGAACTGAGGCTGAACACGAGCATGTGGTGTTTATTTTTATGGAAAGTAGCGCCGGCTGGAGCGCTGTTCGGTCGTGTGCTACAGCCCAGCCAAGATCACTTTCGCCAGATCCGAAGGTCGTGTGCTTGATGGACCGGCCGTGGTGGGTGTGTATTATGAAAATAGTGCTTATTATAATAGGTCAGGGTGAGAGTAAAAATTGTGACATATATATATATATATATATATATATATATATATATATATATATATAGCAGCCCAAATTTTTATCTGAGGCATTTCCAAGCGGCTAATATTTTGCCACCTCAACATGATTGAAAAAAAAAACGATGTGTCACTATTTTTACTCTCACCCTGACCTAACCCCACCACGCCAGTTTGAGAATGCCACCACTCAATACCGAATCGATCTGGGTGGCGTTTCCGCTTGAAAAAGACCCCTGAAATGGCAGAGCGAAACCTTCACTTAGCATCAAGTGGACCGACAGCTTCAGTGAGAAACGAGCAAACACGTGGCCCATTACAGGTCTGGAGCAGAGGAGAGGCATTCGCAAGCTCGTTAGTAGGGCCAACATGCTAGCTGGCGCAGGCTAATGGCAGCGCGGCGTTCAGCGCAACAGAGCAACCCATTACAGGTCTCATTAGTGAGCGACAGCAGACAGCATACCGTTGCGATTTGACAAAGAGCACAGCAACAACAACAAAAATGGTCCAATAAGTAACAACATTTTCATTTAAAAAAGCATTAAATACTTTGAATAAAAGCAGCTTTTAATGCTTGTGTTAATGCGACATTTATAAATGAGCACGCTTTGAAAAAAAAAAAATATATATATATATATATATATATATATATATATATTTCTTATATATATATATATATATATATATATATATATATATATATATATATATATATATATATATATATTTCTCTTATATATATATATATATATATTTCTTATATATTTCTTATATATTTATTATACAATTTCTCCACTGTGAGACTAATAAAGGCATATCCAATCCAATATATATATATATATATACACACACACATACATACACACACAAATAACATCCGACTTACGACGGGTTCCGTTCAGCAATTGGTCGGAAGTCAAAACGGTCATGAGTCAAAATCCATTGAATGAATAGAGACTCAGTTCTAAATCTTCTTTTCCTTTCGGCTTTTCCCTTCAAGGGGTCGCCACAGCGAATCAGTGTCCTCCGTCTTCAGAGGTTTGATTCACATGTTTGTTTTGGCCAAGCTTTTACGTCGGATGCCCTTTCTGACACAACCCTCTGTATTTATCCGGGCTCGGGACCGGCACAAGAAGATATATGTCCCTTTCTGGCTACAGAACTAGCAACTCGCTCAGTAAAAGGCTCCCAAACACAAAATGGTAATCGGCACAGCAGCATTCAAAAAAGCAAAAACTATACTCACCATTTGATGACAATGCTCTGCAAGTCACAAAAAGGCATAAATGTATTCTTAAAAATAAGTGTGATAGTACTGACATCATATATAGTATATAGTGAAAAGTAGATAGACTCAGTGCTAAGAGACGTGCAAAAAAAAAACGATAAACACTTTAAAGCAAAAATTAGTGCATCCAAAAGATTGGCTGCCAAATGAAAAACAAAGTAATGTAGTTTATTCAATACAGTGTAAGAATGAACATTGTAAAGAGCAATACATTGGGGAGACTAAACAAATTCGCAAAAAAATACTTCATCAACATCGCAGGGATAATACTAGTGGGCCTCAATCGGCAGTACATATGCACCTAAATCTTTGGATCGTTCGTATATTGCCTGCTTAGGCAACATAGGTTAGGCAACATTAGTAATGCTGATGAGGTGATACCGGAGGGAGTGGGGCAATCAGGCCAGGCATTAGTCAGGAATGTAGAAACGATCGGTGGGGCCGCAGGGAGTGGTCCTCTGCTCCCCCCAACCTGAGAGTAGTGACCTATCATAGTAGTGTCCGGCGCCGCCATGTCTGGACATTAGGGATATATATATAGGGCCGGTACTACCAGTAAGACTTTAGTTCGCTGAAGAAGAATCTTGGATGAGAAGCGAAACGTCCGACACCTCACCGACAAGATGACGGCTGACGAAACCTTTTCATCGACAAATATATAAATACAATGTGAGAAGCCTGTTCACCTATTTTTCTATTTATTTAGTATTTGTTTTTTGTTTTTTGTTGAATCAGCCCTGAGTGTGTTTGGGAATTTTAATCTTATTTTATTTAGGGGTGTTGAAGGGCATCACATTCAGCACTTTTCCCCAAATCCAAATTTACATTACATATTCCAAGCAACAAGTTTCATCACAGCCGGCAAGGCCTCGCTTGACAGATAGACAGACAGATTGAATCATTACGGCCTTGCAGATATTGGACGGGAATTTGTGTTTAAAGAGTCATTTATCTGAGGAGACAGCGCTTAAATTGAATTGGGCAAATAGAAAAATGCAATTTAAGGACGACGTGACGTATCAGATGGGGATGGGTGAGGGTTTAAAAGAATAAACTGCAAAATCGATTAAGGTGAGTCAACATTTATCGAGAGAATCACATTTTTTATTCTCTCAACTGCCTCCACAACTCTGACTGCTGTCAAGTCCATTGTTGTAGAGAAAGGTTGATTGCTATGTTAAAAAAAAAAAGACCACCTCGCTGAAGACCTCAAGATGCCACAGAGCCGAGATGACTTTAATGCTGTAAAAATACGCCACCACCCCAGTTTGAGAACAATGAAACTGCAGGTGAGTCCGATTGAAATAAGAGTCTCACTTGAACACTTTCCATTTTGGGGCTTATAGGGCAGCCATGCTGCTGGCTGCCCGCGGTCCAAACACCCTGCCGAGACAAACACACGAAAGGCCTTGCAAAGAAAGCGATAACTGAGCCAGCTTTGGGGAAAAAAATACACTCCAACAAAAAAAAATGTCTCTGACTGGGCTCCTTACCTGCTTTAAAACAATACCAAGAAAGAATAGAGCTAATGCATGGCACAGTGGGACACAAATGGTCTTTTTATAGACACGGTGCAGGAAATGGAAATTATATTTGTGTTGTAATGAAAGAACATGACCGCACAGGACGGCACGGTTAGCATTTACGGCCGACCTCCAACGTTGTTATCGCCACTTAAAAGCCGACGTCCATTACTCAGGTGCTGAGTGTCTGGCAAATTACGTCGGGATGCCTTGCGCCGGACCGAGAAGCTACACTCGTTAACGGAGTCAAGTCGCCAGACACACAACCGTGTGAACAAGCTCGTAGCGTTTTTAGCTATGTTATCTCACCAACAAATGCTAATTAAGTCTGGCTACTGACCAACAGATGGCAGTATTGGTTCCAAACGAAGTGTTATATTGCTTTTTTATGTGGGATAGAAAAGATGAGACATAGCGTTTCTTCCCCGTCATACACCCAACCGGAAGGACGGCAGCTCCCCGCGATCCATCTGAAGGACGCCATCTGCTTACACTTTGCAACAACGAACAAGTCCGTGAACAGTTTCTGCTGGTGTGAAAAAAAAAATTAAAAAAACGTAACAAATGTTCTGATATTTTTCTTCCTTTTCGACATTCACAAAACTGTTGCACTCTTCTCTGCAGTGGCGGCCCTCCTGGGCCTGCAGTAGTGCTACGTCTGAATCACCCCACAGCTGCGAGTGTGGTGTGATTTAATACATGACCACGAGAGGGTGCCGATAGGCAAGAAATAACAGGAAATGACTTGAAGAGACTTTGGAAATACTGTCTAAATTTTTACTATGAACGTCTGGATTCATGATAACCTCAGAAAATTGCAATATTAGGGAAAAAATACAAGGGAAAAGCAATGAAAGGAAGCTGAAAGATAATTTGTAGTTATTTAATAAGAATTCATGGACAAAATATAATTCCCATTAGTATCTCATCTCATTTTCCGTACTGCTTATTCGTCATTAGGGTCGCGGGGTTGCTGGAGCCTATCTCAGCTGTCTTCGGGCACTAGGCGTGGGACACCCTGAATTGGTTGCAAGCCAATCGCAGGGCACACAAAGGCATACAACAGTCACTCTCACACTCACACCTAGAGACAATTTGGAGTGGTCAACCTGCATGCCATGCATGTTTTTGGAGTGTGGGAGGAAACCGGAGGACCCGGAGAAAACCTACGCGGGTCCGGGGAGAACATGCAAACTCCACACAGGGAGGCCGGACCGGGACGCGAACCTCTGCACTGTGAAGCCGGTGTGCTAACCACTCGACTACCGGGCCGCCCTTCACATTAGTATGTGATTCAGATATTTTTAGGCCAGCAGGGACGGCATTGCTGGCCCTGACAGCCCAGCACTGCCTCTCTGAATCTCTCAACAAACATTTTCCATGAGCTTTATCCCGGTCGTTTGTCCACAGAATCATTAGCACTGACAAAGTGTGGCATCATTAACACCCGACCCCCTCCCCGTATCAAAAATCCCCATGATGCCCCATCTAAGCCTCTCGGCGGGGGACGTCATTGTTCAAGGATGAAATGTGTGCGCTGTTGTGCGCTCACCTCAGCCTGAAGGCATGCGATGACTATTTTAAGCATCTCCCAGCCGACACAAGTGCCTGGAACTAATATGCTGGTACCCTGTATACACGTGTGAGGTTTCACAAGGACCTAGCTGGACCTCGAGCAAAATTCCTGCGTCTTTCAGATTACCTCAGCTACATTTGCAGTTCACAATGCCAAAGTAGCTAAAGTCATACCTAAAATGTACAGTGACGATAAGCTAAGCATCCTACAGATGTTGAGGTTGTACAAGTTGCAGAGACTAAGGTCGTTAATACAAATAAAGATGCTAAGTTTGTGAGCCAGCACAGGTTGAGCCACCAATGCCTCAACGGACACCAAATGGGTGACTCGAATGCTAAGGCAGCTGATAATGCTACAAATAGATTAGCATCCTTTGTGTGTCTACCCTTCTTTGCCCAGTATAGCTATCTTGAATCTTCAACCATCTTGGTCTCTGTAGCTGTCATAGAGCCTTCAGCTCGCTTCATAACTTCACAGTAACTTCAGCTAGCTTAGTAACTTCATAGCATTTTTAGCTGTGTTTTTAGCACAACATTAGAGGTGTGGGCATTTTAGCACTTTGCTCTGCTTTAATGAGCTTCACCTTCCATAGCGACAGCCTTCGCTGCCTTTGACACATTACATGTATTACCATCAGCAACTTTAGCCTGTAAGAAGGAAAATAAACAATGTTGCTGGAATTGAAGTCCAAGATGGCGCCCAAGTAGGCAGCGCTCTCATAAGCCTTGATTTTTTTGTTGTGGTTTTTGTGTTTTCTTGTCACTTTGTGTTGTGCGTCATGTGGATCGGATACTGATTTTAGCATTTTTGGCCACAACATTCATCAAGGAGGAGACTGTGATGAGTGGTTGTGCCTTTTCGGCAGCATGAATATGCCAGAACTGATTTTGAATGGGACGAATGTCGGTGCCATTTGACTTTCATCGCTGGACAGCTATGGGGTGATTGTACTTTTTTTGTGCCTGTAATGGGCAGCATCTTCACAGCCCCGCTTTGTCCAGCAGAAAAGTCGGTGCTGTTGGCCAGTCTGCGGCTGGATGGGTGCATGGCTTGAGGAGCCCGCAATGAGAAGAAAGGAGCGCCGATGCGTATGTGGAACTGTCGCGGCTTGGAATTGAAGCAGATTTACGTGGGACAGGAGATGTGAGATTGTTGCGTCACACGCAGGTATGATTTTGAAGTGCGCCTTTCAACCATTTCATGTCTTTCAAGTCCTTGATCTCCTTGATGCGCGTCTCACCGTGACGCATAGCACACGCTTGAAAATGGTATAAAAGCAGCTGTCGCGGGACAGAGAGATTGGGCGAACCACGGGGCAGAATCATCTCGGACTCACAGACCCAAAGAGACTTGCACAGACCCGCTCAGGCGCCCGGCTCACGCCGGGCGTCGGACGGACATCACGGCTCGACTTGCTCGACTCCACGCCACGATCAAGCTCTGCGCGTCACCTGCCTGGGGGATCTGACAACGAACCTACTTACAAATAAAGAGAAACATCAAACTATTTAAGATAACCACTTTTCGTCAATGGATGTTCCAGCTTCGTGTTTGTTTCAACATTTAGCTTGTAGTAGACTTGCACATTCCACCACGACATCCCTGATCCACTGGAGAAAAGGACGCTTTGAATCTCTCCTCTTTCATCTAGAACTACTTCATGTAACAAAGGGGGTACAAAAGTGCTTAAGAATGACTGACACACTGTGTCTTTGTGTTGTCATATTATTTGTCATTCAGTTTTTTTTTACTTCAAGATGGCGCCGCGGGAGTGGCTTCCTTTCCAGCAGTTCCTGTATTTAATTTTTCTACTTTTTTTCTACTTTCATGTTTTTTTCTACTTTCATCTTAGTTTTTCTACTTTTCATTATCCTTTCATAACTTTGCTGCTGTGAAATGTAAATTTCTCCAATGTGAGATTAATAAAGGTAACTCCAATCCATTCCAATTATTATTTTACTTTGTCTCCTCTGGTGGATAAACACAATCACTTCAATACAGGATAGTACATAATATTCTTTACACCCCACCCTTAGCAATGAAGGAAGGTTGCCCAAATAAGTCAAAAGTTTACTCAAAAGCCACTCATTCGGCCCACGCGGAACTAAGAAACCTCCGGTCGCCTGTCTCCCCCATCCAATTTTCCCATCAATCCTCAATAACGAGACAGCCGCCTTTTGATTCCTTCTTAGTTTTATTTTGATTTTGTCGACACACCTTCGTCAAAGTCCTATTGATGCCCTGGCTGCTTATCCATTTCAGTCACTGTGCAAAAAGTTGGTTTACGTCTGTGGGATGTAAAACACAAGGAGCGAGCCACCGGCAGCGTTGCCAAGTGCTCACCGTATTTAATTCACAGCGCACGAGCACAAACCTCAGGCCGTGTTTGTTTTTGAACGCTCTTATGTATGAGAAGGTGGCTCATTTAAGACGGGAGCAGAGAATAAATCACCAAACACAAACACAAACGCTGATTGTGCTTTTTTTCATAAAAATGTACATTCCACCTGGTGGTACTTTGAGGACTAGAGAAGTAAAGGGGTATACCAGAGTACAAATTAAAACAGAAAAGGAGGGGGAAAAAGAGGTAATCCAATTTTCCAATGACTAATTCCCTCTGTGCCAATGAATGGAAATGTAGGCGCCTGCTGGGTATAGTAAATGAGGCTTTATTAAGGCCAAAGCAGCAATAAAGCAGCGTTCAAAGACACAGACTCTCTTTCAACAGAAGCCATTAACATTTTCTTTCATTCTTATAAACTGCTTTATGATTAGATTAATTGTTCCTTATTAGGGCAGATGCGATAATTATGGTTAGTAGCGAACGAAGCGACTCAGAAAGCATAGAGTTCTCGGATATTTCCCATCCTATCAAATGCAAACTATGAAAGAACAAGAGGAAGATGTTTTTTTGGGTAATATTTGTAAGCTTTGTCACGTTATGTATTTCCAGAATTTTTGGGGGTCAAATATTTGTCTTTATTTTGGTCCCTTAGTTCTGTCTAATATGTTTTGCTGTTTCTAAGGTGGGTCATCTTTTTGCCTTTTATTTGTTTTTGAATATTTTGAATCATGTTCCTATATTTTTATATAATTGTGTGCCATTTTTTAAAAATATTTATAAAATATGAATGATTGGTTTATGATTGGTGGTATTTAAGGAAGTATTTTCGTCGTGTTTTCGGTTTTCGAATTCTGGTTTTTGCTGGTATTTCGTCATTTTGTCAAATTTATCAATGTATCATATTTCCTTTTTTCACTCATACTTTCATAGAATATTTGGAAAGAGTAGTTGAAGCTAGACTAAGAGCAGAAGTGAACATTTGTGAGCAGCAGTATGGCTTCATACCAAAAAAGAGTACGACAGATGCAGTGTTTGCTTTAAGAATGCTGATAGAGAAGTACAGAGAAGGTCAGAAGGAATTGCATTGTGTCTTTGTAGATCTGGAGAAAGCGTATGACAGGGTGCCCAGAGAAGAGCTGTGGCATTGCATGAGGAAGTCTGGAGTGACGGAAAAAGTATGTCAGAGCGGTGCAAGACATGTATCATGACTGTAAGACAGTTGTGAGGTGCGCTGTCGGTATGACTGAGGAAGGGAGGTGGGACTCCACCAGGGGTCAGCTCTGAGCCCATTCTTGTTTGCTATGGTGATGGACAGGCTGACAGACGATGTTAGACAAGAATCTCCTTGGACCATGATGTTTGCAGATGACATTGTGATCTGTAGCGAGAGCAGGGAACAGGTGGTGGAGAAACTAGAGATGTGGTGATATGCCCTGGAAAGGAGAGGAATGAAGATCAGTCGCAGCAAGACGGAATATATGTCTATGAATGATCAAAGTGCAAGTGTGATGCTACAGGGAGAAGAGATAAAGAAGGTGGAGGATTTTAAGTACTTGGGGTCAACTGTCCAGAGCAATGGAGAGTGTGGAAAAGAGGTGAAGAAGCGTGTCCTGGCAGGCTGGAGCGGCTGGAGAAAAATGTCAGGTGTGATGTGTGATAGAAGGATTTCAGCTAGGATGAAAGGAAAAGTGTATAAAACCGTGGTCAGACCAGCCATGATGTTTGGACTGGAGACAGTGCCACTGAAGAAAATACAGGAAGCAGAGCTGGAGGTAGCAGAGCTGAAGATGTTGCGGTTTTCTTTGGGAGTGTCCAGGTTGGATAGGATCAGGAATGAGTACATTAGAGGGACAACTCATATTAGAGGCTTTGCAGAGAAAGTCAGAGAGGCCAGACTGAGATGGTTTGGACAAGTCCAGAGGAGAGAGAGTGACTATATAGGGAGAAGGATTCTGAGCCTTGAACTGCCACGCAGGAGACCGAGAAGAAGACCGAAGAGGAGGTTTATGGATGTGGTCAAAGAGGACATGAAGGTAGCTGGTGTGAGAGAAGAGGATGCACAAAACCGGGTTAGATGGAGGACACTGATTCGCTGTGGCGACCCCTGAGGGGAAAAGCCGAAAGGAAAAGAAGAAGAAGACTTTCATAGAATATTTGTGTATTTGTTTTGTTTGCTTGTTTATTTTGCAACAAATTCCTAGAAGGCGATACTTTTTCATATTAGTTGTGTCCCAACCCTGCCGCAACACTATTTATGCATATTTTTGAATCATTGACAAATATATTTTCTTTGAATATGTTTGTTCTCAATAATAAAATTTTGCCAACAATTTTGTATTTTCGTGACGCTTTCTTTTCCATGTATCCTTTGCATCTTTTGTAGCAATTCCATTTACATTTGTTTGCGTTCGATTGAATGTCGTATAGTGACATAAAGCTGAATTATCCATCCATCTAATTGAATTCATATTTCATCCCTAATTATTAATATGCCTATTCATTTTCTCATTTGCGGGGCGGCCCGGTAGTCGAGTGGTTAGCACACCGGCTTCACAGTGCAGAGGTCGCCGGTTCGCATCCCGGTTCTACCTCCCTGTGTGGAGTTTGCATGTTCTCCCCGGACCCGCGTGGGTTTTCTCCGGGTCCTCCGGTTTCCTCCCACACTCCAAAAACATGCATGGCAGGCAGATTGACCACTCCAAATTATCCCTAGGTGTGAGTGTGAGCGTGACTGTTGTATGTCTTTGTGTGCCTTGCGATTGGCTGGCAACCAATTCAGGGTGTCCCCCGCCTCGTGCCCGAAGACAGCTGATGTAGGCTCCAGAAACCCCTGCGACCCTAATGAGGAATAAGCGGTACGGAAAATGAGATGAGATGAGATTTTCTCATTTGCCATGCCGGCCAGCTAAGAACAGGTGCGGTGAGAGTCAACTCCGGATATTCATAGAGGTGCATCGTGTGCATGAATAACTAACAAGCAGGCAGGCCGCCAGTACATTTCACCCTTTGTGAAACGGCTCTTCATATTTGCAGAGAATCGAGTGTCTCATCACAAGAGGGAGTATGAGGTGGGTGGGGGGTTAAGAAGGTTTCACATTTTAAGGTGAAATGAGCACTATCGACCCGACAAAGACAAGCCAATGTATGACAGGACGACAGAATGCAATTAAAAGCGCGTGGCAATTAAGACCCCGAGATTGGGTCAAGCTACATCGTCCTCACGGGTGGCAAAGATAAACTTGGAGGTCATTTCAATTTCTTAAAGGCACCACAAACGCATCATCTTTTCCCCATCGGATCACTGAGAGATCCCGATGTAAGGACCTCTCTGTGTCGCCGTAGCAACCACAACTCCACGATTAACATTCCCAATGACCGTTTGTATAGTCATTTTAGTTTCTTGCTCGTAATTCGATGTCTGATTAAAAAGTGACCACCCCTGTGAGACATTTTGATTCCAAACCTGAACGTAAAACTGAATTAAATGTGACCGCTAATGAGAGAGAACGTCTCATTGAGACATGACTGCACCAACTTAATCAATTATCACGTTTCCGTGATTTAATTAATCTCGAAATATTTGGACAGAACCGGGCATCGGTAATATTGGAATCTTGGAACTAATGTGGTGATAACAAATTGTTGTACTTAATCAAGCAAAGTAAGGATGAAGCAGCTGGAGCGTACAAAAATACCTGGACTACCAAAATGTGAGTGGCAAGATGAGATGGTGGCAGCAAATTTCACAAGTGGCAGTTTGGCACATTAGTGAGCAATTATTCCAAAAGGAGGCCAAGTTGTTGAACAAAGTTGTTAAAGTGATTTGCCTTTGCCACTCCCTGTTGAATTGGAAAACAGTACCGATCGGATTCAATTAAAATTGAACAAACAGACACAAGTTTTGTTCATTTTGACGTCCAAAATAAAATGGATTAAAAAAAATCTTTTAATTTCTTGATTGGGGTGGGGTGTGGGGGGTAACAAAACAACTCTGTGGTGGTCCAATGATTAGGGCCAGCCTCCTTATCTCGCCTTGAGCAGGAAGAGTGCGTATTGCCTCTGCTTAAAGCCACATAAATATAATCACGAGTGGGGATAATTAGCTGGATCTTCTGTGGGTTTTAGGAAAAGAGCATTCGGATTAGCCTGATCATCCCCTCTTGCCTTGCATGTCCCACATCGGGCAGTGGGCAGTGGAAGCAGAGCTGAGCCCCTCCGGGCCCTTGAATACAGCAATGCCGGTTTCGACGATCCGACTAACTGGCAGGAGGCGGGCGTGCAGCCACGCTGATAACGACCCAAAATTGTCCACAAGGGCCTGAAAAGCCCCACAAATTAGCCTGCAAATGATCCAGAGAAGCTCAGCACTGTACTGTAAACCGTGACCTGGGCCCAGAGAGGAAAAAAAAGTGGAAACAACTAAATAATGCCAAAAGAAACATTGTGGCTGAGACGGCTGGGATCCACGAGCGATTGGCATCATTGCTCATCAGTATTGGGAAGCAGCAGTACAAGTACTTTGTTACTGTACTTGAGTAGTTTTTTTTTTACTTTCTTGTCTTTAGTACTTGATGTGTTCAAGCGCCATTTCGATAAAAACAGCGTTACTCCTATTACAAGATATACAACAAAAATCAAGAAAGCAAAGTAAAAATGAAAAAAATACAATTTCTGGCTAAGTGTGGAAAAAATTACATTGACCCCAAAATTAATCATTAGGAATGCCACTCTGAGGAGCATCCGGTGACACCAGAAAGTCAATTTCATCCTTCTATTAATTATCAAAGCAAGTCATGGTCATGAAGTAACTAAGCAGCTCCAAATTACAACATTGGAACCACCATGTTTGACTGTTGGCATGATGTTCTTTTTATCAAATGCAATTTTTTTTGACCAGATGTTGTCATGTACAGGTGGCACTGTAGGGCCCTGCCTGCAGCTGCACGTGTTGGTCGTTTCAATCAGTGGCAGTTAAAAGAACTCCCAGCATGACCATTTAGTGTCGGGTCATTGTTTGTTTCACCCTGTCAGGTTTGTTTCATCTTGTCATGTTTTATTCCTGGTTTTGTTTGATACTTTGGACCTTTCTGTTCTGATGACTTTGTTGTTTGAGATTTTGTTCCTGCTGACTTTTTTTATACAATTTGTCTTATACACACTGCTCCTCCCCCCTGTCTGCATTTTTGGGGTCCACCACCACCACCACCACCACCTTGTATATCGCGACAGATCTAACCTGGACGGCTGCAAATGGGCCCTGGGTCGTAGTTAGGGCACCACTGTTGTAAACTGCACAACCACTGTTTCACATGTTGTTTCGCAAATGCAAGATTTCCTGCTTTTTTCATGTCAGCTGTGATTTTTTTACATACTCTTATGGATGCCATATTTTACATACTCGTATGGATGCCATATTTGTCCATTTTGTGATGAGTGAGTCATAATTAAGGTCGGATATGGTTCTGGCTTCTTTTATGATTACTTATCACTGCACCACTGCAGTCATTTTAGTTGGCAAACAACTCCTGGGAAGGTTCACCACTCAATTCTCTGGCTCTGACCGGAGGTTCGCCTTAGTCCCGAAATTTTGGGAATGGCCTTGTCATCTTTTCCTGAATAAACATTTTAGTCAGTTTGGTTCTGGTTGGTTCTTAAATTTCTTTGGACCATGGCATGATGCATTTATTTATGCAGCTAGGAAACAACTTCACTTTGTCTGACAGGTCTTATTCCATCACCTGACACACACACACACACACACACACACACACACACACACACACACGCGCACACACACACACACACACACACAGACACACACACACACACACAGCCCGGCGGCTGACAAAACCCTGACTCGTCATCAGCAATATCAGAACATGTCGAGATTTACGAGCCGCAACTCAGATCAATGGTGAAAGGCTGCAGGCGGTGGTATCAAGCAAAAAGTATCATCTCACATTTTTCTATAAATACAAGAACTATGCGCGCACATCTATTCTGTATGGACTCTATATAAGAATCAGATTACATGCTGATCTCAGTGTGTGTGTGTTTATTTCTATTTAAAAAAACTTGCATAAAACTTTATGATGACCACAAAGCGGTGGTACATTACACAGTAGGAAAGGCTACGTTGTTTCATATTTAATATATTTTCAAGGGACAATAAAAGCAAGGAAGCGGGAAACAATGCTGATGTAATGATCTGTTGAAATGAAAAAATATATATTTATTTAATATATATTTAGTATATATATATATACAGTAAAGGGAGTCCGAAAAAATATCGATATAACCGGAATATCGATATAACGAGACTTTACTGTATATATATATATATATATATATATATATATATATATATATATATATATATATATATATATATATATATATATATATATATATATATATATATATATATATATATATATATATATATAAATGGTCGTTATTAGTTGTTTACAAATAGTTTGGTGAAGAAAGTGAAATGAAACAACCAAGTAAATGTATTCAGAGCTGCCCATTTCTAAATGTGCTTAAGAACCTCCCCGACAAGCACCGTTCATTTGCAGTCTGGATATTTGGTCCAGCTGTGCCGTCTCATTAGATTCAATGTGCTATATATATATATATATATATATATATATATATATATATATATATATATATATATATATATATATATATATATATATATATATATATATATATATATATATATATATATATATATATATATATATATATATATATATATATATATATATATATATATATATATATATATATATATATATATATATATATATATATATATATATATATATATATATATATATATATATATACCTACCTACCTATATATATATAGGTCGGTGCTGTTGGACAGTCTGCAGCTGGATGGATGCATGGTTTGAGGAGCCCGCGATAAGAAGGAAGGAGCGTCAGCGCAGAGCGCCGATGCGTATGTGGGACTGTTGCGGATTGGAATTGAGGCAGATTTATGTGGGACAGGAGATGTGAGACAATCTCTTTTCGTCAATGGATGCTACAGCTGCGTGTTTGCTTTCAACATTTAGCTTGTAGTCGACGTGCACATTCCACCATGATGTCCCTGATCCACTGGTGGAAAGACGCTTTGATCCTCTCCTCTTTCATCTAGAACTGCTTCATGTCATCACAAAGAGGGTACAGCAAGTCTCTCTATGTCTTTGTTTTGTCATATTGTCTCTATGCTGATATATATGATATATCATGATATGATATATGATATATGATATATATATATATATATATATATATATATATATATATATATATATATATATATATATATATATAAAAAATCCTCGTCTCACCCACCATGGGTGGTGTCTGTCCCCATTTCAGCTCGGGTCCTCTACCAGAGGCCAGGAAGCTTGAGGGTTCTGCGCAGTATCCGTGCTGTTCCCAGCACTGCGCTTTTCTGGACCGAGATATCCAATGTTGTTCCCGGGATCTGTTGCAACCACTCGTCGAGTTTGGGGGTCACTGCCCCAAGTGCTCCGACCACCACAGGCACGACTGTCACCTTTACCTTCCAGGCTCTCTCCAGCTCCTCTCTGAGCCCTTCGTATTTCTCGATTTTCTCATGTTCCTTCTTTCTGATGTTCCCATCACTCGGGACCGCTACATCCACGACAACGGCTTTCCTTTCCCCTTTATCTATGACCACGATATCTGGTTGGTTGGCCATTACCATCTTGTCAGTCTGTATCTGGAAGTCCCACAGGATTTTTGCTCGGTCATTCTCCACCACCTTGGGAGGTGTTTCCCATTTTGACCTTGGGGTTTCCAGTCCATACTCCGCACAGATGTTTCGGTAGACTATGCCAGCCACCTGGTTATGGCGCTCCATGTAGGCTTTCCCTGCCAGCATCTTACACCCTGCAGTTACGTGTTGGATTGTCTCAGGTGCCTCTTTGCACAACCTACACCTTGGGTCTTGTCTGGTGTGGTATATCCCTGCCTCTATGGCTCTGGTGTTCAGGGCCTGCTCTTGGGCAGCCAGGATGAGTGCCTCTGTGCTGTCCTTTAGGCCAGCCCTCTCTAGCCACTGATAGGACTTCTTGAGATCAGCCACTTCTGCTATGGTTCGGTGGTACATCCCGTGTAGGGGCTTTTCCTCCCATGATTGTCCCTCTTCCAGCACCTCATCCTCTGTTCCCCATTGACTGAGACATTCTCTGAGTACATCATCCGTTGGAGCCTTCTCTTTGATGTATTCATGGAGCTTGGATGTTTCATCCTGGACAGTGGCTCTCACACTCACTAGTCCCCGGCCTCCTTCCTTACGGCTTGTGTACAGTCTCAGGGTGCTGGACTTGGGATGGAACCCTCCGTGCATGGTGAGGAGTTTTCGGGTCTTAACATCCGTGGTCTGAATCTCTTCCTTTGGCCACCTTATTATTCCTGCAGGGTATCTGATCACTGGCAGGGCATAGCTGTTTATTGCCCGGGTCTTGTTCTTGCCATTGAGCTGGCTTCTGAGGACTTGGCTTCTGAGGCCTCACCCGCTGGAGGTATTTGGTCGTAGCCGCTTTCCTTGTTGCTAATTCGAGGTTGCCATTGGCCTGTGGTATACCGAGGTACTTGTAGCTGTTTTCAATGTCTGCTATTGTTCCTTCAGGGAGTGAGACCCCTTCAGTGTGAACTACCTTGCCCCTCTTAGTCACCATCCGACTACATTTCTCCAGCCCGAATGACATTCCGATATCACTGCTGTAGATCCTGGTTGTGTGGATCAGGGAGTCTATGTCCCTTTCGCTCTTAGCATACAGCTTGATGTCATCCATGTAGAGGAGGTGACTGATCGTAGCTCCATTTCTGAGGCGGTATCCATAGCCTGTCTTGGCGATTATCTGGCTGAGGGGGTTCAGTCCTATGCAGAACAGCAGTGGGGAGAGTGCATCACCTTGGTATATGCCACATTTGATGGACACTTGCGTTAGTGGCTTGCCATTGGCTTCAAGTGTGGTTTTCCACATCCTCATCGAGTTTGCAACGAAGGCTCTCAGGGTCCTGTTGACCTTATACAACTCCAAGCATTCATTGATCCATGTGTGTGGCATCGAGTCATATGCTTTCTTGTAATCAATTTTTCTTGTAATTCAATGTGCTATATATATATATATATATATATATATATATATAGCACATTGAATCTAATGAGACGGCACAGCTGGACCAAATATCCAGACTGCAAATGAACGGTGCTTGTCGGGGAGGTTCTTAAGCACATTTTAGAAATGGGCAGCTCTGAAAACATTTACTTGGTTGTTTCATTTCACTTTCTTCACCAAACTATTTGTAAACAACTAATAACGACCATTTTTCTTAATATGTCCCATTCTTGGTCGAGGGATAAAGATTTTGGATTAATTAAGGACATTCGATTTCGATGGCTAATGAGGCAGGAGTTTCAACAAGCTCTCCCCAACTTGGCCTGTTTTGCGTGACTGATGACAAATGTAATTAGTGTTTAATCGCTTTTCACTAGCTTTCATGTTTGTGCCGCCCGCCTCTCATTGATTTCCTTATTCTTTTATTTCCATTCCAGCCAAAATGTTGCCTAATAACACACATTGAAGTTGTCACAAAAAAGTTAGCTCGCAACAGGATGGGCGCTCAAACATGATGATGTTGGGCTTTTGCTCTTAATGGTTAAAAAAAAGACCATTATACCGAATAATATATCAATTAAATCGGCATAATGTGCTAATTGGATGTTTGAAAGAGAATCAGGTTGATGCTTCAACGGCTTGTAATAAGAAAGACAACATTGTGTCTGTTGTTGCCACGGTGACCCGAGATTACCGACTTTACTTGAGCCTTCTTCTCATGCTATGGGCCAGCCAGGACAAAAGCCTCTCGTGATGTGTCCGCTCTGAGCGCCATGCGGTGCTTCTACAAAACGCTGACGTGATCAGACGGGTTTATTTTTAGGTATTAAATAAATAATGGTGCATGTTTAGTTCAAGGCAAGTTATGCAAGCAGAGCTAAAGTGAGCATTCTTTGATGTCATCATCAGTTAACAAATTCACATTTGCCGCAGATGAAACTTCAGAACAGCAGGGGGAGCAAAAAAAATAATAAATCTACCCAGGATTGTGGACCAGCTAACCAATTGATGAGCCAACAACTGACTAAGTATCAAACTCACTCTCTGACTAACTAAAGAACTAATGGGCAATTTATTTTCATATTAACGAAATGATTTGCTCGCCAAATAACCTAATTATAAACAGACTTCTTACAACCAGCAGACTGACGATTCGCCTTCCCGACTGTGGGATGTTTCTATGTAGGTCCTATGTTGCGTTAGCATGGCGATGAATTGACTAGTGACTGCTACACTTTACGGCGTATTCATACATTGACGGTGCTAAACGGCATACATTCTGTGGCGCAGTTTAGCTTTCGGCTTTGACTCTGTATTGTCTCTGTGGCAAGCTAAGACATTATTTGGATCACAGAGGCATTTGCAACAACTTAAGTTGCTAAGTAATTTGTGTGCAGACATTTGTGTTGGCAGAGATAAATGCATAGCCAAGAGGCTGTGGAACCACGTAGATGCAGAAGTTTTGCTTTTTAGGGGAGGTTGGCCTGAAACGATGCCTCAAGGCAAGACTCCACTCTCACGAACAATTGCCGATGTCAAGAGCGGTGCAATCCCTGTCTATTTACCTGGACAGCACATAGCTTAATAGTTGACGCTTACAATAAAGATTTAGGGTGCAAACAGTGATATGAGGACAGTTTGGAGTACCACAGTCATCTTTGTTGGACCTAGTGGTTGACCTGTCCCAATGCAAATAGGAGTCTAAAAGTGAAAAGAAAAAATCCTTTGGAAACTTTGTTGGCCTCTTCTAACAGGAAAAATGTCCTCAAAATTTGTTTCAGGCACCTTTACTAATCAAAAATAGTACCTGCTATGCATGCACAGCCGCAGAGAGCGTGGAGCTATGGCAGAGGCAAGCTAAGCTCTTTGGTACTGTGATGCCATTTTCAGTTTCAGTAAGTGGGCAGTACAAGGTAAAATGGTCGCCATTTGGCCCGCTCTCTCCCCAAATGTACTCTCGACAGAAATGCTGTGTTTCAAATGAATGACTTCACTCCCCTAGGCTAGTTAACCAACCAATGAGATAAATATCTGGATACTTCAAAAGACACTAAGTGATTAGCCAACAATGTGAAAAATGAATTAATAATGGATAAAATAGGTTAACTAACGGATTGACGGACTGACAAGCACCACCATCTGACTCGCCAACAAACCACCGAACAACCCACACAGCCTCACAAGCGATAGGCTTTTTCCAAGACGTGGCCTAGCGCGGTTATGACAAAATTTTGACAAAAATTGGCTGGCAGGTAGGTACCATTTGATGGAAAATGGGGCAAAATGCAACAACTTAGCAACGGGCCAAGTACCACGTGCATGTGGGACACGGCTAACAAAGCCAGTGGCGGCTCTTTTAAGTTACAGTTAAGACGCCCGCCTTGATGTTCTGCCTCCGCGGGGCCTCGCTGTGAGTCAGCAGGCGCTTGCTGCTCCAAGTGTCCTCGCGGGGCTCTCTCGGGAAAAGAGCCATGATGGGAAACACACACACACACACACACACACACACACACACACACACACACACACACACACACACACACACACACACACACAGAAATAAAGCCTGTCACACACCAAGATTTGTTTTCTTTTTACAGATATGTTACATTTGCAAGTCAAATTGCTTTTCTTCGGATCTATGTGTTTGTTTTCCCCTTTAGGCTGGTCGTTGGGTAGGTAGCTCAGCAGCTTGATCGATGAATAGATGAATGGAAAGTAAGCCAAGCACACGATTAAACGATAGCTAGTTCTAATCTCTTCTGTAGTCTCAATGTTGTCTACAGTACGATGGAGGTGGCGAAAAGAAGATGCTTGAGAGCAGCGCTTGCTTATTTGCATGCATTAAGTGGAGGGTCAAGCCAGTCACATGTGAAAAGAGGGATTGGGGATGAGGGGTTGTTGGCACGGGGAGGGTGGATGCCCGCCGGCTTGAATACATTATAAGGGTGCATAAATGGTTTGTTGGTTTAGCGACATTGGCGTACACGCAAGAAGCAAGCCCTACTTGATGGATTTTAATTAACTTGCCATATAGAAATTGTAATTGTATGTTATCAGGCTTAGCTGAATTAAATGACCCCCCCTCAATGTAAGTGCTCTTCTGCCTGAGCCAGTGGAATATAAATGCTGTTTACCAACACGATGGCTTTCTCCGTAACCGCGCCACATGCATGATATGCTGCAAGCCGAAACGCCGCCACCGTGCCAGTAGCTTTTCTTTAATTATGTAAAACGGAGGACCAATGTGGAGGCTCCGCACACTCTGCCCTGACCCGAGTCAACCACTCAAATGGATTCCCCTGCACCCTCCTGCGGACATTTCTGTCACTAAGAAAAAACTTCAGAAGATATAAATGTAAAACTATTTGCAAGGTTCTCTGCAAGGCTGTGTCGGGGTGATTAGAATCTCACCACATAAGCTTAGTTCTATGCCGTCAAAGTGTACGAGGGAAAAGATCATCATCAGGGGTTAGCGCGGTACAAAAAATGAAAGTGTGAGAGTAATCCAAGCTAATATGAAAAGAAGTATTTTTGTAGGTAACTAGACACTGACTGAAGCTGAGATTTCAAGACCTTGTAGTGCGAGGAAACGCGTTTGGCGACTTGAAATTGAAGCCGAGAGAGTGCAAGGCAGCAGAACAAAATGATTGCTCACAACCAATCAATAAGGGAAAAGTGACAGACTCACAAAAATAGCTAGCGCAAAAAAAAAAATACTCAATACCTCGCTTCCATCTCTCGCATCTTTGCGGAAATATCTTTATCAAGCGGGATTTTCGACAATGGGATCGTTGACGACGGCTCGACCTCTTATGAATTACAACAGCCACACTAGGCATTATGATGTCACATGTTTTGTTTTGATTTGTTCTCACGCTCAAAAGATAAATAAATACAATTAAATTGTTGGGCAGACAGTAACAACATTTTTTGTGACAAACAAACTCATGGGTTCAGCCACAGCGGTAGGGGATTGGTCAGTTCTAACCAGACGGGAGAACACATTTTCATGCTAGCAAATGATAGCGCTACTAGCAAATGTCAGCACTGCTAACAAATGTTAGCTCTGCTTGCAAATGTTAGCACTGCTAACAAAGGTTAGCGCTGATAGCAAATATTAGCGCTGCTAGAAGATGTTATTTCTGCTAGCTAAATTTGCAATGCACTGCCCATCTTATGGTGAAAAGAGCATGTCTGTGCCATCAATCCAAGCAAGACACAAAAAAATCAACTAATTGGCCAGCCCTGCAACAATTATCGTGTTCGCTGCATCTGTGCTTCCGCCACGTCAATTTCTGAGTCAACGTAACTGCTGAAATGTAAATTAAAGCCGGCAGAGGCCATTTAGCGGATGTAACATCTTTCGACTGACACTTCACACATTCAAAGCGTGGCAGTCGAGACGAAGGTTAAAATCATCCTTCGAGCTGTGTCTGCCGTTTTCGCTACCTTGTTCAAATGACAGGTGAGGGTTTGTTCACACCTGCACTTGAGCATTTGCCACCTGAGAGTGACGGTGACTTCGTGGTGACAAAACAGGTTCCACTTACCGTTTTCCGTGTTTTCATGTTCCGTGTCGGTAAGCGTCAGATTGGAGTTGGCCCTGCTGGAGAGGCACGAGCTTCGGCCCGACTTGGGGTTGCCGCCACGGGCCCACAGCCGGACGGCGTGCTCCGGGGACGCGACGCCGTCCGTCTCTGTGTCAGCATCCGAACCCACGCTGACAGAGTATTCGCGGTGCGCCATGCCCAGCTCACCTCGGTAGGCCGCCCCGTGATGGGCAGAAGGGAGGGCGTCCCCGAAGCCGAGGTCTCGCAGGGAGAAGTCGGGACCTGCGGCCGGGCAGGAAAAAGCCACGCCTGATTAAATACGACACCGGATGCTTCATTTAGTATAATGCAGTCGGCGTTGGCGGCTGCGGTTTGACCTTGAGACATAATGGAGGGGCACTTCTCTTTTAATCATGCACGTTTGTGATCTTATGACTGCATGTGTAGCATTTAGCTTGTTGCTAGGCAACTAATCAATGACTCTCGAGAACATGTCCTCATTTTTAACAACCCCAGTGTGGTAAAGCTGTATGCAGGGTTGAAAAAGGATTCCACTGTGGAGCTCCTGAGCAGATAAATATGTTGTGGCTTGAGTGGATTCCATTGCCACTTGTCCTAAATAAAACGCTGGCATGTAACTTGGAGTTCTGAACATTCAGAAAAGATCAAATTCCTCTCGGAATGTCTGTCATGATGATCCATGAGCAGTACCTTTGCTTTCAAATTACAAATGGACTTTAAAGCTGAGCTAAAACTTGGTTGATGTTCATGTTAAGATAGCAGATAAAAAATCCCACCTTGTCGACCGAACTCATCCACTTCGTGGTGGACCAGCTCCTTGACCCGGTTGCCGTAGGCCATGCGGGCGTCGTGGTCAAAGGCCTTGAGGGTCTCGGTGGAGCTGTACGACCTCGGATGGGCTTTGCCGTCCTCACTGTCGGCCGATGAGCTGGTGTAGCGCCGCTCAGGGGGCTCCTGCCGGGCCGAGGTCAGCGAGCGGTACGGACGGCGTTCCTTTATTTCCATGGCAGTGGCGCCGCTGCACTCAGTTTTTTTTTCCGTCAACAAACACGAGTCAACTGGGACGGGTGGGTCTCAGAGATTCTATTAAAAGGACAAAAAAAAGAAAGATTTTTATGTCAAACAAAGTATGAAAGGTACAAGATCAAACTGAAATGCAAGCTGCCATGTGGCTCCTGCTAAATATTGAGCTCCCTCGTGATGCCAAACAAGAAAAAGTTTTTTGCCACCTTAAAAAAAGTTTCAAAAGGGAAGGCTTATTTTGGCGGCTGAAGTCAGGCATTTAGCTTCAAAGCAGACATTTTTTTGGCTCACAATGACCATTTGAATCAACAATCCCCACCAAATGTTTCCCTCAACAACACAAGATTTGGTGGACATGTAAATTATGAAGACCCATGAAAACTTCTCAAAAAGCATTAACACAAAAAGGCAGTCTTGGGTTCCTTTTGAGTGTCCTTTAAGACACATGTTGGGTTGTATCAAATTTTAAAAGCTTCTTCCATATTTTAGCGGATGTTTATTTTGAACTATTCGGAAAGCTCTGCTATAACCCCCCCAAAACCGCTCATAGTTTGAATTTCCCTTTTGTTTCCCATCAAAATCCAGTCCACTACCCTAGTGGAGTCCGATACTCTTCTGGGAACAAAAAACAACAGACTACAAGGTACATTCTTGAAATTTGACAAAGACTCCTTCTCCCTCACATTAGCATGGTGTCAAGGAACAGTTTAAAAAAAAACATCAACAAAATTAGCAAGTGAAACCCGGCCTCCCCCGAGAGGATGAAGAGCCCTTACAGCTGGCGAGGGGGTGGCGTTTCCGCGCACCCCCGTGCGGCCGAGGTCCTCGCACGGCGGCCTCGAGTCATTAATCAACGCCGTCCTTTCAGCTGTCGATAGGTACAAACACAAGGCAAAAACACAAGGCAACAATGGTGGTTTTTCAAGCACATGTTTTGCCCCCGAGCGGAGGCAAGTCTGCTCCAGCAGCGGCCATTGTTCCTTGCTTTGTTTTTCCCCAAGCAGTTGCTAGCGTACCATCCCAAAATGCAATGACCTCCACCAAGGAGGTTATGTTTGCATCAGCGTGGGCGGAAAATCCGCGGCGTGGTGCTTTGGAGTGTGAAGCCGTATACTGATAACAAGATGATTGTTTAAAAATCACATTCCTACTTTCAACAGACATGATCCAAATATTTTCCAAAAGATACTAGGCATTTTTCACTTCATTTAACGCATTCACTGCCACACGTGCAAAAATGTGTCCAATCCAGTGCCAGGGTTTCTATCATTGTCATGCAATACACCGTTAAAAACCTTAGACTCTATTCTTTCAGCAGAAAAAGAGTTAATTCCTAAATTAGATGGGTCTGGAGTTATATGAGCTTGAAATGAGGATGGCTGTATACAGCGCTTTAACAACAACTGAAGCTGGAACAAAGCGCGAACATGGAAAAAAGGGAAATGCTGGCCCGTCGTGGAAGGCAAAAACCATTGGCAGAGGCCAAAAAAAACAACAACAACAAATTCAGGAATAGCGCCCTACGTCATATTTTCAATTTCAGTTCAATGCCAGTGAATTAGTTAATTTTGAGGACTGATGTTTTTAGGATTCCATTTCAACTCCAAAAAAATCTGCCGATAACGTCAGTTCGAAATCAACTCTGGCATTGTTGAATGAATTTGATGACGTGGCCATCTTGCTAATTAAAATGTATTGACATTGGGACCAGCAATGGGAGCCCTTCGCTTGGTTTTGGATCAATATTGCCAGGGGGTGGAGGATGAGAGTTACATGACTCAGCATGATTTGAGTCATGACTTACATCATTTTTGGTTTCATCGCCGAGACAAGTTGACCATTTTTGTGGAGCAGGCCAAACCAGCAACTCACAAGTATACTAAATGGTAGAAGCCATCTTCCTCAATCAGGAAACACAAGGCAGCGACAATTTCATTTGGTTTCAAGGATGATGTCGTCGGACAAATCGGTGTCATGTGAAATGGCAAAGTGCCCATCTTCCAACTGAAACATAGGAGACAACCACGCCCTCATCTAATTTCATCTGAAACGTTTCCCACCCGCAAAGCGGAAAAGCTAGGTTAGCTTTGCAATGTTAGCCAAGCGATAAGAAGGCAACAAACTACTAGACTATACAGAATTTGTATTTTTTTGTGGAGGTAACGAATAAAATGAAATAACGTGACGTCTAACGTCTAACTATAACACAAGTGCGGGAACCGAATGCTAAGTCGCCGATTGCGGTAGTATGACTTGACTTTTGACTTGCTGAAGCCAACCCTTGCTTGCGCGAACTTGAAGTTGTAGACTTGGGAGCTTCTTTTTTGCCTTCTTCCTAGCACTGAGCATCACACGTCGCTATCATGTGATAAGAAGCAAATGTTGATTTGACGACAGCACCTTCATTGGGCGCGTCCAAAAGAGATAGCTGCTGTATTTTTTTAAGCGTTATCATCATCTCGGGAGCAGGGCGGCATGAGAAACAAGTGAGGAGAAAGGTTAATGAGGAGACACTCACAAAGAGGAGTTATTTACAACCGACTTTGACAAACGACATGTCGGCTAGCGTCCAAATGAAGATAGTGACCAAGCGGTTTCATTTCAAAAAGTTCCCCCCGCAACCACCTGAAACCACTAGTGCATTATCTCGCCAATGATTCCAAATTGATTAGGAGTCGGCGGTGGGGGACAAAAGAAGTGATGGATGGTCTGTTTTGCCATCTTTTTTCCAAACAATTCGCTGAGTCATCATTTTCCAAGAGCATTGTTCGCGATTGGCAAAAGGCACCGCATATTGGTCGGAGGCAAAGCACATTAAAACATTTCAAATGAGCAATGCATTGCACTCATTAGCTCACGTAGAATGTGTGCGTGTGTGTGTGTGTGTGTGTGTGTGTGTGTGTGTGTGTGTGTGTGTGTGTGTGTGTGTGTGTGTGTGTGTCTCATTACAGTCTCATTAAATGATCCACACAGCGCATCTTCATCGGCGCAGCGAGCACATGTTGGCCAACTGGGACTTGGGAAAGGTATGCAATATATTATGGATGTATTATATATACCCGTACAGCATCTAATGTTGGGCAAATGCACGGTAAGAATACCAATCGGGATGCAACAAAAGCTTTACAATCAGATGCACATTTTGCAAAAGGTAGAAACGTGCCTTGGGGGATTACTGAAATATGGCCGGGTTGAGAAAAATTAATGGGATCAAGTAACCTGTGTTTTTGTCCAACATTTGCAGATGAGTCTACTTGTTTTTTTTTCTTTCGAACTATGAAATAAAGTCCGGGAAGCTGTTGCAGCATAGTGGTTAGCTTTTTCTCACAACAAAAGCCTCCACCCACATCACTTTGCAACTTGTTGACGTCTTATTTCATTGCAAATGGTAAAAAAAAAGTTTCTTAATCCCAGTTAGTCCTATTTGCCTAATTTGGCTTTGGCGAAGGTCACACTATGTGAAACTGAACTTAGTTCAAACAAATTTGACCTAAAAACAGCAAAGAAGACTTTTCCCAAAACAACCTCCAGCGAGCACGTCAGTCACTTGTGCGGTGTTAGCCTTGCGCTAATCTGTCAAGTCGATCCAGCCATCACACCCCTCGCCCCATCCCATCCTCCATGCACACCGCAGGGACCACCAGGCCCAGTGAAAACATCGCTTGCTTGTTTTGTGCCCAAGCTCATCGTTGCAACCGTTGCTCTGGTGTCAGGAGTCACTTAAAAATGTCATCTGAAGGAAGTGGGCGGCACAATCGGGGAAGGGTGGCTTCAATATAAATGCAAATGACTCCATGCTATCCATCACGCAATTAGCCGGTGTGCTGAGAGTTGCTATTCAGCACCGCCGCGTATAAATCTCACTTTCTTTTGTCTGCCGTCATTAACCGCATGCCGCTCTTTACGTGAGACACAAACCGGAACAAGACAGTGGGAAACCGTTGAGGAATTTAGACGGCATTCAAATATATCATCCAGTGATTTTTTTTTCTTTTTGTGTTTGTTTTTTTTGTTGACGACAGGTCACGACCAAATTCAAACAGACAATCGCAGAACCCTGCGATTGGTTCGTAAACATTCGCAAGTAATCAAAACCACGTACAAAAGTTTTAAAATTGCTTATTGATGCCACAAAATCGTGACAAAGCATTACTTTTTTATTTTACAAGGCAGTCAAACCACTTCACCGTGGTTTGACTGGCACATTGGTTCAGATCTCTCACTTCAATACACTTCTATGACACTGCTGCAATACTACTTTCCTATTTCCTAGACGACTGCATCTCTCCGTGGCCTTCTCACACCAAAATCCCAAAACAAATTTGGAATTTGCACTTTGTTTGGGCTTTTGTGCCGCTCGAAGCTTTGGACTCGAGCTTTGGCCGCTCTTGCGCAGTGCATCGCAGCGTTGGGCTGACATCGGCGACATTGTCTGGTCGGTTCATTGAAAGCCGAGAAAGGTGCACACAGGCGCTACTTCTCCTCTGGAAGTCTTTCACATGGCGGACCTCCATTCAAAAGCCTGCTGGCTTGACATAAAGGTATGTTTTCAATAGAGATTTCGGCCTGAGAGGCCTATGTGTGTGTTTGTGTGTGTGTGTGCGTATGTGTGCGTGTGTGCGTATGTGTGCGTGTGTGTGCGTGCATGTGTGTGTGTGTGTGTGTGTGTATGTGTGTGTGTGTGTGTGTGTGCGTGTGTGTGTGTGTGTGTGTGTGTGTGTGTGTGTGTGTGTGTGTGTGTGTGTGTGTGTGTGTGTGTGTGTGTGTGTGTGGCCAGTTCCGCTGAATTGCTCGCCAAACAAATTGGAATTCAGCCTCAGCCAAGCAAGGCTAAAGGAGGGAGTGGGTGGTGGCGGGGGGTGGTAAGGGGTGTTGGGGTACCAGGGACTCCTTCCAGGATCAAAAGCTAACCCCTCCAGCACACCAGTGCGTTCAACTGAATGCGTAAAAAGTCCTCAACATAAACACAAGTCGACGACTGACTGCAGCTGGAATTCACCGCTAATCAGTAGCGCTTGGTGCTTAGGCAGGGAAGTAAGAGGGGGTGAGAGTTACATGGCTTGAGTCAGACTTGAGATTTGCGTGGTAAAAAAGTGAATGACAGTTTGGACTTGGCAGGCTCGATTTTCATGAGACTTTGTCGTGTAGCAACAGGACATGACAAGACTTTCATGTTTACATTTGGGGATAGGGTGTCAGTGGATTTGTTTCTGAATGGAACGTTTTGTTAACTCTCAGGGTTGTGTCTTGGATAAAAATCAGGAAAGAGGAAGACCACACGCTAGCCGAGAGACTCAAAGGTAAGAGAAAGAACCCACAAAGACACAATGCTAGCTGAGCTTCTTCATAGTTGAGCATCTTGCGAGCTGAGCTTCTTGCTTGCTTGTCCAATGCTAAGTCTATGTATGTAATGTCTAGGTCAGGCATGGGCAAACTACGGCCCGCGGGCCACATACGGCCCGTTAGGCTTTTTAACCCGGCCCGCCGAACCTGCCCAAATTATAGTAAAAAAAGTGTCTGAAACTCATGACAAAAAATTAGCGGACAACAGGGCAGATAACTGAAAAGTTGCCTGCCCCATTTTTCACAACTTGAAGCACAATGAGAAAACTAAACACATTAATAAACATTTGACACAAAGTATAAAGTTTTTTTTAAATCTAGAATGTACCAACGACAAATGCTACCTTGCTTAATTTACACGGTAAATGTGCATGGCTTTAGATTTTGCTGCAGTCGTCGCTCGTCATTGTGGTTCACAATGCAACGTTTGCATTACTTCCTACGAGCCACTAAGCCCCTTTCATAAGTCTCACGTACACTTTACAGTCACGGTTTAATGTAAATTTACGTTTTGTAGCGTCACATATGTTGTTAGCTTCTTTTGAATCTTTCTTCTGGACTGAGGTTCTTTGCATCTATTTTGGAAAATTATATTCAATTGCACGACTTTATAACGCTTGCGAAAGTCCGGAAGAAAGAAGCAGGCTTCTGATTGGCTGCCGTGCCGAGTATGCAAATTTCACTGCAGGTAGCCTATGTCTGTGTGCTCGGCGACGGTACAAGTGTATTGTTTGCGCGTGAAGGCGAGGGCGTCAGTGAGGAGTTTGTTGAGCGCGCGGTCAGGACAAACCATCTATGATTTGGCGGAATTTAACACAAGTCGGTATTATTGAGCTTGAATATTTCGTTGTGGAATAATATGTTTTGAATGATGAAAGTGATTCCATTTTTCAATAAATGTTGATTTCTTTAACTTTGCCCCTTCAATGAAAACTTATTAAAAACAGACGCAATCTTGATGAATCACAGTGCATATGTTATTTTAATCTATTTCCATTTCCTCCTCCAAGTATCTGCGAAATAGTATGTAAACGCCATATTCCTTGAGACAAATTTATTAACTGATCAGGGATATTTTTCACATTTGAAAGACTGTTAATAAATTGGGTTCTTACTGTGCTATGAGGTTTGTACACACTACATTTAAAGGACAACCGGCACCATTTTTTTGTGTTTCCCACTGACACCAGAAAAACGTTTTATAGCATCTAAAATACCCAAAACAGGCAGGCTGATATTCTTAGTTAAATGAAAAACACCAATAAAAATGACTTCAAAATGAATCCGGAAATGGCCAGTTTCAGAAGGTCCCACCCCCTTGTTCGTGACGTCACGCCAAGACGTCTTGCCTTGCTCGAGAATCAAAACAATGGCTCCAGATTCGGAGAAGATGCTTTCTTGTTACTCATCCAGTTATGAATATGATTCAAATAGTTCTGAAGAGGAAAGCATAAATGTTTGCAATTGATTCAAGGAGTCCTCCCATATCAATTCGAGCCGTCAATGACAGCAATGTAGCACCCAGAAAATGCAGAAGATTGCGCCCAAGCTCCGTTGGAAATGGGCTGATTTGCCAGCTGGGAATTTGCTTTAGCGAATATCAAATAGTTGTCTTGGTGCAACACACAACGATTCACCATGGCGTTATTTATGTATTTTCCTTCTAATTTCGCCATCAACACGAAGTTTTCAGACCAAAGAAAGTACCCAAAATGCATTGTGTGTCGCTTTCTCGGTCAGGGGCGGTCCAAACGTGACGTCACATGGGGATCGTCATCAACTCGAAAACAAGACTTCGTGAATATTCAGCGCAAGTCTTAGAACGTAAACTATAGCTATATGCTGTGGAATCTTTGTAAAATACGCTCAGTCAAAGTCATTTGGAGTGATTTTATAAATTATGGACATAACTTGTCCGGAGGCGTCGGTTGTCTTTTAATGCTTTAGGTTTAGTATTTCCGGCCCAAACACTCCCTCCAAATGCTCCTGGCCCGGCCCCTCTGTCAAATTTTAGAACCCAATGTGGCCCGCGAATCAAAAAGTTTGCCCACCCCTGGTCTAGGTACACACACACAACGACAAATACAGTAAAGTCTCATTATATCGATATTCTTGGGAGTCAGAAAAAATGTCGATATAACCGTACTGTCAATATATCTATCCTGCGCCGAACTGCATTAAAGGGGGGGGAACACGTAAACGGGGTATCTTTGATATGGCATGTCATTTTATCATTGAGTTCATGGATTGTGTATCTAACATGCTTTTTATACAGTAGTGAAGTGAAAAATAAACTTGTGCATAAAATAAAAACGTCATTTACACTTTATTAATGACTATTTCCTTTCAAAAATGCAACCAATGCAAAATCCTCACGTTCTATTCACACGAAACCAAGAAAAAATCAGTCATTGTTGCAAGCGATAAAGATATATGAATGCTACACAATTAAATACATGGATGTAAAACCAAACATGCAACGTTTACATTACTTACGTTGATGAAGTATTCTGCTGCACGTCACGTCAAACTCTTTCGCGGTGAAGGATTTGCGTGTTGGATTGTCCTCCACAGCCACGATTGCCTTGTACGTTGTTCGGATATCACAATTCTTACGTTTCCCCATGGTTGAAATTGGTGTCAAGCAACAGTAATGTATTTTAGCTCTGCTACGCTTTTTTTATTGTGCTCGGTAAGACAGGTCACAACACGGAAAATGATGACGTGACTGGGGTTGGGAGGACCCGACAACGGGGTTCGAGAGAGTGCCTGACTAGAATGACTGTACATGTTTGGTCTGAGAACCGTGTTGCACCCAAAAGCCGCCAGAAGAGGGTATCCAAGCTCCATATAAGGAATCTATCAGCATCTGCTACACACGAGCTGGCGTCTGAAAATGAAAATGGCGTCTGCTACACGGGAGCTGGTCACGTAATCAAGTCACGTGGCCAGGTCACGTGACCAGGTCTACCAACTGCGCGACGATACAGCGACCGATACAGATTTCGATAATGGTGGTACTGTATAGAAACCCCTGAGCAAATGTCGATTCACCATAAGTATCTTTTGTATGGATATAAACAAAATGGCCGGCGGGAGATGAAAAAGAGCACCGTAGTAACCGGATTATCGTAAAAACCACGAATCGTACTAAACGGAACTAATTATACATAAAAAGACTAGAAATGTGCACGGGAAATGAAAATAGTGTCGTAATAAGCAGTATTATCAATATAAACGATATCGATATAACGAGACTTTACTGTACATATTAATTTTACATACAGTGATACCTCGGCTTATGAACGCTTTAGCCATACGAACGTTAAATTCGCGAGAATATAATCTTGGCATACAAACTACTTTTTGGGAAATACACGGAGTGCCACAATGAGTGATGTGTCATTCGCGAACGAGCTGGTTCTTGGAGCTCCTAACAAGGATTCCCCGCCCCCAGTCTTCGGTTAAAGCCACATGTGATTGGTCAAGATCCGTGGTAGAGGAGGGAGGAGACACACGCAGCAGGACACACGCAGCAGTGAGGGGAGGGGTTACAGAAACAGAAACACACACACACATACACGAAAGGGAGACGACAGAGCTTGAAACAAAAAACAAAAGTGAAAAAAAAAAAAAAAACCAAAGTGAAAAGGTGAGCACATGGATAGAAAACACAGTGAAATTTGGACGCATTTCAACTTTATTGATAGTTCAAAGGCAGTGTAGACGGCAAGGTTAAAATATCCCATCAATCAGGCTCCACAAATAAACCGCACAAGCCATCTGTATAATTTGAAGAGAACATACAAGCAAGGGAACTAGCTATTATTGAAGTTTCTAGTGTTTCTGCTTGCATCTGTTACTGTTGCAATATCACAACTTCTAAGATGTACAACCCAGAGGTCCTTGATACACTTTATGCAAAAAGCTATCCATACCATCAAGCCATCAACGACCATCACAAAGGTAAATACAACAACTTTATTATATAGTACAGTTTATTTCTTTAATTACAATACGCTAACACATTTATTTTACATAAAATAATGTATGCTGTGTGTAGTTTTAAGGCTTATTTAGTTGAAAATTATGAAAAGATCCCTTTGTTGCATGAATTGCTCTCCAGCAATGTCAATCACGTAGGTTTATTATCTTTGTAAAAGCAGTGCTGGCGATTACATACGCGGGCCACAATGAGCTGCATTATTTATGAACAACACAATTATATCCTCAACGTGATCAAACGAGTGAACGACGGGAAAGTGCACGATTATCCATCCATCACTTGTGCGAAATTGGGCCAATTTGCACCACACGTAACGACGCTAGCATGGATTTTAGCCCCGCCTGGCTGTTCCAAAATGAATCAGGAAACAACGCACGTGAGACACACACAGCAACCGGCGAATGGAGACAATATAAGCAGCAGCTGCCCGGCATTAGTGTAATGACGGGGGGTGTCTCTTTCCGTGTGGTAATGATGTCATTAAAACAAATAAAAAAGCCTCACTCAACTGGAGAAAATGGTGATGATCCAAGCATTTACCACAAACAAACGAGACAATTCTTACCTGAGGGATTAAAATAGACCGATCATGATCAAGCTGAAACAAAGTATGTCCATTTTTTTTTAATACCTGATGTCGGTCACGGAAATTGCAAAAGAAAATATCAGCGCTCAGGTCAACGTCTCTCAAAATCATAATTCCACACTGCAAACTAATTCCACAAGCAAACAAAATGGCCGGCAGGACATCGTTTATCAGACCTCCCACGGTCAGGCTTTCTTGAAATAAACTGCACCCGCATACATATCTTGAAAGAAAAACAGTGTTCAACAAAACATCGCTTTTTGCTTTTTACTTGTTCTTCCCATGAGCGGATGATTATACGAACAACTTGACTGTGAAATATATAATGAACACCGACATTTTGGATCCAGATGTGGCTACAAGAAAGTGAATGGTGTGTGTGGACGTGCAACGCCACCCCACTGAAAAACATCTGACTACAACCATGGTAGTCAGACGCGCAGGAAGGCCTGAACCCGCATTCAACCTCTGAAGCTCCGAACGACGAAGCAGACATGCGAGCCACATGCCCCCCACTCAAACCAAAGTGCAGCAAACAAGTACAATAGCTTCAGTGTTGTCACATCTCGTCGCCGTCCTGGGCGCGCCCCGCCCCTCCTGTCACCTCCTCCGCTGCTCCCGGGAGACAGCCCCTCCCATCATCACGCACCTGGGTCCCCACAGCTGATTGTCATTCCCTTGATTGTGCCTTCTGACTATATCTACCGATCGCGCCATACAGTCGCCGTCGGAGTATTCTGAAAGCCACCCTGTTACTTCCGTGCCGTCAGATCAGCTGTCACCGGTCTCCCTCACTCACCTCATCCTGCTGTCATTTTTTCATGCGTGCCTCAGTAAAGACTTTTGTATACGAGTATCTGTCTCGCCGTGTATTTTGGATCCACACTCCCCGCTTTCCTTTCGTCACTCGAGCCCAGCCCTCGAGCCTCAAGTGACGTGACAAGTGTCTCATTTAGACTAATAGGAATGTAGTAATTGTGTCAAGGTATCAATGCTTTTCATGTAACACAAACATGCTTCCGATGCTGAGTGTTTTGAACCAGTGTGACAAATTAGCCTTTAGATTTTGACTCAATGTTAGCAAATGGCAAGTTGCAGACGGTCAGAGTCCGAAAACACCTGTTGCGTTGAACGGCGGGTAACGCAGCACCTTCTGATGTATATAAATTTAATCCAGCCACTGAATGATGATCGATCACCAAGGCTCAAGCCCACAATTGGTATCGGTGGTCTCATCTGGACCCGGCCTGGCACAGAAAAGGATACTTCCATCAATAAAACCTTATAAGAGTTAGAAAGTGCCCATTGCGGCCTGATTGATCTGATTAGGTTGCCTATTCCCATCACTTTCGTTTTCTTGCCCCACAGGTGTGCCCTGAAAGACTCTCATGATGGACATGCAGGACCCCGACGCGGGAAGTCCAAATTATTCTCCAGTACAGAGCGGCACTACTTTGACCCCCTTAGGTTGTTTTGAAAGCTTCTCTGTATTTCCCCACCTGTGTCATGTCACGGTGACCCCAGCCTAGTGAAGAAAAAAAAAGACATTATTTTCACACGGCCTCTCTCTTGCACGCAACTTAATGCAGCTAATGGATAGACGCAAAGGGAAGCAGCGATTGCTGTTTTGGTACACGAGCGCAACAAGCTGACGTGCATTTTCATTCTCTGTGAAAAAAAATACCCTTGTGCTTGCTTTCAATTAGAATCTGGCTCGACAAAAGGCGTACGTAGACAGCTTTAAAGAGCAGAGATGGACATAACGGCTGACTCAAAGTCGACGGAAGCATCTTGCATCAGATCCTCTCATAAAGAGCCGCAAGCTTGACATCAAAAGTTTCAAGATACCCGATTCTGAAAAAGAGACATGGTTAGTTGGCAAGATTTGAACTGCATATCATGGAAGACAATCTTCTGCATACTGCTAATTGTGACCGTTGTCTGAAAAGACACAGGAAGTCATGGTTCAAAAGTAGCCATTTTTGAGCTTTTTTCGAAGTTACCGTCAAAGACAAATTTTAATTGACGCGTCCTGAAACGGAAGAACAAAACTCAAAGCTTGGCAATGTGGTTCGAAGCGACTTTTTTAGGGTGATTTGGGCTATTCACACAAGAGGTTTTGTTTCACCGGACGAATGGCAACTTTCAACCGTCGTCCCCCTGACAGATGGGCGACAATTTAAGTCAACCATGCTAACCGTGAGGACTTCCGAGCCACTCAGAAGAAAGTCACTTCAGACACCAACTGCTAAAGCTTTATTTTGTTTTCCTTCCGGGAAAACACTTTAAAAACTCTACACAATATTAAAACAAGATGCTCTTCACTCTGAACCCCTCAAAAGTTTGTGTTGCCCATTTATCTGACTCTGACGCAAAAGAAAGGCCAAAATAGTGAGAGCAACGTCTACGTTTGAAAACGACCGTGTTTCGGGCAGAGCCGAAAGCCCCCCACCACCTCAATGCGCAGCGGGGCAAACGCTGCAATTATTTCATTGAGACACAAAGCACTCACGGAGCCTTGCTAACAGCAGAATGTCTCATGGCAAATAATGGTGGCATATCACACACGTACACAGGCAGACCCCCCATGCCTCCCACCCCCTCACCATCCACCAGTTTGTCTGCAAATTATCATCAGCGCCAGATGTGCAGATTGCAACACAAAACGGCACACATAAGCTGTAAAGCTTTTGAGAGTTACAAAAAAAAAACATATGCTTCATCCCCTGAGTTAAAACGGTTATAGACTACGTTACCCATAATCCTCTTTGTTTTATCTGCTCGGCATTGGGACGATGGCAGTCTTCCAAGCTCTGTCTTTCCGTTTTCAAAACCCAACATCTTGCATATATTTTAAGTGAATCAAGATTAACAACCATTGTGACCACAATGAATAATCCCAAACCATTAAAAAAAATGTAAAACTTGATAAAACTTTGCTGAGAAAGATGACAACTTCTGTGATGAAGGCACTATCACATTATTATTGTGGTTGTGGTTTGATGCTGCACTGAGTCACAGACCACAATTGACGTTAAAAAAAACTCACATAGTGTCCTGCTGCATGTCTTTTGATTTTATATATATACAGTAAAGTCTCGTTATATCGATATTCAAGGGAGTCGGAAAAAATATCGATATAACCGGGACTATTGATATATCCGACCCTGTTTGCATGTAATTTTCTCCGTGCCTGCATAGAAATAGCATCGATATAACCGGGACTATCGATATATCCGATATCGATATAACGAGACTTTACTGTATATATATATATATATATATTATATTATATTTTTATATATATATATTTTTTTTGACGCAGCAGTTGTGAAAAATGTGACTTTTTTGGTAACCCATAATAATGTCATAAAAGAACCAAACTTCATGAAAGTTTTTGTGACAAAGAAGTATCTGTTCCAATCACTCTATCAGAGAAATAATAGTTGTAGTTGTAGTTGTATGTAAACTTGTGAACTTGACCACAACTGTATATATATATATACTGTACTGTATATTGAGGATGCAGCCCGGTAGTCGAATGGTTAGCGAACCGGCGACCTCTGCACTGTGAAGCCGGTTTGTGTCCCGGTCCGGCCTCCCTGTGTGGAGTTTGCATGTTCTCCACGGGCCCGCGTGGGTTTTCTCCGGGTCCTCCGGTTTCCTCCCACACTCTAAAAACATGCATGGCAGGCAGATTGACCACTCCAAATTGTCCCTAGGTGTGAGTGTGAGAGTGACTCTTGCACGTCTTTGTGTGCCCTGCAATTGGCTGGCAACCAATTCAGGGTGTCCCCCGCCTCGTGCCCGAAGACAGCTGAGATAGGCACCAGCACCCCTCGCGACCCTGATGAGGAATAAGCGGTACAGAAAATGGATGGAACAAAGGAGCGTCAGCTGCTATTTGAAGGGGGGGGGGGGGTGACAAGCACTGGACGAGCATGGTGATAAAAGACAAAAAAAGTAAATAACATCAATCGATGTTGGACTTCTCCTATAAAACCTTTTGATGCTGAACTTCTGGGAACTGAAGACAACTTATTGATGCTGCAGTTCCAGAAACCGAAGACGAACAATTGATGTAGCCGTTTTTTGAAAAGCAAAGCACCAAAGCAAACTACTCATGATATGGAGCTTACAAACGCTTGGACTTGCAAAAAAAAAAACTATCTGGTTATTGTGATTCCTCAAAAAGAAAAGAACTAATGTGCAACACAAATGACCGCTTTCAAAAAAGCAACATTGTTTTCGTGAACTACAGCGACAACGTTTACGTAAAATCCACTTCTCTCCAGTTCTGTCACATTCATCGTGCGATTTGCTTATTAAAATCATCTGTTGTGCCCTCAAATAAGCCCACCGATGAGCTCATGTGAGTACCCCTCACCCTCCACCTCTTTCTTTCTAAAACGAAGAAAAGCCAGCCATCGTAAAGATCGGAGGCAGGCGAGGACTCTGCTCAAGTGCACTCATTGTCTCCCGTTTAAGTGGGGTCAAGAAAGACGGCGTCCATAAAAAACACCCACCACCACCAATAACTCCCCTCCGCGTTCTGAGTCCCCGAGAGGAAAGCATCACCAAAAAACATCCACTCTTAACCCCCGGCATACCAAGTAGGCTCTCTCGGGCACAAAGGCCGGCTTTGTGCTGGAGCACTCAAGGTGCTCTCCAGCGAAAGACCCTAATAAGTTGGACTAATGGCAAGGTGGGGGCTGGGGGCTAGCATTGGTTAGGTTGTTTTATTGTCTTCCCCATATGTAGGTTTGCACTTTTTGGATGCAAGTGGTGGCAAATTATTTTGCAGAAATCTCAAGTCAAGGTTATGGGATTCGGAGGACCTCCGTTTGAGAACTAGGGCCATCTCGGAGAATTTCCACATGAGAAGGAAGAAGAAAGACCCCGCTGCCACGCCGAGGAGTGAATAAAACTACTCAACAAATGAAACTTAATTGAGGTCAGCGTGATTGAAGGCGAGGACGGCTGCCGCATCGCTTCCAGATGGCGAGCTGTTATTTTGCCGAGCTCCGCTAATGTGGGACGGCTTGGACGCTTGTAACCCGAGCCTCCCTTGGGCCCCGTGGCTCCTAAAGCTTGGGGAAGGGAAATGGGGGAGGTGTGTCTGTGGCTGGGGGGGGGGGAGTTACTCGGCAGGTTCATGGCGACTTCAAACCGTGGAGATGTTTGGATAGAAAGGATGATTGAAGGGGGAGATGGGAGAAGGGGGCGCTGGCAGAGGCAGTACGCGAACAAAGCATGTTAACACCGTCTCCATGTTGAACAAGTTTGAAAACATGTGCGGCTTTCCTCCACATCCTTGTCGGAGGTTTTCGAACCGAAGCCGGTGCGTTTGTTTGACGTCTGCGCCGTCTCACGCTCAACCGACCCAAGCCGTGTTTACACACGGCAATCCTTGTTTTGTTTTTTGACGCGTTTGCATCTGTTAAACTAAATATTTAGACCAAGAGGAATGCATCCATGAAATGCCAGAGGCGGGCGATTTCAGTAACATGACTTTGCATGAGTGGCCAATTTTTGGACTTGATACACGGTACAGGTACTTAGAATAGGGCAAGTTTCAAATCAAAGTTCAAGTCACAGGTTGAGTTTCAAAGTCAGGGATTGAGGGATTGAGGTTTTCAAGCCATGTTACAATGTCAGTTTGAAAGCCAGCATCGCAGGACAGAAGTACGGCTTCAAATTAGGGTTTCGGACTACATTATTGTTTCAAATTTGGAATTGAAATCATAGGTTGGTTTCACATGAGGGTTTCAAAAACGGTTTTAAAACTGATCTTAGGGTTTCAAATCCTTCATGTGGTTTCCAGTGTGACATGTGCTTGTTGTGTCAACTAGATCGGCGGTGACGCACGCATCGATGAAAAACGTCACATAATCATTTTTTGGACACGTTGGGCACAGGCGGAATTACGCCTGCTCAATTCTGTCGCCGACTTTCCACTTTAAATGTAAAATAGCTGCGGACTCATAAAATGTGATGGCCGGCACCACCACCCCCCTTCCCCCACCCGTCGTGTCATCACTGTGCGCTTTTCTTTCAATGTCTCTCGGCTGATCGTGGAACATACAAAGAGCAGAAATCTGTTTCGTTTCAATTAAGCATAAAAGTAAAGAAACACTGCAAATCTTCCGACGTTGCCGTGCCAGGTTTTGGGAGGGGCGGGGTTGCTTTGGGGGCAAGCTTGTGTGATTTAGATGAATGTTTCACTGCTTAGGCTGAGTCAGAGGAACCCTCACGTCAAGCCGCTGGGCTGTAGCTCGCAGCCTGGACCCACAGCGGCTACTTTGATTGCTCCGCAAGCTGCCCGAATAGCGTTTCATTGATTTCTCATCATTGGTCGATACCCCGTTGGGCCATCGGCGCTGTCCAAGTTACAGTTGATGTGGTGCAGAGACACGTTGAGCTTTATTGATTGCTCGACAGAGAACTAGCATGCGGGAATGGACGCTGGAGAATACATGTTAACCAGAGGGTTTAGTGACTCTTTCGCAAATACATACAGTAGCATTGGTGTCACTGACCAGCAGATATTTATGAGACCGGTGGGCCTCCAGCATTATTTATGGGGAATGAAACCCAGAATGCCAGCTCTCAAAATCCTACTCCCGGTTTGAAAACCCATTTTGACATCCTCTCCGAGATTTGAATCGGCGGCTTGATCCCTTCTTCTGAAAGCCACGCCGCATGTGTACAATCGTCCGAAAAAAAGCTCCCAATACGTAAAAATTGACTATATTAAGGCAGACAAAAGAGTGACTTGATCCTTTGAGACTGCCTATCCTATCTCCTGACTGCGCCGCTTCCAAGAAGGGATTATTGGACTATTTTAAGGGGCGACTCTGTGCTGAATCCCATGCCGAAGGAAATATTTGCATGCAGCGACTTTTGGGCGAGTATATTAAAAAAGGGAAGCAGGGTTGCATACGGTCGCCTTGCTTTTCAGTCGGTACACAATGCCGTGAGATCCGAAACTTGAGTTGTATAAAAAAAAATTACAAATAAACGTCAGATTCAAAGGCCTAGGTACCTCACGCTCTGCATTTTAAGTTGGAATTGTGGTGACTCGTTTTAAATTATTAACATAGCCTTAAATGACACTGATCTATGGCATATTTTAATTGTTGCTAGGTTAGCTTGGTGTTAGCTTAGAATTAGCTAAGAAAACCTAGTAACAATGAAACGTTAGCTGAGCATTGGCTAAGCTAATTTAGTAACAAATTGATAGATTAGGTAAAATAACGCCAAGCTAACCTGGATAGATTTATAACTGATATATTTATAATGTTACCTAAAGCATTAAAAAAAAAAACAAAAAACTGTGTTCCAACTTGGCTTGAGATTCAAATAATTTAGTTTGAACTAACCAAAAGGAACTTCCTGTTGGTTACCGCAGCTGCGTTGGCGCGTCTGAGTGCTAACCAATATGTTTTCCAAAAAAGTGAACAGAGCGTGAAGAAAGTACAAAACAAGTGCACTCCATTAAGGATCGATATGGACCTTTAATTTTACAGACTGACATTAATTTGAGAGGGAATTTGAGAGGGGTGTTCAAAGTACAATTAGTAATCATTTCAAGTTGATTTGTGACTCGTTAGTTAAAGAGTAGACAAACATGCTAATGCAGATTTTGGGTAAAAGACCAACCTCTACTCCCCCTGTCTTTATTATTATTATTTTTTAGCATCTGTCTTGAGAATGTGTGTCATTTTATCTCCTCTGCACAAGTCTTCGTTCATTGTCCCATTTAAAAAAAGCTCAGCAGGTGCATTGAATGCTGGAACGGTAAAACGTAGTAGTTGGCGACGAAAATAATCCCATCACCTTGATCGCACCGTAACACTTGGCCGCCTCACGCAGCCTCCAATCACCCCGCGAGCAGATGGACGTGTTAACACGTCCCTCGCAGTATCATTTCCACATTTTCAACTCGTGCAAACACATTGATTAGGTCTCCTGTTATTTTTATTTTATTTTTTTGGAAACAAGAAAATCGCGGAAAGCCAGGAAACAGTTTGAAATCAAAGTCCAAAAAGACAGTCAACGGTTGGACGAATACTATCGGCACTCTTGAGGTAAGTAACATGCTTCTCCTCATCCAACGAGTCAGTAAAATGAAAAAAATGAGAAGAAAAAATCATTAGCGGCAGTTGTCTGTAACAAGTGTTTTTATTCACATGGACTCAACGAGAAAAGCTGAGCCGGAGGGCCTCAGAACTCGCGCGCCGTCATGGCCGACTCCAGGCGACGAGGCACAAATTAGTCGCAAGCGCTTTCGACGGAGGCCTTTTGTATTGTTTTGTTTGGTTTCGTTTTCTCCCTGAAATTCTGCGTCGTTGCTCATTGATTCATTTTTACGCGCACACAATACAACAAACACAGACTGAAACGAAATGAGCTTTGGAATCGGGATGCGTGAACAAACGACTTCAGTTTCATAGTTATCCATCCGTCATCTGTACCACTTTATCGTAAATTCATCATTGGGGTAGCTCGGCTGCAAATTAGCCAGAAAACATATTTTGGCACCTTCTTACATGGGAAATTAGGTTGAAATTCACTACATTTGCATTTTGTATTTGTATCATTGCACTGCCCTGTAATTGCTTTTCTTTGCCACAAGGCAGCACTACCAGGACGACTATTGTCAAAATGAACCTCCTCAACTCACTCTAACAAACCCTTGGAATTTAACTAATTGCAGATGAGTATTTTTTAATGAGCAAACCACAGATAGGAAAATTGGATAATAGCAAGCAACGACACTCATCGAAATGAAACTCCTCGGCTCAGTTTGATAGTTCATTGGATACAAGATGCCATCAGATGGTGCTATGCGCAGACGTAGCCCATACGGCAAACGGTTGACTGATCCCTCCCAACCAGAACATTGCGAAATTGAAAAAGCCGAAATACAAATAAGCAGGGCTTGGCTTCCCACCCGCATGTTTGACTTGTTAAGCGCCTGACTGTTTAATCACGTCAGTGCACATTCGCCACGCGACTTTGGGATTGAGCACAGTGGCTCAAAAGTCAACGACACTCCACAACAAGAAGAGAAGCCCCTACAGTTCAACATGTTCCTTGACGCTGTTTTAATTTCTTCAAAACAAACACCAGAAAAGAACAACCTCTGTGCTGTTCTTGGGAAGGGGCAAAAAAAGAGCCAGCTGTGATGTGGATTGGCTTCCAGCGGCTCAATACAACACACTTGGTTGAGCCAAAACGTCAGCGCTGGACCAAACTGACGCCACGCGCTGAGCGTCCACCTCAGGAGCCGTGCCTGGCCCCGATGCGGTTCCTGGCATCCGCATGGGGTCACGCAATGGCAGAGACGGTCACTGTGCGTGCAGTGGAGCCTAAGGGGTGGAAAAGTATTGTCCCAATACTTCTGGCCATGTATCGTCGTACCAAAATAAAAGCAGTGACGTAAACCACGTTTGATGGACTCAATATGTGTGCTCGTGCGCGGCCGTGCACACGTTGTATACGCCGAGCCAAAGGAAGCTTCACTTTGCGTCGGCGGGAGCCAAAAAACTTTTCTTCTCACCTCTAAAAATTGATCCTAGCTGAAACAACGGACAGAAACACCAAGCGAGAAAAACAGTGCCAGTCCTTTGTGGAACTTTGCAAGAGGATATTCTGTAAATCGAGGTGGAACCAATCAGAACGACAAAAATGCAACAGCCTGAATTTCGAAGCGTCAAAATGATATTTTGAAAGAATTTAAAATTACAATTTTGCATCAAAGATCAAAGATAATCTGGCTTTTCCTTGTCGGTTTTGCGCCTGGGGTCGACGGGCAGGAGCTCCTCTCATCATGCTAACTGTTAGGGTCATTATTAATGAAGCAGGAATCAAAAGTAAGAATAAAAAGATTCTGACCCCCAGAGGACGTGATGTCATGACCGGAAGTACAAGTGAAAAACAGAAGTCAGAGAAAGTCAAACAATGTAAAGACGGACAGAATGTGTCACCATGACAGGAAATCTGAGAAAATAAAACAATGCGTAAGGAAATAGAAATGATGTTTAAAATGTGTTTGTATCGCGAATAGAATAGCCCTCACCCTAACGTTAGTATATGTAATTAATGTATTTGAGCATATTTCCAATTTCTGAAAGGCTTTGGCATACATGTGAGCATGTTTTCCCCATCAACAACTCTTAAAGAAGCCACGCATGCCGCACTGTACAAAGAAGAAAACGATCAGATGCAATGTCGAGACGAAGTGGCATAATCTTCCTATCAAAAGGTTAATCCTGCCGGAGACGTGAAATCACTCAAAAGGATTCTGGTAAAGCTACACGCGACCGGACTGGCCCGCACTCAAAATCATTAGGCAAACAAGAGATCGGCACAAGCCGTTTGGGAACGTTTGCAGGTGAAGTTGACCGGATTTTACATGATATTTACATTGAGGGTTTAATTGGCGCATGTTTAAAAGGTCTAACTGACCTCTCTAACAATGCTAAAATGTTTTGCTGAGGCTCATCGTACTTTAATGAGCACCACTTTGTTTTTTTGCGTATCAAAAATAGGACGTTGAAAATCACAAAACTAGAATTTTAATTCATCACAAAAGTGATTTTCAACAATTGTGCTAAAAATAACATTCAGCCAAAGGAAGCTTCACCTTGCGTCGTATATATATATATATATATATATATATATATATATATATATATATATATATATATCTCGTTATATCGATATTCAAGGGAGTCCGAAAAAATATCGATATAACTTCGGAGGCTGCTATCGATATATCCGACCCTGTTTGCCTGTTTGCATGTAATTTTTCTCCGTTTGCGTGCATAAAAATAGTATCGATAACGGACAGTTAGGACGGCGGACTATCGATACATCGATATAACGAGGACTTTACTGTATAATCCAAACTAGGGCGCGGATATATATGCCCACCACCTTTTCCATATCCCCTAGGCATACATACATACCATATCCACACATTTAAACAGCTTCTTCCCCCACGGGCGGCCCGGTAGTCAAGTGGTTAGCACACCGGCTTCACAGTGCAGAGGTCGCCGGTTCGCGTCCCGGTCCGGCCTCCCTGTGTGGAGTTTGCATGTTCTCCCCGGACCCGTGTGGGTTTTCTCCGGGTCCTCCGGTTTCCTCCCACACTCCAAAAACATGCATGGCAGGCAGATTGACTACTCCAAATTGTCCTAGTGTGAGAGTGACTGTTGTATGTCTTTGTGTGCCCTGTGATTGGCTGGCAACCAATTCGGGGTGTCCCCCGCCTCGTGCCAGAAGACAGCTGAGATAGGCTCCAGCAACCCCCGCGACCCTAATGAGGAATAAGCGGGACGGAAAATGAGATGAGATGAGATGAGATATACACACACACACACACACACACACACACACACACACACACACACACACACACACACACACACACACGGGTGAGTGAGGCGATCAGAGCAGATGGCGCCGACTATCGAAAGCATGTTTACTAATAATCCGTCCACAAACTCCCCTCCGTCATTTTTTTTCCCTTTTACACCACTGCTGAATAACTATTAGAGAATGATAAATGGCTTTGTGTCTGCATCGCTTCTGTCATCAGACAGCTTAAAATCAATCACACCCATGCGTTCTTTAAAGTGACAACAAAACATAAACAGACAGGTGCTGTTGTCAAGGCTCACGCCGCTGCATAAAAGAACAGGTCAGCACATTCTATACGTATTTGATAAATAAGGCGCCTTGCTAAAATGTCATCGTTGCGCCATGGCTGAGAGGGGTAAAAAATGCCCCACACGGTCTGTGACTGAAGCGCGAGAGCGCTGGCAGGCCGGCTCGCGGGGCCTCATGAATAGTGATGGCGCAACAGCTGAAGGTCAGCTCCGCCGGGAGACGCGGTTTTGCCACTTTGCTGCATGACTCTCGCAAAATGAATAGCCCGTGCAGGCTGAGACGTGTGGCAAGCGGCGCCGTGGTCGCGTACGCCATCTTTCAGAATGCAACCAACAAATGTGGTAGTCATGAGTGACTTTCACGTCTCAATCTTCAACTTTCAAGCAAGTCTTGCGTGATGCACCGTAATGGTGGCGTAATGCACTGTAATGGTGGCAAGAACCCAAAATCCCACAAAAAGTTGTTGTTTTTTTTCAAAACAATAATCACTTATAAAACATCACAAATTAAATCGGATTTTTCGTAAGTAGCCGTGTTGCTTTTTTCAGGGTCACTTGTTGCTCGACAGAATTCAGAGTGCTCAAATAGATTTTTTTTGGCCCAATACTTCTGGCCATGTATCATCATACCAAAACAAAAGCGGTGACGTTGTGTAAGAACGTGGTTTAAAAACAGTGATTTTCTCCGGGGCATATATATATACAGTAAAGTCTCGTTATATCGATATCGGATATATCAATAGTCCCGGTTATATCGATACTATTTCTATGCACGCACGGGGAAAATTACATGCAAACAGGGTCGGATATATCGATAGTCCCGGTTATATCGATATTTTTTCGGACTCCCTTGAATATCGATATAACGAGACTTTACTGTATATATATATATATATATATATATATATATATATATATATATATATATATATATATATATATATATATATATATATATATATATATATATATATATATATATATATATATATATATAGGGCACACAAACAACCAGTCACTCTCACACTCACATCTAGGGACAATTTGGAGTGTTCAATCAGCCTACCATGCATGTTTTTTGGAATGTGGGAGGAGACTGGAGGCCCCGGAGAAAACCGGGGAGACCTTGCAAACGTGGGCCCGGGGAGACCTTGCAAACTCCACACAGGGAGGCTGGACCGGGTCTTGAACTCACGACTGAAGCGTGCTATATATATATATTCTACAATGAAACCATTGTTCTGTATTGACTCAAACATTTTAGAAAATACCACCATGCAGTAGATAGACAGACAAACAGACACACACACACACATCGCCGTAACTGTTCAGTAAGCTGCAGTAACATTCACCATATTTTCGTAGGATAAAGGACATACACTTGTGAGGATTCTTATTTTGTCAGTCTGTGTGTTGCTCTACTGGTTATGTTCAAATATCTGTTGCTTTGAAGCTTCTAACGCCATAATCCAAAGTGGCTTCATGTTGAATGAACCACGTCTCTGTATCAATTTGAAAAGCCATTTGATGTGTACCTTTTAATACACGAATTAACCATTTGAGCCACTGTATTAATTCAGAACAAAAATTTTGAATTAAATAAGTGCCCAAACTGATGCCTCATCATGTTTCGAGCAATATTCCAGGCCGCTGAATACTAATAAACCTACTTCATTTTTTTCATCCTGAGACATGATATCTTTATCCAAGAGTTGCAAACTATCATCCCCTTGACCTTCCCACAGCGGCTATTCCAAACAGCTGCAAAAATCTCCCACCGCGTGCGCATATTGATCACAGCGGGGTGAAAAGGCACAGTTGTGCGCCGACGTGTCGCGACACAAAAATCGCACTGAACGCAAAAAAAACGGGCCAAGATGGCTTCATTAAAGCTGCTAATAACGTGAGCTCCGGTCGTGGGGACGGCATCATGCGAACCACTGGGGCTTAATTACCTCACGGATTTGGCCACATTTCACCAACTTGCATAAGATGTCGGCGGTCGTGATGCAACACCACTGAGGAAGGATGTTCTAACGGGAGAGCCAAACAAACCCTGATCGCACTGTTAGCGGGATGCTAACCTTCAAAACAGCAAACCATTTCTTATTTTTAGTATTATTCATGTCTTTCTTTGAGGGGACATGGAGTGTAATTACTGTCACTTTTTCCACCCCCAGTTCAACGCAAGGCCACCACGCTATTCTGGGAATTAAAGGGGGTTCGAATAGGGGAGGTAATTTGCTTTTAAAGAACATTGTGCCCACTTTGGAGGCTTGAGGAGAAACAGCGGTACTTAGAAGGAGCAGTACGGTTCTATTTCTACTCACGAGCAGCTAGTTGTCGCGTGCAGGGGGGGGGCTCTCAAACTCGCGTTCGGGAGCCAGAGCGTCAGTGGGTGAGCCAAATAGTTTCCAATAAATAACTGCCATGTCATACTTTGTTCAAATGCAAACAGACAGATGGGGACCAGCGCGCCGACCAAACAAACATCATAAAAGCAATTAGTTCTTCAGCTCGGGGCCATTTAAAAGCTCTGTAATAATTGTGATGTATCGGCATGGTTATCTAAAATCTAATGTATTTTCCTGAATCAAAAGGCAATTTTTGTTGTGATGGTCGGGGGGGGTACATAACTTTTTTTGTGTATGTTTTACTGAAACACTTCCAGGCCAGACCTGAAAGTTTCAATTGGTCAGTCCGACATGGCATTTTTTTTCCTTTTGTCCCGTGAACTGCATTTAAAAAAAAAATGACTCAACGTGTACATCGATGTCAATGTTCCTAATAATGGGATGATTTAAACAGATGGTACTTTTTGCAAGAACAAAATGTCAAAATGGACAAAAACCTCGAGGTAGGCAGCTTCAGTTGTTTTTCCCAGACTCTTCGGATGGGTGTTACCGTTCATGAACGTGGGGGGGGGGTCCATTTTGTTCGATTGCACAGTCTGTGGGACCTTGCTCGGCCGTCAAACAATTGACAGGATGAAAAGTCTTTGTGCAGGTGCATGAGGTGTATCCAAGGCGGGGGCAGGGGCGCTAACACCTGGCTCGCAGATACAAACAACTCTGACACCAACTTAAGAAAGAAATCCAAAACTGCAGCTGTACGGGCCCTCAAATTTGTGTAGCTACTCACTACCAACAAGCAAAACATGGCATCGTGTTTGATAATATAATAATAATAATAATACACTTCATTTGTAAGCGCCTTTCAAAACTCTCAAGGACACTTTACAGTCACAGGATATTTTTACTGCGGGTGAGCAGCGGCAGCCACACGCGCCAGCGTTCACTCAACCTGGAAGTAACATAAAGTTAAAAAAAACTAAATAACAAATAATATGTGAACACAAAGACATAGGGAGTCATCCATTCTTCAGCACTTTCTGTACCCTATTTGTGACATGAAGCAGTTCTAGATGAAAGAGGAGAGGATCAACGTGTCCTTTTCAGCAGTGGATCAGGGACGTCATGGTGGAATGTACACGTCTCCTACAAGCTAAATGTTGAAAGCAAACATGCAGCTGTAGCATCCATTGACGAAAAGCGATTGTCTCACATCTAATGCTGGTAACACCATAACATCTAATAATGGTAAACAAAGCCAATTCAATGAGCCATGCAGTTTGATATCAGACGATAATTCCCAAGATCCTTCTTAGCGGTATTTGGATTGGATTGGATTGGATTGGATTGGATATGCCTTTATTAGTCTCACAGTGGAGAAATTTACATTTCACAGCAGCAAAGTGATGAAAGGAATGAAAGTAGAAAAACAAAATACATGAGCTGCTGGAAAGGCAGCCACTCTCGCGGCGCCGTCTTGAAGTCAAACTAACAAAAAAAAAACTAAATAACAAATAATATGACAGCATAGAGACAATATGACAAAACAAAGACACAGAGAGACATTCAAAGCAAAAACAAAGTACCCTCGCTGAGGGAAACTTGGCTCACATCAAGTTAATGGCAGAGCTTTCTGGACAGTCACTTTTGCATCCTTCGAAGTAAAAAGGGTCCCCAAAGTGTGTGGAGCAACCTTTATTTGTCTCCTTCTTCCAACACCTGATTTAAATGATTAGCTCATCAGTGAGCTTGGCAAAAGGCTGAGAATGATCCCTTGTGAGAATAACCAGATTGGAAAATGGAGAGATGAATGGAAAGTAAAATGGCCCAGTCTGTAAAACGAAAGCTCGAAAGAAATCAAACGGTTGTTTTGATTTTTCAATGTTTTCTTTTCTTCTTTTTTGTGTTAGCTGTTAGCTATTAGCATTTTACAGAAACGCCATGCTGGGTGATTACTGAAAAAGTGGTCGTCGTCGCAAAGAATCGGAGTAGCCACCAGCTGATATATCCAAAGGGATGAAGCCATCACGTCAGAGTGAGGACGAAGATGCGGCAAGGTCAGATAAAGCTAAATGTCTTTCTTCTCCTTTGAGAGAGCGCGCAGGGGAAAGGTTGAAGAGCAGGTCACGATGCCGCTCGGCCCGGCACGTCCGTGGCCAACTTGGAATCGCTTGTTTGGGGGGGTGCTGAAAGCCTATGACCGCGTTGTTGCATACAAGCCACGCCGTCATGGGATATATTTTGATGGAGGCCCAAAAACAAATAAAAATTACTTACACACAATTTGTGCTTGCTGAAAAAGCAGTTGTACAAGAATTATTGATTCATTTGACACATAATTCTGCAGAATTATCAGTTGGGGCCTTGATCACACTCAGTGATCCATGATCCATTCAATTTGTGCTTCAAGGCGGCAATTTTTTTGAGGGGAGGAGAAGGGAGTTGTTTATCCTCTGTTTAAATTGTAAGATGGCCGATGAGAGACTTTGTATAAATGAGCCCTAATGGTAAGCGAGTCCCTTTGACAGATGGGCCAGGCAAAATGCAAAGCCTCTTTTTTTGGTGTTCATTTCTTTTTTTTCCTGGTGCAACTGAACGTGGGCGCAGCGGGTCGCCGGACTTGGATGATTAGTTTTCAGGTTAGCAATTAAAGCAAAGTAGTGAGGGCCCGTTCATCTGCGCTGGCTGCTTTAATTATGCATGCATCTCTCGTGGTGCCCTAATGTGAGGCAATCGTTTGCCCCTCTTATGTTGACCAAATAACAAGAAAGAAACAGCCACGCAGTCACAACCGGTGCAAAAATATAAAACAAAAAAATAAATGAAGTAAAATAAAAATCTAGTTATTTTAACACACTTGTCTTAAAGTAGCTGGAATGTGACGGCTTAATGTGACGATGAAAAGACATTTCGTGGAATGCATTAATTCAAAAGCAAGCGTTTGCATCTTCAGATCGCGCTCGCTCGATGTGAAAAATCTCAAGGCACGCGGCCAAAAGAAAATGTCACAAAGCAGAGAGAGACAGGAATAATGATAACCTTGTCTTTATTTGCTCCAACATTTAATCAATGCGGGTATAAAATCTCAGCCTGCTACATCAAACACAAAGCTTTTATTCTTGAAAGAACACTGATTTTTTTTTCTGCCTGTCACTTTATATTGCGAGCAAAAATATACAAACACGGCAAGTTTTTTTTTAACTTATTCACTGCCTTTCCCGAATTTATTCAGGAATGGAAAATTCATGCGCACCAAATCCAGCAGACATTTAAACAGCTTCTTCCCCCAAGCCATTAACTCTTTGAACTCTTCAACAGTAGCCAAAATGGAACTGTATAGTGCCACTTAGCAGTTTTTTTTGACGACGATACTAGTGCAGGGTGTTCTACCGGAAACAAATTCCTTGTGTGTTCTACATACTTGGCAATAAAGATGATTCTGATTCTGATTCTGATTCTGATTCTGATTCTGATTCTGATTCTGATTCTAATTCTAATTCTGATTCTGATTCTGATATGACATGGAGCGCCGTTCCCAAATGTGTTCGTATTTTGGTTTTTCTTGCAGAGGGGTGCTGATAGCGCTGGTAAGACCTCTGGAATCTTTTTCCCCGCCCATAGTTCAAGCTCAGATAACTCCAGACCATATACCTTAGGAATTAACTATTTTACACTGAATTGAATTTTTATGTAGTCCTAAAACTCTATATTCTGTGGGTGCTGCAATTTTAGTGAAAATGACAAAACCCTGGCACTGGAGTGGATAGATTTTTGCACATATGGCAGTGAATTTGTAAATGAATTGGATTTTTGTTTTTGATCACTTAGGTCAAGTTGGATCATTTCCAGAGGCAGCATGGTGAGGAACCGATAATCATGTCCGACTCACAGTGGAGAGTTCTCAGTTCGATCTGGCCTCCCTGTTTGTAGTTTGCTCTCCCCTGGCCAACGTGGGTTTTCTCCGGGTACTACAGTTTCCTCCCACATTCGAAAAATAGGCACGGGAGATGGACACTTGAAATTGCCTCGTGGTGTGATTGTGAGTGCAAATGGTTTTCTCGTGTGCTGTACGATTGGCTGGAAAACTCGTTCAGGGTGTCCCCTGCCTACTGCTCGAAGATGGCTGGGAAAGACTCCGGCACACCCGCTACTCTTCTGAGGACAAACGAATTAGAAAATGGACGAATGGATAACTTTACTCATTTATCACATAAGATCAAATGGCACCAGTGTACCTAATAATGTGTCCGGTGTGATCAAGTTTTGAGCTGTTGTGCTGAGGGACGCTTCTTTTGTGATGCGCACAATAACAAAAATTGCTTTGTGGTGTTCACGCTGCTCATAACAATCCTAATCGTGATTATTTGAAAGGGATCGACAGTGCGTTGATTCCCTCCTGGCGGTCTCCGAAGGGAGCGGGAGGGGATGTTTTGTCTGAGATGCCTCAGCGCCGTCGTGAGTTCAAACGTTTACGCAGCGGTTTTACAGGAAGACGGGTAAGAACGATTTCTCCTGTTCATCTTTGGGTGTGGCAAGGCAGTGTTGCTGAACTCAGCGTAATCTAAATTCGTATTTTGTCATATTGAGGATTTTTCTTTGGAAAATAACCGTCATTTCTTTTAATTTTTTTTTTAATTTATTTCAATGATTTTTTTCTATGCTTTTGGGTCACCTCAGAAAATGCGACAAGATGGTGACAAGCCCAATCTAAATGGGAAAGTAGTCATTGCTATCAAGGAAGTATGTTGAAGTGTTGCAACTGTAGTAAGATGATTGGAGCTATGATAAGGGATCACTTTAGATTGGGTTGTTAGCGTAATATAGAGTCTTTGCCATACAGGTATGTTTTTAAAATCAAATGATCTTTTAACTATGCATTTTTAATGTGAATGCGATATGAATTAGTATGAGAAAATATTTGTGGTCAATGTCAACTAAGAACATGGGTCATTGAAACCAAGCCAAATTTAGTGATGTCATTTTTTTTTTTTTTTGTTTCAGTGTCACGATTTGCAAGTTGGTGGTGGTGGTTAACCCCAAAAAAGCAGGTAAGGGGGAGGAGCAGAGTGTATTTGACAAGTTGTATTAAATAAAGTCAGCAGGGACAAAATCTCAAACAACAAAGTGATCAGAACAGAACGGTCCAAAGTAGCAAACAAATCCATGAGTAAAACATGACTAGACGAAACAAACCTGACAGGGTGAATAAAACAATGACCTCACACCTGACAGACATTTACGACCTTCCAAAAACTTTTCAAAAATTAAAACCCCAAACTTTTGGAGTGTGAGGCATATGCGCTTGCCTAGGTCAAATTCAACCTTCTCCATCAGCCATTTGACTAATTTTTCCCCATTTCAACATCAATAAAAACTCACAAGCGAATAACATCACTTCAGGCCCCGCCTACACCGGGTGACATCGGCGAAAAGGCTCTGCGAGTTCCCTCCTATTGACTTACTTTGCCTCATTCTGTTACAGGTGACCTCATTTCCAAGCCAGAACTCAATATCCAATCACATCCGTGACTACTCAACAGACATTAAAGGACACACACACACACACACAATAATAATTATAATAACTATAAAAATAAATTAAACTGCAGAATGAAAGTGGCTCATAAATGGAAGAGTGGACACAAGTAGTTTCGATGCAGCCAATCGGAGCCGGTCAGAGAAGGTTTGAGCTACTAGTGCTGCAACCCCTCCTTCCCTACCTGCCTCCCTCCCCCAACAATGGCTCCTGTGGGTCAGACACACTCACTCACTTGTACTCCTTGTCTGCTTTCACACGCCGTTTGGGAACTCCTCAGAATGAAGCGGCATCACAATACAACCTCACAAAACTTGATTGTTGCTTCATAATTACATGCTTGAACATTTTTGGAACTGTTATCAATCATTAAAAACAGAATAATAGACTATGAAGTGTATTCTTAATTTATTGGGGGAATCTATTTTTTTTTTGTTAAAAATATTCTTCAATATTTCAATTGAAACGATACCATGTGTACAATGTGCATTGACACAAACAGGTGAGACAAACCGTTTTATAAAACATATTTTCAAATTGAATAGGAAAAGTACATATAAATTCAAAAATTAAAATATAAAAATGTTTAAGAATGAAAAAATGTGCTCCGTGGATTAAAAAAAACAATGCAAATGTCCTCACTGTGGGACTATGAAAGGCTTTCTGATTCAGATTCTGATCCCCTAATTCCACAAAATATGCTTGTCTCAATACACGTGTAAAAATGTGAATCATATAAATGCTATATATTTTTAATAAAAAAGCATTCTATCCATTTACAACAACACCAGCATAGTGCAATTTACCCCGCAGCCCATTACTAAGCAGTCCATCCATGATGTTCAGTCCAAGTGCCATTGCAAGGCCACCATCACCACCATCCTCATCCTCCCTCCTACCAACCATCTGGGCACATGTTTGGGACCCCCCCCCCCCCCCCACACACACACACACACACAGTCCGCGCCTCGACTTTACCGACAGCAAGCACATTTCTCCTCACGTATGCGCGCAAACACGCAGAGCACGCGTGCAGGTAGGCCGGCGAGCGACGGAGAGAAGGTGCGGTTCAGAGGGGATGAAGAGGGGATGGGGGGCAGAGCAGAGAAGAGAAGAGACGAGACCCACATCTGCGTGCACGACGTCTATCCCAACGAGCATTTCTGCAGCTTACCATAGCGGAGACAATGCAGCAGGTCCCGTCCGGGTCCTCACTTCACTTGATGAGCTACACCCCACCCGCCCCCAACACCAGCCTCCAGCACCCACAGTCGTGGATGCGCGTTATTTCCACAGGACACGTTGTTACGTGAAAAGGAAAAAAAAGGGAGACAAAAATGGTCCTTTTCTCCTCCCTCGTTTCCGTGCGCGTCGCTCCGAATATTTTCAAAAAAAAAGAAACAAAAATACGAGATGTGGGGGGAGTGGGGAGGATCACCGCTCCCGTACACGCACGTCAACACGTCCACGTTGTTGGAATGCAGGTGATTTTTCCTTGGAATTGAAGATGGGGTGGCTGGAGAAAGGGGGAATCAGGAAAACGAGGTGTCACGGCGACGAGGCAGCCATCCGATGTGCATGCAGGGGAGTGACAAGCTGCTTCTGCTGCTTCTGCTTCTGCTTCTGCCTGCTCCCGCTCACTGAGCACACGCCAGGCAAACAGGGTCCGTGTACGCCCCCTTCCGTGCCAGGAGGCTCCGGTCCCTGCAAGTGGCTGCAGCTTACACCGCTACACACACACACACACACACACACACACACACACACACACACACACACACACACACACACACACACATACACACACACACACACACACCCACACACACACGCACACACACACGCACACACACACGCACACACGCACACACGCACACACACACACACACACACACACACACACACACACACACACACACACACACACACACACACACACAGTCACACTCTCTCTCTCTCTCTCTCTCTCTCTCTCTCTCTCTCTCTCTCTCTCTCTCTCTCTCTCTCTCTCTCTCTCTCTCTCTCTCTCTCTCTCTCTCACCCCTTCTCTCTCTCACTCTCAATCTCTATCTCCCTCTCTCTTTGTATCTCTCTCTCTCTCTTCGGCTCTCACCCTCTATCACCCCTCCTCTATCTCTCTTCTCCATCTCTTTTCTCTCCCGCCCCACTCTCTTTGTTACCCCATCTCTCTCTCCCTCTCTCACTCTTTGTATCTCTCTCTCTTTGTCTCTCGGGCAGCTAGAGAGGGCGAGAGAGGGAAAGCGAGAGTCGATCTCTCCCTCTCTCACCCCTCTCTGTTTTTCCCCATCTCTCTCTCTCTCTCTCTCTCTCTCTCTCTCTCTCTCTCTCTCTCTCTCTCTCTCTCTCTCTCTCTCTCTCTCTCTCTCTCTCTCACTGTCTCTCTCTCACTCTCTCTCCCTCTCTCCAGACCCTCTCTTTCTCACCCCATCTCTCTCTCTTTCGTTCTCTAACGACCCACTCTCTTTTTCACCCATCTCTCTCTCTTTCTCCCCCATCTATCACTCCCCCTCCTTCTCCTCTCTCCCTCCACTCCTAACTCTTACTCTCTCTTTCTCTCTCTCTCAATCTCCCTCTTACTCTCTCTCTCTTATTCTCTGTCTGTCTCTCTGTTCCCTTTCTCCTTCTCTCCCCATTCTCTCTCTTTCTCTCTTTCTCTCCCTCCACTCCTCTCTCTCTCACTCTTTCTCTCTCTCTGTGTCTTTGTATGAATGTTGTAACCAACCGTACCTTTGACTTGAAACCCAAAAGCCGATTAGGAGCAATCAATTAAGATCTTTGACATGAGCGGTTTGGAAGGTGACCCAAAATCACCATGTCTCACTTGCCTCTTTTGTCCCACTTCTAAATCCATTCGTGACTCATACCGGCCGCTTGGTTCCCATTCCGAGCCGCCGGTCAAGAGTTCTTGGCCCCGGGAGCGTGTTTGGTCACCTCCGAGGCCGGAGGGCGTCTTGCGGAGGGTGGGGGAGGTGTACGTCGCATTGTGTGCCAAGAAGTTAATCTGGGTGACTGGGACAGAAACGTGAAAGATGTTTTCACATGGAAAACTGGAGACGGAGGAAAATAGGGAGGGGGTATTGGGCCCCAGCGTCTCTGTGGGAATGTTGGCTTTTTGTGTGCCGAGTCAGCAGTGTTACAACATGAAGGTCCCGAATGAAGCCGTGGTGAGCACTCAAAGCTGGATTTGACATCATTCTTTGAGCTTGTATGGGTGGTTGACTCTCGGATCCCACTTCTGACATTCGGTTTTGGCGCAACATAAACAATGAAACTGCAATACCAACATATCGTTTAGCGTAGCGACAACTTACGTTCCCCTTGTCGCTACTTCTGCAAGGCATGAAGATTTCTCCTTTGCTTTATCATTAATGACAACAACAAGACAAGGCTGTCATCGTTGATCCAAAAAAATGTTTGCTTTAATGTCTTGAACAAAAACCAAGGCTCATCAAAACATAAAAGGTGTAGAGTAGAGAGTAAAAATAAACATAATAAACATAACCTCGACACGGACCTTTTTTTATACTAACACGAAACACAATGTTCACATGCTCTTAACACGTTCTGATCAGGTTCAAATTGTACAGTGATACCTCAGCATACGAATGCTTTAGCTCACGAAATCTTGGCTTCACAAACATTAAATTCGCGAGAATATAATCTTGGCGTACGGACTAGTTTTCGGCAGACGAACCAAACCATACAGCGCCACGGTGGCTGGCGGACTAGTTTTTGTCACCCCCTTTCTTTGAGTGCAGACGTGGTTTGTTATCAAGTGGAGTACTTTTATACATACTTTTATACATATACTTTTATACTATAATGGGACCGAAATAGACCCCACCACAAGCCAGTGTTAAACTGAAGAGGACACAATACTAAATTGTGGTCGAGCAGAAGAAGGAGGTCATCGAAAAACACGAACGAGGTGTGTGTTTGTGTGACTTAGCGTCCCAGTACTAGTACGCTAAGTCGACCATTACTTTGTGTGGCTAAGTGTGTTTCTGTGTTTTCTAAGCTTTGGTCTCAGGCAATCAAAGAGGTTGAAAAATGTATGATAATTTGGATTACCAAAAAGCAGCTAGCAGGGGACAGTGTGAGTGAGGGTATTATCGCTGAGAAAGCATGGCAACTTCACTCAGATATCATCAAGAGGCAACTACATCAACATCCATCACAAAGGTAAATAAAATGACTTTATTATACTGTACAGTTTAGTTGATTTCTTTAATTACAATACAATAGCCCATTTATTATACATACAATATCGTAACGCTTATTTAGTAGAAAATTATGTTTTCTGGGGACCTGGGAACTGATAATTCTCATTTTTAATTGTTTCTTATAGGAAATAAGTTCGGCAGACAAACCTTTTGCCTTACAGACACTTTCTGGGCACCAATTAAGTTCGTGAGCTGAGGTATCACTGTATTAAAGTTAGCAGTAACAAAATCTCAAAGAACAAAATCATCAGAACAAAAAGTTCCAAAGTAGCCAACAAAACCATGACGAAACATGGAAAATTAAACAAACCTGACAGGATGAAACAAACAATGACCTGACACTGAATGATAGTGCTGGGTGTCACATTAGACACTTCTGACAACATAGCGGCATTACTGTAACCAACACTAAGAAACACAAGGGGGCATTCGATTTGTTCACTAACTCAAGAAGATTTGTGGATCCCACTTCCAAATGGCCAATACTTTTGGTAGGCAGGCTTATTGAAGTAACCCACCCCCTCACTTCTGACAAAAAAAACACTGGGGCAGATATTTTTTATCGTTCCGGAAGAGGCACCAACAGCTGGCTGTGTACGCTGGCTCCTGTTTAGACATGTTCGCAAAGACCAAGCGCGTCGTGAAGAAGATGGATGCCAACACATAATGAAAAATCTCCACAAAGGAAAAATCCGCAAGGAAATGAAAGTGTCTCATCGGAGTGAAATGAAATGAAGGAAATGCCGTCATCACGGCTGCACACCTCATTTATAGATACAGTAAAGTCTCGTTATATCGATATCGGATATATCGATAGTCCCGGTTATATCGATACTATTTCTATGCACGCACGGAGAAAATTACATGCAAACAGGGTCGGATATATCGATAGTCCCGGTTATATCAATATTTTTTCGGACTCCCTTGAATATCGATATAACGAGACTTTACTGTATTTGTTCAACTTCACCCGTCATTCTTCGTTGTTGTGATTTTGTGACTTTTTTTTCCAAACTCACTTTTTTTTTTTTCTCAAATTCTCGAATAAAGCTGAACCAATTGGACTAAAATATTTGGGGCCAAATTGGTTTGGGATTTAGGGCAAACAAATTTTCAGCTTGCATACGGAAGTATCAAGGTGGTCAATGGAATTGATTTCACAGGATTTGCAGGTGTACTCACTTCTTTAAACTGTGCGCTCTGTGCGCGGTCATGTGTTTTGATGTTTTTCCTTTAATAATTTACCAGGTTTGCTGTGAACTTGTGCAGGCGGATGTTCTTATATTCTTGTCATGAGCAGCGGAAACAGCGGCAAATAAATATATGAATAAATAAATAGACAGGTTTGCTTTTGAGACAATGCTGCAACTCCAAATATTCGCCCCATAAATCTGCTAATTGGGCTTCATCTGACTGTGCTCTATGCCGCCTTCCCGCCTATTTTTATTTTATTTTATTGTAATTTTTTTAGTGTTGCCCTTCTTCTGATGCCGCTTCTTCTCATTTTAAAATCTGGCTGAATCTTTCAAACGCAAGCACGGCTTCTGCTTCGTGATGGGAGCGTCGTCTGATGTTTTATCCTCATCACAGAAAGTTTTCCCCCTACCCAAAAAAGGCAAAAATTCAAATTGATTCAGGTTGGGTGCTGTTAAAATCGCAAAGTAAACTTCCTCGCCTTGACGCTCATGGGTGACTCAGCGTGATGTGCTTTTACATTCATCAGATTCAGAAATGTTATGGGCTTGTCTGTGTCATACTCCACCAATTATTATCAAGTGTGCAGAACACCTCCCATCACATTTGACCAGCTTTGACATTTGACCTTTTATGTCGTACTTTTATTCTAAAGACCAACAAAACGTGTTTGTTTATTTATTTATTTATTCATGTGTGTATGTATGTATCTCATCTCATCTCATTTTCTGTGCCGCTTATTCCTCATTAGGGTCGCGGGGGTTGCTGGAGCCTATCTCAGCTGTCTTCGGGCACGAGGCGGGGGACACCCTGAATTGGTTGCCAGCCAATCGCAGGGCACACAAAGACGAACAACAGTCACTCTCACACTCACACCTAGGGACAATTTGGAGTGGTCAATCTGCCTGCCATGCATGCTTTTGGAGTGTGGGAGGAAACCGGAGGACCCGGTTGCCCCGGGGTCCGGGGAGAACATGCAAACTCCACACAGGGAGGCCGGACCGGGACGCGAACCGGCCACCTCTGCATTGTGAAGCCGGTGTGATAACCACTCGACTACCGGGCCGCTGTATGTATGTATGTATGTATGTATGTATGTATGTATGTATGTATGTATGTATGTATGTATGTATGTATGTATGTATGTGTAACGGAGTTGTGCACTTAGATTATTAAATTATGAAGGAAGTGACGCAACGGCGCACAGTGTGGCACAATGTCCCGCCCATATTTTCCAGAACAATCTCGAGGAGATTCAGGGTGAGTCGCAATTTTCTGTTGGTCTCGATTAACGCGCATTTTCATGACAATATCTTATTTTGTTTCCCCTTTTAGACTGTCTAGTGTTATCTAATTAGTTCCCTTATTCATTTCGAGTCCAGATTACTTTTTGTGTCATTATTTACTTCACGTTTTGTCGAGTGGAACTTTGGAGCACATGTGCTTCATAGTGTTTTTCTATTGCGCAGTTAATCACAAGACGAAACCCATGCGACTTCACCCATCCCTTCTGCCATACTGTGTTGCAGGTAATAATTGTTTCATTTCGTTTTTATTGAACAATATTTTGTGTCTTGTGTCGTGATTCATTTGCCTGTGAGTGTCCGTGGCGGGTTGAACTGTGCGCCAGCCATTACAAGCGCACCGCGTGTTCTGCCGAGTCTCCGCCTATGATGCGTTCAGGGACATCTTGTAAATAACAGTGAACTTGTGTTGTATTCTCATTTTCTGTAAATAACCACTTTACGATCACACGTTGTTAATTCTGTTTTGTTATCTACAATGTTTTGCATTTCAGAACAATCTCGAGGAGATTCAGGTTAAACACAAGACGAAACCTATGCGACTTCACCCATCCCTTCTGCCATACTGTGTTGCAGAAATAAAAGATAAAAAGGCACATCCACGCGTCTTGTCTTCATTAAGACGGCAGCATCGTGGAGACGAAGGCAGTCACTGTTGTGACCCCCGTCACATATGTATGTATATACGTATGTCCGTACGTATGTATGTATGTATGTATGTATGTATGTATGTATGTATGTATGTATGTATGTATGTATGTATGTATGTATGTATGTATGTATGTATGTATGTATGTATGTATATATGTACAGTGGGACCTTGGCTTACGCACTTAATTGATTCCCAGACAGAGTGTGTAAGGTGAAAAGTGTGTATCCCAAAAATTAATTTCCCATAGGAAACAATTAAAATGAGAATAATCCGTTCCCAGGTCCCCATAAAACATAATTTTCTACTTTCTAATATTCTAAGCCTTAAACTACACAAAATATACCTTATTTTATGTATAATAAATGTGCTATAGTACTACGATTAAAGAAATTAACTGTACAATAAAGTCATTTTATTTACCTTTGTGATGTTCGTTAATGGCATGATGGAATGGAGTGTCCGGTACCTCAGCATTAAACACTTGATGAGGAACATAGGCTTCTTTCACCATCTTGAGGAATTATCCCTTGTAGGTGCTTTCTCTGTGATAATTGTATCTCGTTCTTCATCAATTGTGATCTGTTTCGCTGGGTTGATAGCTTTTTGCATCAAGTGTACAGATGACTTGTGCAGGTTATTTGTGGAGCCTGATTTATGGGATATTTTAACCTTTCAGTCTACCCTCTGCTTTTTAACTATCAAAGTTGAAAAGGGCCCAAAATTCACTGTTTTCTATCCATTTTCTCACTATTTAACTTTTGGTTTTTTTCACTTTTGTTTTTTTGTTTCAAGCTCTGTCATCTCCCTTTCGTGTGTATGTGTTTTCTCACTCTCTCTGTCTGCCTGTCTCTTCAATGTTTAACCCCCCCCTCCCCCCGCTGGGTTCTTGACCAATCCGAAGACACCATTTTGTTTTTTGGAGAACGGCCTCACTCTCTGTCTGTAACCCCATCCCCCACTGCTGCGTTCTTGACCAATCACGTGGCTTTGACTGAAGACTGGGGGCGGGGAATAGAGGACAAAAACAGTGGCCACCATTTCCTTATTAGGAGAACGGGCTCGTTCGCATCACTCATCGTGGCAGCTCCGTGTGTATCCCGAAAAATAGTTCGTATTCCATGGTAAAATTGTCATAAATGTAAGATTTGGGGTTCATACAAGGGGTTCGTAAACCGAGGTTTCACTGTAAGTAAGTATGTATGTATGTATGTCTGTATGTATGTATGTATGTATGTATGTATGTATGTATGTATGTATGTATGTATGTATGTGTGTGTGAGTGTGTGTGTGTGTGTGTGTGTGTGTGTGTGTGTGTGTGTGTGTGTGTGTGTGTGCGTACGTGCGTGCGTACGTGCGTACGTACATACGTATGTATGTATGTATGTGTGTACGTGTGTGCGTGCATGCATGCGTGCGTGTATGTATGTAGATCTATCTGTGTGTCTGTCTGTTTGTTTGTTTGTTTGTTTGTTTGTTTGTTTGTTTGTTTTTTGTTTTGCAGGTGTCGCAAAGTTTGCTTCCAATGCAGCAGCCTCATGGGAAATTTGACTATCTTCGATTTGAAAGCGATTTTTGATTGTTGTTTTTGATCACAGTGCATGTGTTTTACATGAGGGGCAGTCTGAAATTGTATCGGGAAGGGACAGACTGTGTTTAAGGTAACAGCATGTGGTCAATGCGAGTGGATAATGTTCACTTATTTTTAAATAAGCAGCCTCAGTCAAGCAATTATAATATTAATCCACTCCAGGAAACCCCATTATTCGAATGCCTTGCATGTAAAATTTCTGGACTCTCTCCCACTGTCATAGCCACTGTATACCGTGCACCAAAACCACATTGTGACTTTCTAAAAGAATTCTCTGATGTCCTCACACACCTCTCCACCCTGTCACCAAATGTAATTATTCTCGGGGACTTCAACATCCACATGGACAATTCCACTCTTCTCCTCACTAAAGACTTCACCTCCTCACTTGACAGCTTTGGTCTGCATCAATTCTCGGACTATCCCACCCACATAAAAAGCCACACCCTGGACCTCATTTGCATGTCTGGCCTTATCCGAAAGAATTGCACGGCTAATGAACTTCCGATAACTGACCATTTCCTGGTTTCTTTCAACGTTTCCATCACCCTCTCTCTCCCCAAACCACCCCGTGTCATCACATATCGCAACATCAAGGACATCAACGTTGCCACCCTCGCTGAGATGATTGCCACCCTGACTCCGGACTACAACTCATCCCCTGATGAACTTGTTTCCCGGTACAACGCGGACCTCACGAACACCCTCAACGCCCTTGCTCCTGTAAAGTCCCGGTCTGTCAAATTTACCCGGTCCGCCCCCTGGTTCACTGCCTATCTCCGCTCCATCAAGACCAAAACTCGACAACTGGAAAGACTTTACAGGACGACCGGGCTCACTACTCACAAGGATATGTACACAACTCACCTCACCCATTACAAGGACTCAATCTCATGTGCAAAATCGCAATATTACTCTGGACTCTTTGACTCTAATTCTGGAAACTCACGAGTCCTCTTTTCCCTCTATCACAAAATCATACAATCTCCTATCTCTCTCCCCTCACACTTTTATTCCTCTGATACATGCAACACTATGCTTATGTCTTTTAGTGAAAAGATCAACAACATCTATCAGCACCTCCGGTCCTCTGCCCCCCCCCCCTCTACCAGCCTCTCTACTCCTTCCCAACTACTTTCCGCTTTTGAACTCCCCCATCCCTCTATAATCTCAGACATTATCAGCAAATCCAAGAACTCCTCCTGTCAACTCGACCCCCTCCCCACTATCCTTATCAAGTCCTGCCTACCCTCTCTTCTCCCATTTATTTCTACCATTATTCACTCCTCATTATCAACTGGAATTGTTCCTATCCCACTCAAAACCGCAGCTGTTACTCCAATCCTGAAAAAACCTAGCTCAGATCCAAACGATTTCAATAACTTACGTCATATTTCCCACCTTCCATTCATCGCTAAAATCCTTGAAAAGACAGTTGTGTCCCAGCTTCACTCTCACCTCACTCACAATAACCTCTCCGAACAATTCCAGTCTGGTTTCCGCCCCCGCCACAGTACTGAATCGACTCTCATAAAAATCACGAATGATCTTTTTATGGCAGCCGATGCCAGTTCACTCTCCACCCTCATCCTTCTCGACCTGACCTCAGCTTTTGACACCATTTCCCACCCTATCCTGCTCCATAGACTTTCCACCCTAGGCCTCACCCACACCCCACTTCGCTGGTTTCATTCCTATGTCTCTGATCGCTCACAATTTATCCAAATCAACTCGTTCACCTCACGGTCCTCTCCTGTGTCCTCTGGTGTGCCTCAAGTGTCTGTCCTGGGGCCACTTCTCTTTATTATCTACCTACTTCCTCTTGGAATATTTTCCGTAAGTTTGGCATTCACTTTCACTGCTTCGCGGATGACACCCGACTCTACCTCTCCAGCAAACCCGACGCCTCTCTTCCACCTTCATTCCTCCCACTTTGCCTCACAGAAATTAAATCTTGGCTTTCCCATAACTTTCTCAAGCTTAACAGTGAAAAAACTGAACTTCTCCTTGTCGGTACCAAATCCACCCTCCACAAAACTAACAGTTTCTCTCTCACCATTGACAGTTCAACCGTGTCCCCCTCCCCTCAGGTCAAGAGCCTCGGTGTCATCCTCACCTCACCTCACCCATCCTCGATAGCTCACTATCTTTTCACTCCCATATAAATAACATAACTCGGTCTGCTTTTTTCCACCTCCGTAATATTAACCGTCTCCGTCCCTCTCTCACCCCTCACTCCGCTGCTAACCTTGTCCACAGTCTCGTCCCACATCGATTATTGTAACTCACTTCTCTTCGGTATCAATCAGAAATTTCTCCATAAACTCCAACTCGTCCAAAATTCTTCAGCCCGGATCATCACTAGAACCCCCTCCTTTCACCACATCGCCCCTGTCCTCCAGCAACTCCACTGGCTACCTGTTAAGCATCGAATCAAATTCAAAATACAAAGCCATCTATAACCTTGCCCCACCCTATCTTTCTGACCTGCTTCAAATCTCTGTTCCCTCTCGGTCCCTCAGATCCTCATGCTCCCTTCACCTCTATGTGCCCTCTGCACGTCTCACCACGATGGGATGTAGAGCTTTCAGCCGCTCTGCTCCCAAACTCGGGAATTCACTTCCACCCAACATCTGTAATATTGACTCCCTCCCTATTTTCAAGTCCCACCTCAAAACCCATTTGTTTAAAATTGCTTTCAATGTCTAGTTCAATCTGCTATTTTATTATGTATCATTTTACTTATGGTTTTATTGTTTTGTGCTTTGTTTTATTGTTTTTATTGTAAAGTGTCCTTGGGTGTTTTTAAAGGCGCTTGAAATTAAATGTATTATTATTATTATTATTATTATTATTATTAATAATAATAATAATAATAATATTTATAATAAAATAATAATAAAATAAAGGCTGTGTTTTGCTTTGGCTTTTTGCCCGATCAAGATCGATCATTTTGTATATTCAAATCAAGCTGTGGTCATTCGGTTTGTAATCAGAGCCATATTTTGGGGAAGGTTTTACATCGGTTTCGATTTGACCCCGAATAGATTGGCAGTCAGCCAGCATCCAAAACATCCCCCCTTTTTGCTAAAAAGAAAACTTTCTGCTTGAATGAGTTCCTGATTCCCACTGAATGCTAAACAGAACATGTGAGAGCACCGCAACCGGTCATTTAAGTCACCCGGGTGATTGTCATTCAACTGGAGAAAACGTTTTTTTAAGACGCATTGCGATGTGCCTGAAATACCTCGTCAGATTGCACGCTTTTTTAGGGTTTTCTCGTTAATTTACCAAGCCGCCATGTCCAGCTTTCTCGCCAGGCTGTAAAAAGGATCAGGCTTCTGAGCGCCGTCCATGCGGACTGATGAAAGATTAAAAGGATTGTCGAGATTGAAGGCACATTTAGTACCCCGCTGAGGTCCAATTTGGAATCCCTCTGCGGCCGGCGAGGCAGTGAAGAAAAAAAAAAGGAACGGATGGTGGCCCAACGCTCGGCTGTGAAAATAACAGCGTGTCACCAGAGATGCTCAAAAGGAACAAATCATTGTTCAGTGCTAATACACCGGACGTGCTGATGACTCACCCGCTTCCATGTCAAGTGATTCGTGGGTCACATCGACATATGGAAAGGAAACAAAGGGGGGGAGACCAAACAAAGAGAAATACGGGCATGTATTCTTTATCCTCTGACAAAGAAGGTCCAGCAATTTGAATAATTTATTCAATTCATTACAATGTGGGGCTCAATTAGAAATTCTTCCTGCTTCCCATTTTGGGGGATATTTTTCGATGACTGACAGTTTTTTTTTTAATCACGTGTTGAAATTACCCGCAATCCATCAATCAATCAATTACAAAAAATGAGTTGGGTGTTTTGAGCAACTAAAATTTCTCATGGATTTGAACTAAGTGCGTCTCCATTATGCACAAGTTCATCTTTTGGATTTGTCTGTGGACAATATCTCCATTTTCTGACAAAATGAAATTCTTAAGCAGATTGACATTTCAAAATGGGTGAGTGATGAAGACCTTCTGTCACGATTTGCAACATATTGGTGGTGGTGGACCTCAAATAAAGCAGGCAAGAGGGAGGAGAAATTTGACAAATTGTATTAAATAAAGTAAACAGGAACTTAATCTCGAATAACAAAGTAATCCGAACAAAAAGGTCCAAAGTAGCAATCAAAACCATGAATAAAACATGACAAGACGAAACAAACTTGACAGGGTGAAACAAACAATGACCGACACTGAATGGTCGTGCCGGGAGTCCATTTAACTGCCACTGATGAAAACGACCAACACCTGTGCAGCTGCAGACGGGGCCTTACTGTGCCACCCGTTGGTTGCAAACCAAAATGTGACACCTTTGTTTGTCAAAGAGGAGAGGTTTAGTCTGGGTTGTCCGCGAAAGGTTCTGATGTGTGTTTCCAGGGCATTAGATGTGTTTCCAGGGCATTAGATATTTTTCCCTCTCAAGTAAATCAACGGTATACATTTAAACGGTATACATTTAAACAGTTAAATAGGTGATGAGGATGAAATTTTCTGTGTTTTGGTTTCACTGTTGCTAATTTAAGGGTTCTCTATATCTCACCAGTCCGTCCAATCACCACCAGTCTTCCAATGAATCCATTTCTCTGGCGCATAATCTCTCCATTCATAGCTCATTTTCATCCCGGCTCCCACTAATTTCTTAAATTACAGTTTAAAATGACCCATTCGCTCATTGAAGACAACATTGCCCCGGCCGCTCGATAATTGCACACCTCATTTATCATGTCTTGGGCGCTCAGTGGGTAATTGGACATTGCGGAATCATTTCAGAATGACAATAAGTCTGTCGTCGTCTCTCCTTCAAGATGATACACTGGAGGACAGACTTATCTGTCGACTTTAAAGATTGTTATGAACAAAATGAATCGCAAAAAACGCTGCCGTTCAGCCCATCAACAAGTGCGCGCGTGCCGGGGTGTCATAATCCCGGCGGCCAATAAACAATAACTTCCATAAATAGGACAGTTTAACCTTACACTATCTGACGGAGCTTGACCTTTATGTGGAGATGAAGCTTCTGTCAGAATACAAGTGCTTAGACGATGGAGTCTGCGATCAATAGCGCGGTCGGTTCGAACGTTGGATAAAAATAGAAACCACCAACAGTTTATTGTATTCTGTGCATGACATCTAATTAACTGACATGCTAAACAGAGTTCAGTGATACCTCGGCTTACGAATTTAATTGGTTCCCAGAAAATGTGTGTAAGGCAAAAAAAATGAAATGAAAAAATCTGCCAAACATTTATTTCACATAAGAAACCATTAAAAATGAGAATAATCAATTTCCAGGTCCCCATAAAACATAATTTAGTACTAAATAAGCCTAAAAACTACACAAAATCTTCTTATTTTCCTTTCGGCTTTTCCCTTCAGGGGTCGCCACAGCGAATCAATGTCCTCCATCTAACCCGGTTTTGTGCATCCACTTCTCTCACACCAGCTACCTTCATGTCCTCTTTGACCACATCCATAAACCTCCTCTTTGGTCTTCCTCTCGGTCTCCTGCCTGGCAGTTCAAGGCTCAGCATCCTTCTCCCAATACAATCACTCTCTCTCCTCTGGACATGTCCAAACCATCTCAGTCTGGCCTTTCTGACTTTCTCTCCAACGCCTCTAATATGAGTTGTCCCTCTAATGTACTCATTCCTGATCCTATCCAACCTGGTCACTCCCAAAGAAAACCTCAACATCTTCAGCTCTGCTACCTCCAGCTCTGCTTCCTGTCTTTTCTTCAGTGGCACTGTCTCCAGTCCAAACATCATGGTTGGTCTCACCACTGTTTTATACACTTTTCCTTTCATCCTAGCTGAAACCCTTCTATCACACATCACCCCTGACATTTTTCTGCAGCCGCTCCAGCCTGCTTCTTCACCTCTTTTCCACACTCTCCATTGCTCTGGACAGTTGACCCCAAGTAATTATAATCCTCCACCTTCTTTATCTCTTCACCCTGTAGCATCACGCTTGCACTTGGATCCTTCTCATTTACACACATATATTCCGTCTTGCTGCGACTGATCTTCATTCCTCTCCTTCCAGGGCATATATCCACATCTCTAGTTTCTCCGCCACCTGATCCCTGTTCTCGCTACAGATCACAATGTCATCTGCAAACATCATGGTCCAAGAAGATTCTTGTCTAACGTCGTCTGTCAGCCTGTCCATCACCATAGCAAATAAGAAGTGGCTCAGAGCTGACCCCTGGTGGCCCACCTCCACCTTGAATTCCTCAGTCACACCGACAGCACACCTCACAACTGTCTTACAGACATGATACATGTCTTGCACCGCTCTGACATAACTCTGTCACTCCAGACTTCCTCATGCAATACCACAGCTCTTCTCTGGGCACCCTGTCGTACGCTTTCTCCATATCGACAAAGACACAATGCAATTCCTTCTGACCTTCTGTGTACTTCTCTATCAGAATTCTTAAAGCAAACACTGCATCTGTCCTACTCTTTTTGGCATGAAGCCATACTGCTGCTCACAAATATTCACTTCTGCGCTTAGTCTAGCTTCAACTATTCTTTCCCAGAGTTTCATTGCATGGCTCATCAACTTTATTCCTCTGTAGTTAGTACAACTCTGCACAGCTCCTTTGTTCTTAAAAATGGGCACTTCGTCTCCATTCTTCAGGCATCTGTTCACCATCTAAGATCTTGTTGAATAACCCAGTCAGGAACACCACCGCCACCTCTCCAAGACACTTCCATACCTCGTTTGGTAAATCTTCAGGCCCGAGTGCCTTTCCCCCCTTCATCCTCTTCAGCGCCCTCCTCACTTCATCCTTTCTAATGTTTGCTACATCTTGATCCACAACGGTCACGTCTTCTACTTTTTGTTCCTTCTTATTTTCCTCATTCATCAATTCTTCAAAGTACTCTTTCCATCTTGCCATCACACTACTGGCACCTGTTAATACATTGGCATCTCTATCCTTCATCACCCGAACCTGCTGCAGGTTCTTACCATCTTTGACTCTCTGTCTTGCCAGCCTGTAAAGATCAGTCTCACCTCATCATAGGCCTCTTGTTTGGCCTTTGCCCCCTTTACTTTAACCGTGCGATGCATCTCCTTGTACTGCTGTCTACTCTCATCCGTCCTCTCAGTGTCCCATTTCTTCTTTGCGAACCACTTTCTCTGTATACACTCCTGCACCTTCCCATTCCACCACCAAGTCTCCTTATCTACCTTTTTTCCACTCGATACACCAAGTACTTTCCGACCTGCGTCTCTGATTATGTTCGCTGTGGTTTGCCAGTCATCTGGAAGGACCTCTTGCCCACCCAGTGCTTGTCTTACCTCCTTCCTAAATGTCATGCAACACTCTTCCTTTTTCAACTTCCACCATTTTGTCCTCACTTCATCCTTTGGTTTCTTCATCTTCCGCACTGCCAGCGTCATCCTACACACCACCAACCTATGATGTCTTGCTACACTCAAAAGCCATTCACAAAAGCCATTTCCATTCTCTTAGCAAAGTCAACCACCATCTGTCCTTCAGCGTTCCTCATCTGGAGTCCAAACCTGCCCATCACCTCTTCATCATCTTTGTTTCCTGCGCCAACATGTCCATTGAAGTCTCCACCAATTAAAACCCTCTCACTTCTCGAGATGTTCTGTATGACTTCATCAAAGTCCAACCAAAATTTCTCTTTCTCCGCCAGCTCACTTCCTACTTGTGGGGCATACCCACAAAACAACATTGAACATCATGCCTTCAATTTCTAGCTTCAGACTCATCATTCTATCTGATACTCTTTTTACTTCTACGACATTCCTAACAAACTCTCTTTTAAGATAACCCCAACTCCATTTCTCTTTCTGTCTTCACCATGATAAAACAACTTAAACCCTGACCCTAAGCTTCTAGCCTTGGTCCCTTTCCACCTGGTCTCCTGGACACACAGTATGTCTACCTTCCTTCTCTGCATCATGTCAACCAGCTCTCTACCTTTACCCGTCATTGTTCCTACATTCAAAGTTCCTACTCTTAGTTCTATACTCTTGCCGTTCCATTTCTCTCTTTTCCTCCGGGCACACCTCCCTCCTCTCCTTCTTCGACCAACAGTAGTCCATTTTCCACTGGCACCCTGAAGGTCAACAGTACCAATGGCGGCCGTTGTTAACCCGGGCCTCGACCGATCCGGTATGGGATTCAGCGGTTTGATTCACATATTTGTTTTGCCAAAATTTGTTTTTGTCCTTGTGCCCTTCCTGAGACAACCCTCTGTATTTATCCGGGCTTGGGACCGGCACAATAAGACCAACCTCTTCTATTGCCTGAGACTGTTGCTTAGACGACACAGAGGCACCGTTAGCCACTTGTAGCAATGGTCGACTTAGCATAATTGTACTGGGACGCTAAGTCACACAAATGTACACCTCATTTGTATTTTTCGATGATTTCCTTCTTCTGCTTGATCCTAATTTTCTTTTGTGTCCTCTTCGGTTTAACACTAGCCTGTGGTGGGGTCTTTTTTGGACCCAGAAAAGCAAAGGTATTCCACTTGATAACAAACCACATCTGCACTGTGTGCACTGAAAGAAAGTGGGTGTGAAAAAGTAGTCCGCCAGCCACAATGGTGCTGTTCAACTGTGTGGTTTGGTGTTCTTCCTCAGAAAACTAGTCCGCTAGCCATTGTGGCGCTCCGTGTGTTTCCCTAAAACTAGTTTGTATGCCATGATTATATTCTCGTGAATTTAATGTTCGTAAAGCGAAACGTTTGTAAGCTAAAGTGTTCGTAAGCCGAGGTATCACTGTATAATAAATAAATACAGATGTACAACAAATAATGGAAACTATGCAAGCCACATCTTCTGTCTCTGTTTTCCTCAGGTGTGGTCGATTTTCTTCTCCATACCACCCTATTTTTTCACGGTTTTCAAGGTGGTGATGGCGGGTGCGGATCCCAAAAAGAAGGCAGGAAGGAGCAGGAGGTTGTTTGACAAATTGTATTAAAATAAAGGTCAGCAGGAACAAAATGTAAAACATCAAAATGATCTGAACGGAAAAAATACAAGGTATCAAAAGGAGACCAAAAGTAAAAGTCCGCCAAGGTTAAACAAGCACATGCACAGCATACACAATGCCTGCAGCAAACAAGCAGCAAACAAGCAGCAAACAAAGAACCGACACCGGCTGGTCGTGCCGGGTGTCCTTTTAAGTGTCAGTGATTAAGACGACCAGCACCTGCGAGGCTGCAGGCAGGGCTGACGTCGCTACCCGTTGGTCGCCAATCTGATCGGGACGACCAACACCTGTGCAGGTGCAGGCGGGGCCGACAGCGCCCCCCGTTGGACGCCAACCAGATCATGACATATTTAAACATTCAAGGATTAACTTTTACTCTGCATCATTGGGCTATTCATCCTGTCTGATTTTTGTCTCAAAGAGAAATTTGTTTTTCAAAGGGAATAACACATTCAAAGAGAAAAATGCCTCAAAAGTTATGAGAAAAGGTTCCAATTTACTAATTTCAAACATCAAAGGATTTGCATTTTCTATTTTTTTTTTACTTCTGCTGATGACACTTTTATGAAAACACAAAAAGCACCAGTCTCAACACGGGGGGGGGGGGATTAAATTAAATTCAAAATATAAAAGTAGCCAATATTTCAAAGAGTTATAAGCAACTAATCTCAAATGTCGAAGGCTGAACCGCGGGAATGCTTCGCTTTTTCTTGGGCTTTTTCTGTAACCCTCAGTCCAAATAAAGGAAACAATTCAACAGTGGTTATTTTTTTCTCCCCAAAAGTAACAGCTCCAGGCGGGAAAGAGTTCAAACTACCTGCCATGATACGCAACATGTCAGCTAAACTCAGTGAGGATCAAACGACTGCTCTTTCTTTGGTTTTCTTGTACCATATTTGTTACAAAAGACAGTTGCACAAAACTTTCAAGATGTTAAACTAACAATGTTGAGCATCAAAAGATAAACTCTCAGCTTCAACAACACAAAAAAATTGAAGGAAAAATTAGTTTTGCTAGCAAAACTGGGATGTAAAATTACTTCAAGAACTGAACCCAACTCGAGCTGCCGCCCTTATGATTCATAAATCTCAACACAGCGCTTTCATCAGCTCTTGCAATGCTCAGCTAGCATTAGCACTATAAACAAGCCGTGGTTTGCCATAGCTGCTATTTTGGTTGCATGACTTCCATCTCATCACGTTAGGATGACACTCTTGTGTTTTATTGTTTGTCAAACTACAAATAATTAAAAATGGAAAACATGCAGAATGATAATTACAGATGGTGTCTGAATTGGTAGCTATTTGATATCCCTTTTTCATTTGGGCGGGGTGAATAATGCCAGTCAACCTTTTAATGTCTTTTTTAGGCAAATGCTGAAAACAAAGATAAATAAAAAAAGGAAGAAAACACCTTTTAGAAACTTTATCTCCTTTATGTTGTATCATGAACTTTTTAATTAACCCCCTTAATTAACCCTGAGCCCTTTGTGTTGACAAGCGATGATCCGTTTTTTTTTCTTCATGCCTATCCATCATTTTCCTAAATGAACGCGGATGCTTAGACACTCCATCCCATGTCTTTATTGACAGGCAAGAGCTCGCGTTTCCGCTCACCAGGTTATTGTGAGATGACCCGGATAGGTCACGTGACCCGGGACGACACCGACGCTCCAACGAGTTGATGAATCGCTGATGGAGAGGTCGCCAAAGGTTGCGGTGCGAATGGAAGCTGCACCCGGCTGCCTCTTTCAGATCAATCTGGTCCCGTGTCCGCCAAACCCTGTCCTGAAAATAAATGCAAAGACTGAGAACGATATCGCGGCGACATCACATTTGTGTTTTTTTAAGCTAACACATCCCCCCCATTGACACACTTGAATTTCGATAAAAGAACTTCAGCACCTTTGCCAATGAAACAGTTGTTAAAAGCTTCTCAACTCAACAAAAGTTAGCATCTATACTTCCCACTGATGTCCTAAAAGCTGTTTTTATGCTACGTACGCCTATCGAATTATTTTAGAATTTCTTATTTTCTATATTTCTCATTTCTTTCTATATAAGTGTGGGGAAAATGATTGGTGGCGACAGCATTTGGTTATACAGGCAATTATAAAGACCTTTTTCAAGAAAAGAATGTGTCTATTTGAGGCGAGGAGATTAATTATTCAATTTAACTGCTAAGAGATTAAGGTTTGTTGTTTTTTTTATTTTTTATGGGGGGGTCTTTAAAGCCAAAGTGTCTGTTGAGGTCAGGTATTTATCTATTTCAGTTTCCGACATACTCAGCGACAATTTGAGGTACGGTATCTACAAAAGTGGAGGCCGTTGACCTGCAAGCGTTGAATTATTAAAGCTGACCAAGTGAGCACCAAGCATTGAGGGTAAAGATTTTTACTGAGAAGGGGGCCTGTAAAATGCTATTTATAAAAACAATAAAACGGGCTATTTGAGAGGTGATGTTTGTTTTACCCATGGGCAAAAAACAAAAGCCCCTATTTGAGGTGAGGAGTTGAATGATGAATGGAATGCGTCATGTGATTATTGATGGCTCGGTTACTCCAGCGGATGCCAAAAGACCGTATGGATTTGTTTTCTACTCGACTGGACGCCATTTTCTTCAGGGCAAAACAAAAAAACAAAACAAAAAAACTAGCGTGGTGACTTGTGGTGAGGCGTTGAAATGAAATTTCCCATTTTGTTAGTTTTTCGAGGGCAGGCTGACTCTGCTGACAAGCAAGAAGCCCCGCGGGTGTCATTGATCTGTTGAAGAAACTGACTTGAAAATAACAAAACGAAGAAGACGAGGAAATCCACCAAACGGATCAAGCGTTCTTTTTTGGGTTCAATTGGCCTTGGATGCGGCATCTTCCAAGGCTATCTGTCTTTTGCATCTTGGACGGATATGAACTCTATCAAAAGACAGTGGCTGGCCTGGGAGCGAGTTAATGTGCTCATTAGCATTAGCCACGGTGCCCGTGAGCATTCGCTTACGCATTAATGAAGTGAAGCGCTGCGCCAAACAATAAGACCCCGGCTCGCTTCAGAATGCTTAGCCAGCCACATACTGGGTTTGGGGGTAGGGGTGGGAGGGTCTCCTAATGACTCGACGATGGCTACTTGGCCACAATGTTGAAGCCACTTGTGTGTGTGTGTGGGGGGGGGTGTTCAGCAGGACATCATCCACATCATGTCCTGCTTTTGTCAGAGTAGTATTTATATTTATAAAAAACATTTTGACAAGTAAATAAATGAAAGCAAATGGCTTCACGCTTAAGTGCAAAAAAACAAATATGCATCATAAAATGCATTATGCCAGGAAGGCGTTTTAATTTTCACAGGATGATTTTTCTTTTCCCATTAGTACACAAACCCCTTGCCCACCCCCAGTCCAACAAAATAACCTCTTTGAGTAACGTCAAAAAAATGACCTCCACTCTAATAAAAAGGCACCCCAAATTGTTGCTGGATGCATTCCCCTCTCCAAAAAAATCCATAAAAGTCCCTCCTCAATGACAAGTCTCTTTTTTGGACGCTCAAAAAAAAGAAAAACTCGTCTCTCGGCTAAATAAATAAATAAATATGTAAATAAATAAATAAATAAATAAGAATAAGAATAAGAATAAGAATAAGAAGAAGAAGAAGAAGAAGAAGAAGAAGAAGAAGAATCGTCATCATCATTATTATTATTATTATTATTATTATTATTATTATTATTATTATTATTAGGAGGAAGATGATGATGATGATGATTATTATTATTATTATTATTATTATTATTATTATTATTATTATTATTATTATTATTATTATTATTATTATGATAGGGCGGCCCGGTAGACAAGTGGTTAGCACAGTGCAGTGCAGAGGTTATGAGTTCAAGACCCGGTCCAGCCTCCATGTGTGTAGTTAGCATGTTCTCCCGGGCCTGTGTGGGTTTTCTCCGGGTCCTCCTGTTTCCCCCCACATTCCAAAAACATGCATGGCAGGCTGATTGAATACTCTGAATCGTCCCGTCCGAGGTGTGAGTGTGAGAGGGACTGGTTGTTTGTCTGTGTCCTGCTATTGGCTGGCAACCAATTCAGGGTGTACCCTGCCTCGTGCCCGAAAATGGCTGGGATAGGCTCCAGCACCCCAGCACCCCCTAATGAGGATTAAGTGGTCTGGAAAATGGATGGAAGGATGCATGCATAATAATAATAATAATAATAATAATAATAATAATAATAATAATAATAATAATAATAACAATAATACGTCGGCGGAAGTGGACGCCGAAACATGTCAGGTATTTGAACACCTACACTGTCTGTAAGTAAGGAATCTGCTTTAAATTAAATAATAATAATAATAATAATAATAATAATAATAATAATAATAACAATAATACATGGAGTAAATATAAATAAATAAATAAATAAATAAATAAACCGGTTCATTCTGTCACGGTTTGTGAGGTGGTGATGGCGGGTGCGGATCCCAAAAAGCAGACAGAATGAACCGGCCAACCATCGGATCCCGCAGGTACATCGGACCCGTCTCATTTCCACCCTGTGCCTGGCAATGCTACGTCCACGTTAGCGCAAGCCTCGTCGAGTTTGAATTGCATCACTCGACGAGCCGCAACGTCCACGTAAACGTTCTTCGACCTCCTTCCAGGTGGCCGTCCAGGTGACACTGGGTGACTGGCAGTGCACGCCCACGTCCAGCCACGCCGTCGTCATGCATGACGAATTGAGTCTCATCCACGACGAGCCGTGCTACGTCCGCGTCAACGTCAGTCCGAGACCCCACTCATCGCTGGATCCCGGCTCTGGACTGGTCTCGTTCCCCCGGAGCCGGGCAGTTCACGCCCACGTCGGCGTCCGGCCGAGACCTGGTCCCATACGGCCGTACGGGGTGCCATTCTGCGCCTGGCAGTTCGACGTCCACGCAGAGCCATGCGCCGTCGCGTGAACGTGCGAGAGGGATCGCACTCACGCCCACAACAATCCGTGCCGCGTCTTCGTCCACCCCAGGCCGAGTCCCGTTCCCATCAGGCCGCCGCCCGTCGTGTGCTGGAGAGGCGGCGGTTGCCCTCTCCACCGACCGTTCCCTGGCGAGTGGACCTTTTGGGAGACTGTTGGGACTTCTGGAAGCAGCCCCTTGAAGGGGGGGTACTGTCATGATCTGGTTGGCGACCAACGGGGTCGCTGTCGGCCCCGCCTGCACCTGCACAGGTGCTGGTCGTCCCGATCAGATTGGCGACCTACGGGTAGCGACGTCAGCCCTGCCGGCAGCCTCGCAGGTGCTGGTCGTTATAATTACTGTCACTTAAAAGGACACCCGGCACGACCATCCGGTGTCGGTTCATTGTTTGTTTGCTGCTTGGTTGCTGCATGCATTGTGTATGTGTTTGTTTAACCTTGGCGGACTTTTACTTTTGGTCTTCTTTTGCTACTTTGTATTTTTTCCATTCGGATGATTTTGATGTTTTACATTTTGTTCCTGCTGACTTTATTTTAATACATTTTCTCAAACCACCTCCTGCTCCCTCCTGCCTGCTTTTTGGGATCCGCACCCGCCATCACCACCTCGCAAACCGTGACACTATCTTACGTTTAAGGGGAAAATCTGAGGGAAAAATTAGGATGTAACTAATGACATCCTTGTTCACTTTGCAACGAAGGGGCGTTGTTTGAGCTCGCAGTGAGTCTCTCAATGAGATGTCATTTAATTGGTTCTCCGGTGTATCAATCAAATAAAGGGATGGTTGATTGGCTGACGTCGAGTTTTTTTTCAAAAGAACTCCACTTGATTTGTTAAGCGTCAGTTCCTGACAATGTCACATCACCTTGTCTTGCGATCTACTTATAGTACAATGGAGATCGATTGGTCGATCACGATAAACGTATTGAGCACCCCTGGTAGGGAATACAGCATGGAGAAATCTATGATCAGTACGATATTAAAGAATAAGGAGACTGTGAAATCTAGTGATGTGGCTATGGGAGTGAGAGCAAGTGTCATTGGATAGATATTTTAAGAGAAAAGAACGTCCTGTAGCCGAGTTATCTTTAGCAAAGAGATTTGAACGTCTCAGCACCCCTCAGACAGAAGAGCTCCCCGAAGTTTTTGTGGAAGGTGACTCTCCTTCCAAACAATAAATTTCCTTCCTCCGTCCAACTGCGCCTTCTGCTGACCACCACAAAAGTAAAAAATCATATTCATAATTCTTTTCTTTACGGACGTACAATTAGCCTGGGCTACATTTATGTTTGTTATTTGTATCTTTTCCATTTTGCTTAACACATTCTGAGATATACATTGCTTTTTATGTGTTGGTCAGCATTTTCATGTGCAGTTTCATGCATAAAATAATGTATAAAATACGGTACTAAAAAGGTGTTGGAACAGATTAAAACGATTTACATTATTTGTAATGGGAAAAATGGTTTTGGTGTTCGAACAAATCGGTTTTCGAACAGGGTTCTGGAACGGATTATGTTCGAGAACCGAGGTACCACTGTATATCCAAAAAACTATATTCTTCACAAATCAAAACCCCTATCCTTTTCGGAATTGAAGGGTTGACGGACAAGGTGATGTAGTGGGAGGCGTTTTAGTCTGATCAAATGTGTCACTTGAATGCGCCGGGCTATTTAGGAATACAACAGACAATACAACAAGCCCGTAAAAGCACTTTCATAAGACGCCTGGGTGAGAGCCGGGGGTCTTGCCTTGACGGAACTACTGGAGAGAGAGGCGGGGGGGCACATATCTGCTTCTTGTCCCGCCTCTGAGGAGGCTCAGTAAGGCTGCGGCAGCTGAGAAAACATTTCACAAGGAAGACAGACGATGCAAAATGGAGCCAACCTTTTTCTCCTCCCCAGCCAACAGCTGGAACAATAAACGCTGTGATTTAGGACGGGTTAAATCTACCTCGGCGGAACACAAATAATCTGGGGGGCTGTAAAAGTAAAACAGCGGCGTAACACCCTGGATTAGCTGACCCGCCGTTTGGTTTTTAGGCTATGCCTTTTGACGATATATTAACCGACGTTTTTATTCATTCGCCACTCCTGTTACACACCGATTCTTCTGTCGCCTGGGACGCAGCTGCCGCGGTGCTTTCACGCGGCGCTTTCAGGCAGCTCCTTGAGGCTCGTTTATATTAGCGTCGCGTCTGTACTCTGAGGTCATTATGTCCACATTTCTGTCTGTCAGCTGTAGGAAGTAATGAAGTGCCAATACGTTGAACACGTTTGGTTATCTGTTCTTGACTTGAGGACACTGGAAAGGTGACCTACCAACATTTGTTCCATGACCTGTCTCATAGCCGACGTCTGTATATATATTTTTCTTTTTATTTCGTTTTCAATCATGAAAAATTCCACTGTACAATGTTTGGCAACAGCACGATGTCAATACAGCACCGATGCAAAGGTATGGTATACTAGCGTTGCAATTTTTAAGAATATGTTTTTTTGGAACCACCCATAGCATTATATTGAAAAGCATGTGTTAACTGCTTTGGCTCCATTTCAGGAACCGGTCTATAAGGTGATTAAACTATTGATTCATGAAAGCTGAAACTTTTGACCGAGATTCAATTTTGAGCTAGCAAGTTTGATGTACAAACAAATATTACTAGCTGTGAAACGTCCACACGGCATAGACTTGGGTATGATGGTTCATAAATATATAAATATATAGAGTCAGTGTTTGTTTCGCATTGCCGGCAGTAAGTCAGAATCGTTTCCAGTCGGGGTTGGGCTCCGCCAAGGCCACCCTTTGTCACCGATTCTGTTCATAAAATCTATGGACAGAATTTCTAGGCGCAGCCGAAGCGTTGAAGGGCTTCGTTTTAGTGGCCTCAGTATAGCATCTCTGTTTTTGTAGATGATGTGGTACTTTTGGGGCCTTCAAGAGGGGCTCTCCAACTCTCTGTGGAGCATTTCTCAGTCGAATGTGAAGCGGTTGGGATGAGAATCAGCACCTCCAAATCTGAGACAATGGTTCTTAGTCGGAAAAGGGTGAAGGAGGAGACTCCGGGTCGGGGAGGAGATCTTACCCCAAGTGGAGGAGTTTAATAATAATAAACAATAATACATTTAATTTACAAGCGCCTTTCAATGTTGCGGATTTTAGAGTTTAGGAGCGGAGCGGCTGAAAGCTCTGCACCCTATCGTTGTGAGACGGGCAGAGGGCGTGTAGAGGTGGAGGGAGGAAGAGGATCTGAGGGCCCGAGAAGGAACGGAGATTTGAATTAGGTCAGACAGATAGGGGGGGCAAGGTTATGGATGGCTTTAAATGTAAACAGAAGTATCTTGAATTCAATACAGAGTTTAACAGGGAGCCAGTGGAGCTGTTGGAGGACAGGAGTGATGTGGTGAAATGAGGGGGTTTTTGTGATGATCCGGGCTGAGGAATTTTGGACTAGTTGGAGTTTATGGAGACATTTTTGATTGACCCCGAAAAGAAGTGAATTACAATAATCGATACGGGAGGTGACGAGACTGTGGACGAGGATAGCAGTGGTGTGAGGGGTGAGAGAGGGACGGAGACGATTGATATTGCGGAGGTGAAAATATGCAGACCGGGTTATGTTATTTATGTGGGAGTGAAAAGATAGTGTGCTATCAAGGATGACACCCAGGCTCTTAACCTGAAGGGCGGGGGACACGGTAGAATTGTCAATGGTGAGAGAGAAACTGTTTGCTTTGTGAAGGGGGGATTTTGTACCGACAAGGAGAAGTTCAGTTTTTTCGCTGTTTATTTTGAGAAAGTTATGAGAAAACCAGTATTTGATTTCTGAGAGGCAAAGTGTAAGGGATGCAGGTGGAAGAGAGGCGTCGGGTTTACTGGAGAGGTAGAGCTGGGTGTCATCCGCGAAGCAGTGAAAATGAATTCCAAATTTGCGGACGATATCACCAAGGGGAAGAAGGTATATAATAAAGAGAAGGGGCCCCAGGACAGAACCGTGGGGCACACCAGAAGACACAGGGGAGGACCGTGAAGTGAATGAGGTAATTTGGATAAACTATGAGCGGCCAGTGAGGTAGGAGTGAAACCAACTAAGTGGGGTGTGTGTCACGCCTAGAGTGGAGAGTCGGTTGAGCAGGATGGGGTGAGAAATGGTGTCAAAGGCCGCAGATAGATCAAGAAGGATGAGAATAGAGAGGGAGCCGGTATGGACTGGAATTGTTCGTAGAGGTTATTGTGAGTGAGGTGAGAGTGGAGTTGACAGGCGATGTTTTTTTTCGAGAATTTTAGCGATAAATGGAAGATGCGAAATTGGACGTAGGTTATTGAAATCATTGGGATCTGAACCAAGTTTTTTCAGGATTGGCGTTACAGCTGCGGTTTTGAGAGGGACGGGAACAATTCCAGTGGACAGTGAGAAGTGAATAATAGCTGAAATAAAAGGGAGGAGAGCGGGTAGACAAGATTTGATGAGGACAGTAGGGAGGGGGTCAAGTTGACAGGTGGAATTCTTGGACTTGGTGATGAGGTCAGAAAGTAAGGAGGGATGAGGGAGTTCAAAAGATGACAGCAGTTGATAGGGAGTAGGAAGGTTGGGGGAGGGGGGGATACAGAGGAGCCGAGGTGCTGGTGGATCTTGTTGATCTTTTCAGTGAAAAACAGAAGTAGTGCGTTGCAGGTGTCTGAGGAGTGAAAGTGTGGGGGGAGAGAGAGGGGGTTGAATGATTTTGTTGTATAGGGAAAACAGAGTCCGTGGATTCCCACTGTTAGCATCAATCAGTCCAGAATAGTATTCTGATTTTGCGCGTGTGATAGAGTCCTTGTAGTGGGTGAGGTGAGCTGTGTACATGTCCTGGTGGGTGGTGAGGCCGGTCTTTCTGTAAAGTCTTTCCAGCTGCCGAGTTTTCGCCTTGGTGGAGCCGAGTTGGGCGGTGAACCAAGGGGCGGATCGAGTGAATTGGACTGACTGGGATTTTACAGGAGCAAGGGTGTTGAGCATGTTTGCAAGGTCCGTGTTGTATTGGGAAACAAGTTCATCAGGGGGGGAGTTGTAGTCCGGATTGAGGTTGGCAGCCATTGCAGTGTAGGTGACAGTGTCAATGTGTTGGATGTTCCGATAAGTGATGATGCGCGGTGGCTTGGGGAGAGAGAGTGTGATGGGAACGTTAAATGAGACGAGGAAATGGTCCGTTACAGGCAGTTCGTTTGCTGTGCAGTTGGCGGGGGTAAAACCACAGCAGCATATTAAGTCCAGGGTATGCCCTTTTATATGCGTGGGGAAATCAGAGAATTGGTGTAAGCCAAAACTCTCCAATGAGGAAATAAAGTCTTTGGTGAGGGGATGGGTGGAATTGTCAATGTGTATGTTGAAGTCCCCAAGGATAATAATATTTGGTGACAGAGTGGAGAGGTGTGTGAGGACAGCTGAGAAGTATTTAAAAAAGTCACGATGTGGTTTAGGGGGACGATATACAGTGGCTATAACTGTGGGAGATGGACCAGAAATTTGACACGCAAGGCATTCAAATGAGAGAGTTTCCGGGACTGGTACTTGAGTGACTTTCCAGATCTCGCTGTAAAATATCGCGAGACCGCCTCCACGGCCCAAGAGGCGGGGTTTTGAGAGGTAAACAAACCCAGGTGGCGTTGTGTCGTTCAACTCGGAAAAGTCACCCGCCGTTTGCCAGGTCTCATTCAAGCAGAAGAAGTCCAGCTTACGGTGACTAAGGATGTCTTGGATAAGACAACCCTTACCCGTAAGCGAGCGGATGTTCAGGAGGCCGAAGGTGACGCTGGTGGTGTCATTTTGAGGGGCATTGCCCAACCTAGCCAGGCCGGACAACACACGGTGTTGCACGGAGCGGCTGTAACCTCTGCGTGGGGTCGTTGGAGGATGACATGATAGCAACCAGCAATGTCCAGAGACAGGCAGCGTCCAGGTTAGCCCTCAACAGCGGGTACAGGTGGATGGAGATGGTACGTGTTCTCGTCCGTGTTCTCGTTCGTGGTCCGGATAGACGACCGGAATCACGAGACGATCCGACAGCCAAAGCGGATTGGAGTTCGACCATAAGTTCCTCTGGTGACTGTCGAGTATTTCCAGTGGTTACAGGAATCATAAAAACCAAAAAGAAGCCAAAATGTTTGCGGGCGAACAGCGGCAGCCAAAAGCGCGCCAGCGTACACTCGACCCGGAAGTCCATTGACGCCGGCCGTGGCGCGACCAGGACTAGAGTCGAGGCGGATGGGTGTCGGCACTCGGGTGGTTGGGATTGTCGGAACGAAAACACCGCGTCGGGCCCCCACCGCCGCCTCTTTGAGATAGTTCGTTCTGCTTCGGGGCGAGGTGGCGGGTGGGGCGCGTCGGCACCGCAGACGGCCGCTGGGTCGGAGAGCGGGGTAAGGTTGGGGAGAGGGCCACCGGTAGAACACGGCGACCCAGACCCCCGCCTATGTCGCCTGCGAATCAGATCGTTTGAAAGTAATTTAGCACCAAGACTCTTCTGCATTTTGAATTGATTTCGACTTACGACAATTTTGACTTACGACCGTGTGATCGGAACGGAACCCGGTCGTAAATCAGATGTTATCTGTATCTGTCGTGGTGAAGAAGGAGCTGAGTCAAAAGGCAAACCTCTCAATTTATCGATTGATCTGCGTCACAACCGTCATCTATGGTCACGAGATCCCGAATCTCAGCGGCCGAAATGAGCTTGCTTCGTAGGATGTCCGGGTTCTTCCTGAGAGATAAGGTGAGAAGTTCGGTTTCCGGGTGGGGCTCAGAGTCAAGCCACTTCTCCTCCAGATATAGAGCCAGATGAGGTGGTTTGGGCATCTGATTAGGATGCCTCCTGGAAGCCTTCTTGGTAGTATATTCCGAGCATGGAGAAGCTAGGGAGACTATGTCACAGAGTTGGCCTGGGAACGCCTTGAGATTCGCCAGGACGGGCTGGAAGTTTCCCAGTGAATATGTATATACATATTGGGATATCGCCCCCACCTCCGCCCCGTAGTCCTAATAGCTGTTCCTCCCCACTCTACTTCATTATTTATACACTGTTTCAATAATGAGGCTAGTGCAGTGTTTTTCAACCAGTGTGCCGCGGCACAGTGGTGTATATCAGAGATATTGTCAGGTGTGCCGCGGGAAATTATCCGATTTGTGTGCCTGTGCAATCTAGCGCCTGGCAGAGTAATGTAATGTAGTACTCTTCCATACCAGCAGGTGGAAACTATCGATAAAATACTTTTTTCTTTGTGTTTAGTTAAATCCGGTTATAATATAACATCATTCTTCAACTTTTAAACAAAGCAAAATAATATATATATATATATATATATATATATATATATATATATATATATATATATATATATATATATATATATATATATATATATATATATATCATCTCATTTTCCGTACCGCTTATTCCTCATTAGGGTCGCGGGGGTTGCTGGAGCGATATATCCGATCCTGCGCCGATAAGAAACGGAGCTGGCCATTAGCTCCCTTTTTTTTGGGTGAGAGATGTTCCCCAAATGTTGCCTCAAAATGGCACATATAATTCTTTAATGATTGTAAACATGTATGCTTTAATCTTCAGAACTACAGTGTATTTGAAACATATTCATAACTGGATGTGTAACAAGAAAGCATATTATCCGAATCTGAAGCCATTGTTTGGATTCACAAGCAATGCAAGACGTCTTGGCGTGAAGTCATTTTTATTTGCATTTGAATAAAAAGTGACATCGGCTGTCCTTTAATACACAGTATGGAATGTTAATAATTTTCAAAATCATCGCGCTTCAGAAGACAAAACAAGAAACATTGTTGCAAAAAACGATTGCATTCATATACAGTACAGTGGGCATGTACATAACACAACAGGGAAACTGCAACGCTTACATCTTACTGTATTATGTATACAATTTAAAAAAGTCATCAATCTTCTTCTGCTTCCCATTTTTACCTTTTAACACAAACACTTCAATCTCGTCTGCTACACACGAGCTAGCGTCGGAAAATGAAAATGGCTCTGCTACACGGGTGCTGGGCACGTAACCAAGTCACCTGACCAAGTCGACCAATGGCGCGACTGATGGCGTGACACGTAACCAAGACACGTGACCAAGTTGAACAATGGCGCGACCGATGGCGTGTCACGTGACAAAGTCACACGACCAAGTCGACCAATAGCGCGACCGATGGCGGCTCATGTGACCAAGTCGACCAATGGCGCGACCGATGGCGGCTCACGTAACAAGACACGTGACCAAGTTGACCAATGGCGCGACGGATATATCGATATAAACAACAAAAATGGCCGGCGGGGGATGAAAAGGAGCACCGTAATAACCGGATTATCGTAATAACCGGGTATCGTACTAAACGGTACTAATTATACATAAAAAGACTAGAAATATGCAAGGGAAATGAAAATAGTATCGTAATAAGCGGTACTATTGATATAACCGATATCGATCTAACGAGACTTTACTGTATATATATATATATATATATATATATATTTTTTTTTTTTTTTAATTTAATTGTTATTAACAATATGTTATGACCTGTCATATTGTGTTGCACATTATGTGTTTTGTGTATGCTGTGGCTGGTATATTGTTAATTATTAATAATATAATAAAAAAATGTGAAAAAAGCATACATTAACAGTTAATACTTTTTCCCCACATTTTCAGCTGGGGATGTGCCCCGAGATAATTTCAACGGAAGAAATGTGCCTTGGCTTGAAAAAAGTTGAAAAACACTGGGCTAGTGTACAATTGCAAATTCTAAAAAAAAATGTGCTGACAAAAAACAAATATAATTTATCGAAGGCACAACAGGGAGTGTTTTAATCATGCATAATTTAAATGATGATTTACACAAACACGATTTGCCAAGGTGATCAGATTATCCCGTGGCAATTGAAATATTAACCTTATTTGTCCCTTCTGCAGCACCATACACAAACAACGGCCACAAGTCTTATTTCCATAAAAGTGGCAAGCTAGCCAAAATATGTTTGATGAGTTTTCTCCCTCGCCCCTTTTCTTTTTGGGAGCCACAATTGGAAAGAGCACATTAGTCAGCTGTAAAATAGACATGGAAATCACATTGATGGGCCAGTCTGTGGGAGATTATGTAAAACTGGTGCCACGCTCGCTTGCATAGGGAGTTAAAAAGACCTTAAAAGCGTTCTCGGGAAAATAATGACGAGGTTTTTAATTGGCTTCCACGGCAAATACAATATTGGGAATACAGTCGGTGTGTCGGTAGGTCACGGGGAGTTTGTGGTTTATTAAATCGAGCAGACACGCTGAGAGAGCAAAAAACAAGGAAGAATAAACACGGTTGAGCGCGGTCAGGGGTGTAACCGGTTGAAGGAGAGAAATCGATTTCCATTTGACTATCCGAATCTAGCTTTCAAAATTGTTGGATATTATATATGTTGTATATTTGACTCGTATCACGCTCTTTACATCCATACGCATTTCTTAGATTTTTTTAAATTTTGCTTTTATAGGTCACACATGAATGAACATGACAAAAACCCATAAGCAAACATCCGTATCCTCACGAACCGAATCATAATCCCATTGAAACAAATCAAATCATTATATATTCGAAATTGTTGTGTTCTTGAATCGTGCCGTATCCAGTATTATCATTTCCAATTGTCTGTCGTGGAGATAAAGACCCCCTTTTCCCCATGATGAGCATTGACAATTATAATTCTATAATATATATTCAAAATTTATTTATTTATTTATTTATTTATTTATTTATTTATTTATTTGTTTGTTTGTTTATTTATCAATCAATCAATCAATTTATTTAGCTGTGTTTTTAATTAGTTTATTAGTTTATTTGTTTGTTAATTTCTTTATTTGTTTGGTTCTTTGTTGATTTGTGTGTCTATTTCTTTATTTATGTTTTTGTTTGTTTATTTGTTTGTTTGTTTGTTTGTTTGTTTGTTTGTTTGTTTGTGGGTTTGTTTGTTTGTTTGTTTGTTTGTTTGTTTGTTTGTTTGTTTGTTTGTTTGTTTGTTTGTTTGTTTGTTTGTTTGTTTGTTTGTTTGTTTGTTTGTTTGTTTGTTTGTTTGTTTGTTTGTTTGTTTGTTTGTTTGACTGTTTGTTTGTTCCAAAGGGGAACATATTTTGCAGCATCTTGCCATAAAAACAGAAAATAACCCTGTATATTTTTTTAACAGACGATGGTATATGAGCATCAGATGTCCTGTGGTGCGCCAACCCATATGGCGGGTAACTCAATTTTGGAAGCAGTGTTCAAAAGTGTTAAAAATTGGGCCCCCAAAAGCCCAGCTCCCTTTGGAACAACCCAAAATATAGTGGCTGCCGAAAAATTTACAATCACACAGTGCGACGGCTGAATTTTGAAACTTTATTATAGACCCGCGGTTAAAGAAAAAATAATAATCATAAAAAATCAGATGCCAAAGCGCCGGGTTGCAATGTTTCTTTCCACTGGGTTTAACTGTAGTGTACCGAGGCAGATTTTATTCAGCCCGGAACCAGTGACAGCTTAATCTCCCGAGAAACATAAATCCATCTCAAGATTTCCTCCTCCCAGCGGTTTAGGATAATCACCAACAGCGTCTGTGCTCGGTCGCAGACGAATCAGTGATTATCATAGCTGGCGTTCAAGAGGGGCTGGGTGTGTGTGTGTGTGTGTGTGTGTGTGTGTGTGTGTGTGTGTGTGTGTGTGTGTGTGTGTGTGTGTGTGTGTGTGTGTGTTTGTGTGTGTGTGTGTGTGTGTGTGTTGTGTGTGTGTGTGTGTGTGTGTGTGTATGGGGTGAAACACACGCACACAAAAAGAGAGAGCGTTGTTGGGCAGACGGCATCCAGAACGGAAGGCGGCCAATGTGAGGCTCCGCGAGGAAATCTCAACTGTAACGCACCGACGGCAACGAGTCATCCGTCAGATGTGGGTCAACTTGTCATGAAATAGTCCGCTTGTGTTAATAAGAATTACTTGTCATTTCCTGAGGTGCCACGCACTCTGCTTCCTGCCATAATACCTTCTCTGAACTTTCATTGATTTCATGTCAACGGCATGGGCCGGTGTGTTATTAGACTCGAAACAGTTCAATTCTGGTTATTAAAAGACCGATAACCGGGACTGTAAACAGATGTCGATTGTTTGCAGTGTTTGGAAAATGGACGAAAAAACTTTGGGGAGGAAGTTCCAGGGAAAAGAAAAAAAACAACTGCAATTAATATTCTCTCATGAAGAATTATGTCAAACGGATACTCCTTCATCCGGAAATCGTATTATTTTTTTTTAGCACTAAATGATAGCAAAGATCGATTCCTACAATGGAAATTCCGATATCCGGAACACGGAATTACAATTCATGCAAAATTGTGTAATGTCATTCTCGATATGCGGAAAAAAAAGCTGTCCGTTCCGCAATGTTTTCCTTCTGGTGATGTAATTGCAGCTCCCTGCGCAGAGGATAATGGGAAATCCCCAGGTTGTCTACATTAGCTTACTTTTTTGTAGTTTAGTGTAGTGTAGCAGTTGTATTAGGTAGTTCTCATCAGCAAATTCTGTAATCATGGCTTCCAAACGTAAGAGGACCATTATGAGCGTAGAAGACAGAGTGAAGTGTATTAAGGATATAAAGTGATCCGACTTCAAGAAATACTACAACGCAGGCGAGTTGATTGTGACACAAGTTGGTTAGTTAAAAATCAGGAATTGGCATCAATGAAGTATGTGGAGGTGATCCAGCTCAACCGAGAGACAAGATAAGTGAGTTGGGGAGGACCTCGTTGAGCTTCAGTGGGGAAGTTCGGGTTATAAAGGATAGAGATGGCAATGTATTAACAGGTGTCAGTAGTGTGATGGCAAGATGGAAAGAGTACTTTGAAGGATTGATGAATGAGGAAAATGAGAAGTAACAAAGAGTAGAAGGTGTGACTGTAGTGGACCGCTGCCGGCAGGGCTGACGTTGCTACCCGCTGGTCGCCAATCTGATCGGGACGACCAGCACCTGTGCAGGTGCAGGCGGGGCCGACAGCGCCCCCCGTTGGTCGCCAACCAGATCATGACAGTACCCCCCCTTCAAGGGGCTGCTTCCAGAAGTCCCAACAGTCTCCCAAAAGGTCCACCCGCCAGGGAACGGTCGGTGGAGAGGGCAACCGCTGCCTCTCCAGCATACGACGGGCGGCGGCCTGATGGGAACGGGACTCGGCCTGGGGGTGGACGAAGACGCGGCACGGATCGTCGTGGGCGTGAGTGCGATCCCTCTCGCACGTTCACGCGACGGCGCATGGCTCTGCGTGGACGTCGACTGCCAGGCGCAGAATGGCACCCCGTACGGCCGTATGGGACCAGGTCTCGGCCGGACGCCGACGTGGGCGTGAACTGCCCGGCTCCGGGGGAACGAGACGGGTCCAGAGCCGCTCCGGGATCCAGCGGTGAGTGGGGTCTCGGACTGACGTTGACGCGGACGTTGCACGGCTCGTCGTGGATGAGACTCAATTCGTCATGCACGACGACAGCGTGGCTGGACGTGGGCGTGCAATGCCAGTCACCCAGTGTCACCCTGGACGGCCACCTGGAAGGAGGTCTCGGCCGGACGTTTACGTGGACGTTGCGGCTCGTCGAGTGACGCAATTCAAACGCGACGAGGCTTGCGCTAACGTGGACGTAGCATGGTCAGGCACGGGGTGGAAATGAGACGGGTCCGATGTACCTGCGGGATCCGATAGTTGGCCGATTCATTCTATCACGTTTTTGCGAGGTGGTGATGGCGGGTTCGGATCCCAAAAAGCAGGCAGGAGGGAGCAGGAGGTTGTTTGACAAATTGTATTAAAATAAAGTCAGCAGGAACAAAATGTAAAACATCAAAATGATCTGAATGGAAAAAATACAAAGTAGCAAAAGAAGACCAAATGTAAAAGTCCGCCAAGGTTAAACAAACACGTAAAGACGTAGCAAATATTAGCGAGGATGAAGTGAGGAGGGCGCTGAAGAGGGGGAAAGGCACTCGGGCCTGATGGTTTACCAATCGAGGTATGGAAGTGTCTAGGAGAGGTGGCAGTGGTGTTCCTGACTGGGTTGTTCAACAAGATCTTAGATGGTGAGCAGATGCCCGAAGAATGGAGATGAAGTGTAGTGTACTGGTGCCCATTTTTAAAAACAAAGGAGATGTGCAGAGTTGTAGTAACTACAGAGGATTAAAGTTGATGAGCCATACAATTAAACTATGGGAAAGAGTAGTTGAAGCTAGACTAAGAGCAGAAGTAAACATTTGTGAGCAGCAGTATGGCTTCATGCCAAGAAAAGAGTATGACATATGCCGTGTTTGCTTTAAGAATGCTGATAGAGAACTACAAAGAAGGTCAGAAGGAATTGCATTGTGTCTTTGTAGATTTGGAGAAAGCGTATGACAGGGTGCCAATAGAAGAGCTGTGGTATTACATGAAAAAGTCTGGAGTGACAGAAAAGTTTGTCGGTGCGGTACAAGACATGTATAATGACTGTAAGACAGTTGTGAGGTGTGCTGTCGGTGTGACGGAGGAATTCAAGGTAGAGGTGGGACTCCACCAAGAGTCAGCTCTGAGCCCCATCTTATTTGCTATGGTGATGGACAGGCTGAAAGACGATGTTAGACAAGAATCTCCTTGGAACATGATGTTTGCAGATGACATTGTTATCTGCAGCGAGAACAGGGAACAGGTGGGGGAGAAACAAGAGAGGTGGAGGTATGCCCTGGAAAGGAGCGGGATGAAGATCAGTCCCAGCAAGACAGAATATATGTGTATGAATCAGAGGGATCCAAGTACAAGAGTGATGCTACAGGAAGAAGAGCTAAAGAAGGTGGATGATTTTAAGTACGAGGGGTCAACTGTACAGAGCAACGGAGAGTGAGGAAAAGAGGTGAAGAAGCGTGTCCAGGCAGGCTGGAACAGCTGGTGAAAAATGACAGGTGTGATGTGTCATAGAAGGGTTTCAGCTAGAATGAAAGGAAAGGTGTAAAAGACGATGGTAAGACCAGCCACAATGTTTGGACTGGAGACAGTGCCATTGAAGAAAAGACAGGAATCAGAGGTGGAGGTAGCAGAGATGAAGATGTCGAGGTTTTCTTTGGGAGTGACCAGGTTGGATAGGATCGGGAATGAGTATATCATATTAGAGATTTCGGAGTGGAAGTCAGAGACTACCAGACTGAGATGGTTTGGACATGTCCCGAGGAGAGACAGTGACTATATTGGGAGAAGGATGGTGAGACTTGAACTGCCAGGCAGGAGACCGAGAGGAAGACCAAAGAGGAAGTTTATGGATGTTGTCAAAGAGGACATGAAGGTAGCTGGTGTGAGAGAAGAGGATGCACAAAACCGGGTTAGATGCAGGACATTGATTCGCTGTGGCGACCCCTGAAGGGAAAATCCGAAAGGAAAAGAAGAAGTCAGTGGAGAGTTACACGCATATTCATCCTTCGCCAAACACGATGACCCAGATGGACTTTTTGCAGGTTCAACGCACTACTGATTTTTAATTAATTTATTAATCTGTGTATCTATTTATCTGTTTGTTTGTTTATTCATTTATTTGGTTGTTTGTTTTTATTTTTTCAGTACTGTTACTCAACTGCACACATTAAACACTGTAAACATTGTTCCTTACGTGAGGAACAAGCCTAGCCCAGCCTAGGTTTGACCAAGTTGCAGTTCTTCACGGGTGGCTTCTGGAGAGGGAGAGAAAGAGAGAGAGAGAGAGAGAGAGAGAGAGAGAGAGAGAGAGAGAGAGAGAGAGAGAGAGAGAGAGAGAGAGAGAGAGAGAGAGAGAGAGAGAGTCCCCGCCTCTACTTAATTAAATAAACACCAGTAGTCAACAAACGTCAATTGCGAGCCCACCTGCCGGTAGCCTCAATGATGAACAGGTTAATTGAATCATGGCGGGCAAAATCATGATCACGATTAAAATGAGATTGATTGTGCAGCCGTGCAGAGTTCAATCAAATGGTGGTCGGTGGGGGCAGGAGGTGGGGGGGGGGGGGTGCATGAGTAGGTAAGAGCTTTCCAAAATAAAACTGTTTGGTATTAAAACACAGATAACATGCTGGCTTTTGTCTACGGGATAAATTTAAGAAGTTAATTTAGCATCTTATATATTCCCTTAGTGTTCCGTTTTTTTTTTTTCTTTTTTTGTTTATTTTGGTCAGTGACTAATTAACTCGAGGGATATGGAACAAAAACACAAAGTATAAGCGCAACAAAAAGAAACAGCTGACATGGCAGATTAAGAGGCACAGAATAAACTGTGAGTGAGGCACAGCTAGCTAACCGCTAACACAAGATGCTCGATTGACTTTGTGCTTGAGTTCATGACTTATCATTTCAGGTTTTGCGCTAAATTGTCGTGAATTTTTATTGTTAGTTTTTTCTGTACTTCCTTCCACTGTGTATTGTAATCCAGGCACAAAAAGCGCGTGGCGCATTCAGGCATTTCCTGGCAGGGAGTTGGGGGTGGGGTATGGGGCATTATATTCCCCAAGAAAGCTATAAGGGGTTCACATTAGTATGTTTGCAATCCCGGCTGCCACTCTCACAAGCTACATCTGCCAAGTAATTGGATATTTCTAATGTCTGCGCATTAACGTCCGCTCAGACCGTCTGGCTGGTTGTCGGCGCTCAGGCACGCCGATCTCATCGTAGGAAAGTCGAGAACAGTTTGAGCTTTGCGCCGATCGCCGCCGCAAATGGAGGCGTTGGCCCGCAGGGCAGGGCTCTTGTTTATACGACACGGTGAAATAAGCGCCCGCAAGTCCTTGCCCAGTGCCATTCGGTAACATGAGCACCGTGTTCACGGGGACATTTCTTGTACTGACAGAATGTTAAACGGCAGGAATGGAATCTTTCCTGCCGTTATCCCCCCCAAAAACAACATGCCTTAAACCACAGGTGTCAAAGTCAAGGCCCGGGGGCCAAATCTGGCCCGCCACATCTTTTTTTGGCCCTCGAAAGCATATCAAACTTGTGAAATTCCATGATGCTTGCTAAAATCCTAACCAAAATTTTATATTTTTGGATGTAAACCACAATAACAGTCATTATTCTTGACTTCAGATTTGAAAACTAGTTATTCATTAATTTGTTGTGCGCTCTATAGGTATTATGTGGAGGGGATTAAACATTTTAATGGCTTCCTCAAATTCATAACGGCCCTCGAGAGCAAACCATAACTACAATGTGGCGCACGGAAAAAAATGACTTTGACACCCCTGCCTTACATTTGAGGGGCGGTGCATTTGGAAACATACACAACAATAAATAAACAAGTAAGTAAACTAAAATAAATAAATGGGGATTTCGTTAATTCGGCTCAAGAAATAACCCGAAATGTTAATACATGCTTAATATCCATCCATCCTTCAAATTTCTCAAGGGCTTGTCTTCACTTGGGTCAAAAATAACAGAAAATAACAGGATCTTAAAATGTTAGATTTCCATTATTTTATTATTAATATGTTTTATTTTTCTTTTTTTTTCCCGCGACTATGTGAAGTCTGAAAACATAAGAATTATTAGTATTAAGCTTCTTATGTCCTTAAAATTATATTGACATATGAAATAAAAATACATTTTTCATTCTGATAGTTAAAATTCTGATGAGCGATTAATCATCCATCCATCCATTTTCCAGACCGCCTTATCCTCACTTGGGTTGTGGGGAGTGCTGGAGCTGATCCCAGCCATCTTCGGGCACGAGGCGGGGGACACCCTAAATTGGTCGCCAGCCAATCGCAAGGCAGACAAAGACAAAGAACCATCCGGCTCACACTTAGGGACAATTTTGAGTGTTCAATTAGTCTGCCATGCATGTTTTTGGTGAAAAGGATGATTTGATCCTGTCCTCTTTCATCTAGAACTGCTTCACGTAACAAAGTGGGTACAGAAAGTGCTTAAGAAAGAAAAACTCTGTGTCTTTGTGTTGTCACATTACCGTATTTTCCGCACTATAAGTCGCACTTTCAATGAATGACATATTTTACAACTTTTTCCATATATACGGCGCACCGGATTATAAGGCGCTACAGTAGAGGCTAAATTTACCATTCTGTACTAAATGCTGCTTCGACGGTGCAGCGCTAAACGGAATGTCAACAAAACAGTCAGAGAGGTCAGTCAAACTTTATTAATAGATTACAAATCAGCTTTCTGACAACTCCATTCACTCCCAAAATGAATAAACAACTGATTTATTATTTTCTCCGATGTAAAGTATTCGTATTTTCGTGACATAGTTTATCTGGAGGGGAACGAAAAAAAAAAAAACATTCCGATGCTGTTACGGTAAATTAAACGTAAATGCAATCACAATATACTAACATTCTTTAAAGTGCAAATTAATAACAATAACAATAACAATAACAATAGTAAATCTAAAGCATTAGCATAATAACTGTTGTTCACGTGTTAATGTCCATATTCACAATATGACCAACCCTTGTTGAACTGTAAACACACAAAGGCAACACGTCAAGCTCATTTTATCAATTCATTCCTCATGTTCGAATCCCTGGAAATAATTATTTTTCTTCAGTGTCCGAATTGAACAGCTAGTGGCGTATGTCGTCCGCCGCTGTCTCCCAGTCTTGGTGAACGTGTGTTTGCCTTCTGCATTCATCGCTCGCACGCAGTTAGCAGTCTAGCTTTGAATGCTCTGTTGACGCCGCGTTGTATATATCCCAGCATGCACCGCACACTACTTCTCCGGGGGGAAATGGAATCTCGGCTGCTTACCGTAGTTACATGACCTGTTGCGGCTCAATGTTGATCTATATATATATATGGCGCACCGGATTATAAAGCGCATGGTCAGCTTTTGAAAAAAATGAAGGCTTTTAGGTGCGCCTTATAGTGCGGAAAATACAGTATTTGTTATTTTGTTTCTTTTACTTCAAGTTGGCGCCGCAGTAGTGGATGCCTTTCCAGCAGCTCCTGTATTTTGTTTTTCGACTTCTTTTTTTCCTTTCATCTTCCTTTCATAACATTGCTGCAGTGAAATCTAAATTTATTCAATGCAATCCAATCAATAAAAAATAAGGATCCTTAACACTTAGAATCCTGATATGAAAAAAGGCTGAATTGTTCACATCTGACAATCTTAATTGTGAATGTCTCATGTGCTCAAATGTTGAAATGAATGAAAATCGTCAAAACTTTGTGTCGAATTTTTGTTTGTCGAAGAGAATCGTGCAAAAGACAAGAATGTACTCCGACGGTCCACAGGTGTATGTGTCGTTATGTGTCACCCGTTATTTTCTCTCCAAAGCAAATGCTGAAAAAACGAAGAAGAAGACGTCAAATTAAATTACATTCATCCTGGCTCTGCGGCGACAAGGTAGGAGGGCAGAAGAGGCAGATGGGCGCGACGGCCTTAATTGGAATCGCGGCACCCTGAGGCAACGCTGCGACCTTGGTCTTATCTCTGCAACCACATGCATGATTGATAAATAAAGAAGAAACGCAAGATGTCTCCCCAAGCCGAGGTATCTCATCTCATTACGAGCCGGGCCGTTTCATTCGTACGCCGCAGCTACGTCTCCACGCGCGAGTGGACGGCTCAATAAACACTTGATCATAAAAATCCCATATTTGTTCGTCGTCACCCCCGTGCGCTGCAATGCTAAAAATAAAACTAAAAAAAAGAAAAGACAGCAGTTCCACCTTGAAGATCGCCTTTACTACGCTCATGAATTATTGAAATTGAAAATGTCATATTTACCCCTTGATATCAACGGGACCATCTGAAGCCTTACATCCACATCCCGCAACATGAGTACCACGCACGCGCCTTGCGTGGATAAATAAAACAAGTGAGGATTTTTTAAATCTTTTTTTTTCCAGGCAAAAATAAACAGATATTCAAAGTGGCTCACGAAGATAACTACCGCATAACATTACCCCCTAACCTCTCTCCACCTCCATTGTATCGTTTATTTATTTATCATCGACTGCGAAGAGAAGACAGTAACCTCAGGAGTCCCGAAGCTCTTTCGCAGATTATATCTTACTAACTAATTTCCATCTGCCCGAATGTGAAATTCAGCATCGAAAACCGCTGGAAAGAGCAACGCATGGCATTCGCCGGGGTGGGAGGGCACTTTGTGTTTTAAACCAGCACAGATTTCGAGTAAAAGTCTAAAAAAAATGGGAGGGTGAGTCATTCCTTGTCATGTTAATGTGAAATGAAAAATGTTAATGTGTCTATCAAATTTGAATAACTTTAGGTATAATACGGCGTAAACAGAGTATGTCGCACGGTAGGCTGTAGAAAATATCTGTTACTATTTTGAAAAAATATGATGTCATTTTCCAATGATTGATGTACGTATCTCCCCCTCCCTCTCCCCCTCCCTCCAAAAAAATAACAAAAAAAATAAATCCCGTATTTTCCAGTGTATAAGGCGCACCCCAATAAAGGGTGTATTTTCTAAACTTTTGCCATGTATAAGGTGCACTAGACTATAAGGCATACCTTCAATGAATGAAAAAAGTTTTCCAAATATATTATAGAAATATATAAAAGTTTTCCAAATGTAAGGCACACTTCATTATATGGCGCTACAGTAGATGCTGGGGATACGTACTACTTACTCTACAGGGGTGAAATGGAGTCGGTGGCTGCTGACAGTAGTTGCGAGACCTGTTGTGGCTCAATATTACTTCACGTATAAGCAGTGTTTGAAATAATGCGTGCCCGGATGCCTTAGGCGTGTAACTTTAACGTCGGGCATAAAACTTCCAGAACCCCTCTGCCCAGGTGGCTGACAACTTAAAAAAAAAAAGTTTTTTTTTTCAAATCAAACGTTCGCTTTATTCCGATTTCAGAATATTCGTTTCTTTTGAAATTTCGGAATTTCGGTTCGTTTGGCAATTTTTAATTTCGGTTCGTTTGGCAATTGACAGATTTGGCAGCCAATCAGAAGCCTGCGTCGAATAACTTTGTGCTTTTGGGTGCATTGGCATATCATTTTCAAAAGTAGACGCACAGAGAACACAAGAAAAATGGATAAGTGGTTAGGAATAAACCCAGAACCTCAGCCCCAGAAGAGAGACTCAAAAGAAGCTAACAAAATTTATGACGCTCCAAAATGTAAACGTACATTGAGAGCATCGTGGAAAGAGGAGTTTACGACGCACTGTGCAACCTGCCGGGAAGTGTATGGACAAACGACAACTGGAGCAAAATCATAAGCAAAGGATATTTACGACAAATGAAGAAAGGGAGCATTTGAGATAGGTACAGTAAAGTCTCGTTATATCGATATCGGTTATATTGATAGTACTGCATATTACGATACTATTTTCATTTCCCGGCAAATTTCTAGTCTTTTATGTATAATTAGTTCCGTTTAGTACGATACCGGGTTATTACGATAATCCGGTTATTACGGTCCCCTTTTCATCTCCCACCAGCCATTTTCCTCAGTTCATATCGATACAAAAGCAGCTTAAGCTGAATCGATATTGACTTAAAGGGCAACCGACGTCACTTTTTTGTTTTTTAACTGACATCAGAAAAACGTTTTATAGCATCTAAACACGCAGTATGATATTTTTAGTCAAATGCAAAACACCAATACAAATTACTTAGTGTCCAAAATCTGTAAAAAATTGAGCTGCGAATTGGGCATTTTCAGAAAGTCCCGCCCCCAGTTTGTGACGTCACGCCAAGACATCTTGCATTGCTGGAGAATCAAAACAATGGCTTCAGATTCGGATAATATGCTTTCTTGTTACACATCCAGTTATGAATGTGATTCAAATAGTTCTGAAGAGGAAAGCATACAAGTTTGCAATCAATTAAAGAATTTATTCTGTGTCATTTTGAGGCAAACGGGCGGGGGGGAATGTCTCAGCCAAAAAGAGGCAAGAAAATGGCCACCGAGCTATGAGGAATGAATGATAAATTCGTTCAATGGAGCTTGGACTCCCTCTGCTGGCGGCTTTTGTATGTAACACACGGTTTAAAAAAAAAACAGTACAGCAAAATACATTGACGTGATGGAAAGACGCTACAATGCGTCTTTTTTCGGTCAGGAGGCGGTCCTTTTCTGACGCCACGTGGGGACTCGTCACCAACTCAAAAACAAGACTTCCTGAATGTTCAGTGCGAGTCTTAAAACGTGAAATATAGCTATATGCGGTGGAATCTTATTGAAATACGCCCAGTCATTTGAAGCCATTTTACAAATTATGGACACAACTTGTCCGGAGACGTCGGTTGTCCTTTAAGGGTTTTTGTACAGTACCCCCATTAGCGATATCTGTATCAGTCACACCGTTGGTCACATGACCAGCTTTCATGTCTTGCACAGTGTAGCGGAGCTGCAATAGCATCTGAAACATACTGTATTCTTCTTATACAGTATACAATTGTTCAACACCAATTTCAACCATGGGGAAACGTAAGAATTGTGACCTTGGAACGAAGTACAAGGCAATAGTGGCTGTCGTGGAGAATCCAACAAGGAGCAAATCCTCCATCGCGAAAGAGTTCGACGTGCCGCAGAATACTTTATCAACGTAAGTAACGTAAACGTTGCAGTTTTTGTTTTCCATATATGTATTTAATTGTGTTGTATTCAGATATCTTTATCGCTTGCAATAATCACTGTATCACAGTATGTACATGTGGGCGTTCGTAGGGTCTCTCGTGTCTACAATGTCAACAATGTCGAGTGCTACTCAGAGTCACGATTGCAAGAGTGCGTTATGAAAATAATAAATGACGGTTTTATTTAATGCATAAGTTTATTTTTCACTTCACTACAGTACAAAAGCATGCTACATACGCAATCCATGAACTCAAGGAGAAAATTACATGCCATATCAAAGATCCCCCATTTATTGCCCCCTTTTAATGCAGTTCGGCGCAGGATCGGATATATCGATAGTCCGGTTATATCGGTATTTTTTCCGACTCCCGAGAATATCGATATAAAGAGACTTTACTGTACATCAATTACTTAATTTTAAAGTTTTGTACTGTTATATATTCTGATTATCAATCTTTAATACTTAGCAACAATGTTTTTTTTTTGCGATTAGTCGTCTTGTGTTTCAAGTTGTGAAAAATTGGGCAGGCAACTTTATGGCCGGGCAGGCAACTTTTCAGAGTTGTCTGCCCGAGTGTCCGCTAACTGCCCGAGTGTCCGCTAACTTTTTGTCATGAGTTTCAGACACTGGTTTAAGGCGTGCCTGCGTATAAGGCCCGCCTGCGTATAAGGCGCAGCGTCACCTTTTGCAGAAAATCAAGGCTTTTGTGTGCGCCTTATACACCGGAAAATATGGTAAATAAATAACAACAAAAACTAACAAAATAAACATTTAATTTAACAAAAAAGCACCCAAAAAAGCCCTGCACAAAAAGTAGATTGTGGTTAAAATATCCTTTTTTTTTAGGCAGGGTTGATATGAGGTGTACAAAAAAATGTCAAAGATTACCTTTGGCCATGTAGTCTACCCATATAATGTAATGTAATAATATATTCCACATGAATTGCATGATTTGCTCACATTGAAAGTGAGTCCATTGAAAAATATACCGTTGTTGCTGACAGGCTTTGCTTTCCTAAGCTTCGTTTCAAACTGTTAATAAGTCCCCCACTCCCACCCCCCAACCAATGAGGCTGTCTGGAAATGTTTATTCCAATGCTCTCGTATTACCTGGAAACCCAGCAGATAACTTCAAGATGAATTGCGCCCGCAAACGGTCTATTAGTAGTCGTCCCGCGTGTGCCCGGCGGAGGTGCTCTGCCGGGTAGCATGTAACGCAACACCAAACGAGGTGGCTTTGGTGTTCCTGGGAGCAATGATTGCGCGTGTAATTGTTTCCATGAACCGTCTCGCCATGTGTGCCGCATTATTTTGGGTCTAAAAAAATATTAAATACACGCAGGTGAACATGTCGCTTGTTGTTGTAAATGATTCACTATTATGTCATGGGATCCTGTCAAAGCCAAACCTTTGAGGCGGCCCGTGTGATGTTTTAAGAGGTGGGGGAGGAGGTTAGTTTGTTCAACCTTGATATAATTGCAGGCCCCCGCAACACAAGACTGGACCACATAGGATTTTCAGGTCGACAAAGGGTTCTTGTTCGGACTTCATCAAACACCCGATTATTGTTGTATGTCAACGTGAGACGGCCCAAAAATTTCAATGTCTGGAACAAGCTGCTGGTGTAAATGTGGTCAAAAGGACTGTGCAGTATGGAGCAAAGTCGGATGTAGCGAAGCGACCGCAGAACATAACCAAGCTAACTGACATTGAGGACTATATTTTACTCCAGGAAAACGTGATACTCATAAGAAAAGTACAAATTCGCAGAGGGAATGATGGAGCAAAGCACCCCAGAAGACAAACAAGATTCATGCATGCATCGTTCGAGCGTTCTGACATCAGGCAGTCTACTTCAGTTCAGAATCCCTTGACGGTTTTGAGATTATCCCCATACACCGCACAGATTCAAGACACGACATGCTGGTTGAAGCAGCCCCAAAATGTAAAACCTTCCTGCAATGGGTAAGACCTATCATTGAGACTCAAGGTGGGTGTTGTATGTAGTACAGACGCTCCACACATTACGAACGAAATACATTCCGAGCGGTCGTTCGTAAGGTGAATTTGTTAGTCAATTGCTTCAGTGATATATTTTGTATGGCATGTACAGTATGTTGAAGTCAAACACTGAATGGGAAAGGATAAAACACACACTCTAACAGTCGTAAAATAAATTCACACGACGACATATTTCCTTGGGTTTTCAGAAAGCCATTACTGAAACGGATAGCACATACTTACTGAATTACGTGCCAGCAGCCATTACTTTTTGTTATGCATCACATCCTCCTGGGGCGCCAACAGGGAAGAGGGATTTCCTCCCCGCCCACGGATCGGGGCCTGAACTCATTGGCAACAATTCAGCATAGTGCTGATTGGTCAGCCTTGGTGTCCGTCGCAACATCCATTTAAACCTCTAATGTGTCTGTGTGCGTGCGTGTGCGTGAAGCACAGTATGCAGTAAATCGCAAGCGAGCTCGGGCGGAAAAAGGCGCGCAATACAAAACCTAACTTACAGCATCACTGTGCGAACATCCCCCAAAAATGTTCGTACGTACCGTTATTCGTAACTTGAATGTTCGTAAGTTGAGGAGCGTTTGTATAGCAACCCAAGGAAGAGAACAGTGCAATTTCGCCCAGTTGGGACTGTTTTGCCTTTGCAGGGTTCTTCAACATCCATTCCACTACGGCGGTGAGGTGATAAAAAATGTCCGCCTGCCTGAACATTTTTTTTAAACAAACACTTACATTTCACACAGTAGGGAAGGTCTCACTCTCGCAGCATGGAAGGATCTAAAAAAATAATTTGTGTTTTTCGAGGGATGGGGGTTTGGGGGGTCACACGGCCACACTCCCCCTCCGACACCTGCGTGGATAACCTTTCGCAGCTGGCAGCTCATGAATACATATCAGTTCAATTTAACACTTGGCTGCCTGTTTCACTGAACTTTTTGTATTATCTGCCCGCTGTGCACGCATGTGTCACGTCGTATATGTCAAACACGGAAAGGAAATGGCACAAAATGGGAAACGCCGTGGAAGCATCGCATTCGGTTTTAGTGTGGGGACACAAATGACCTAACGCTGAACTTAAATGACTAATTGAAAGTTGTTGAAAATGTCATTGATTTTTGCAAAAATATTTACTTTGAAAATATGCAACAGCTTGTTTTGTGGCCTCGAACCCGGTGAGATCGGTAGGTGAATCCCTCAAAAAGCATGATCAGCTTTGAGACAAAGCAAATCACGACTAAGTATGAAAACGTTGTCCGTGGTTAAGCAATAACAAGGACATCCAGCTTGCAACCTCCGCCCGGCATCTCAAGTATCAACAAAACGAGTCTCATTTCATTTGCAATTGCACGGAGATGACTCAGAATGCTTCGACAAGTAGCGCGGGCGGCAGTCTGCGCACGCTACAAGGACAACGAGACCTTGCGCACAAAAGCCTTCACGTACTGCCACGATATTACAGACTCAACATTCAATCAGCGGCTGCGTTCAGGCGGCGTGACATTTACAGACAGAGTGGATGCGGGACCCTCGTGTCTCAGGGTAATTACAGACAATGCACGTGATGCATGAAAGGAATTAAGAGCATAGCGGAAGGCGGAGGCATATATATATATATATATATATATCGCATCTCGTATATATCGCATCACAACATCGGATATCTCTGTCCAGAAATGTGCAGTGCTGGGAACAGCACGAATACTGCGCAGAACCCTCAAGCTTCCAGAGGACCCGAGCACAGACACCACCCATGGGGGTGAGATGAGGATTATATATATATATATATATATATATATATATATATATATATATATATATATATATATATATATATATATATATATATATATATATATATATATATATATATATATATATATATATATATATATATATATATATATATATATATATATATATATATATATGATCAAACTATGGTTGTAGAAATAGAAGTCAGCACGATTTTTGTCAGTATTTGAGAACAGTACGGCGAATAAAGATTATCAAAAGGCAAATAAAGGTCACCGGCAAAGGTTACCTTTGGTACGTTTGTCAGGCACGTCTTGCGGAATCTCCTGTCAGAAGGATTTTCTACCTCCGGGAGAATTTTGCTCATGGGGGATATTTAATCTGAATGTACCATGTTCTGTACCTCCCATTTTGAGGCAGTCAATCGGAGTTGTGGTTGTACTCGGGTTGGTGCCTGTCGTGGCGGCAACCCTCGTACTCGCTGGTGGATACCAGCAGTAACGGATGCCGTCAAGCTGAAGGAGGCGTCCTTTATGGCATGTGGGATGACAGGTATCGATTAGCCAAGCGGAATGTGGCAGTTGGGATGAAAATCAGCCCTTCCAAATCTGAGAAATGGTTCTCAGTCGGAAAAGGGTGGAGTTCCCTCTCTGTGTCGGGAGGAGATCTAACCCCAAGTGGGGGAATTTAAGCATCTGGGAGTCTTGTTCACAAATGAGGGTATGAGGGAGCGAGAGGTTGACAGGCAGATGGGTGCTGCATGTGCTATGATGTGGACTTTGTACCAATCTGTTGTGGTGAAGAAGAAGCTGAGCCAAAAGGTGATGCTCTCTATTTACCCGCCGATCTACGTCCCAACCCTCATCTATGGTCATGTTGTGACCGAAAGAACACGATCCCGGACACCAGCGGCCGGGCTCTCTCTTAGAGATAAGGTGAAAATTTTGGTCATCCGGGAGGGGCTAAGGGTGCAGCCGCTTCTCCTCCCCATAGAGAGGAACCAGATGAGGTGGCTTGGGCATCTGCTTAGGATGCCTCCTGGACGTTTCCTTGGTGAGGTGTTCCGGGCATGCCCCACTGGCAGAAGACCCCAGGGATGACCCAGATGACCCAGGACACGCGCAGGATAGTTTGTCATTCAGCTGGCATGTGAACGCCCCGGGATCCGCTAGGAAGAGCTTGAAGAAGTCGCTGGGGAGAAGGAATTCTGAGCTTCCTTATTGAAGCTGCTGCCCCCGCGACCTGACCTCGGATAAGCGGCAGATAATGGATGAATGGATGGATGGTGCTGGTCCAACGTGACTCATCGCTTTCCGAACGGCAGAATTTTGAGAAGCCTCAAACCTCGTTGACTTCTGTGCGATCAACTTTCTAAATGGCAGCTATTGACACATTGACACCGCTGCGGTTAATTTATGACATTTCCAGCAGTCCCGCACTGTAACTGCAAGCACATCTAAACAACATAAATTCCACCAGATGCTGATGAGACAGAATTTTAATGCGTCCGCGGCGGTTCAATACGGATAAATCGCATTGACGTTTACTCGGGTCAAAAAAAAAAAAAAGTTAGACACAGATTTATCACACAATTTTTTAGAGCTGCGCTGTGGCACGTAGTAAATTTTGCAAATAAAACGGCATCTGGCGCACTTACGCTGCATTTTAATGCGTTTCATGGACACGGTTGTGAGGAAAACCTGTTCATTAATTTGCGTGCACATAGTGATGTGGTGGGAAAAAATGAATGGGGGAAGGATGCTGTCTGTCTATGTGTGTGTGTGTGTGTGTGTGCGTGTGTGTGTGTGTGTGTGTGTGTGTGTGTGTGTGTGTGTGTGTGTGTGTGTGTGTGTGTGTGTGTGTGTGTGTGTGTGTGTGTGTGTGTGTGTGTGTGTGCGTGCGTGTGTTGTATGTGTGTTTGGATATGTCTGTGTGTGTGTTTGTTTGTTTGTAGCATATGAATGGAGACAATAATATGGGGGCATGTTAAAATCAGTATTAATCAAACAATGGCAACAACATCAACATACCAAAAGAGCCTTGCTGTAAAATGAAGTCCAAGATGGCGACTGAGTCGGCAGCCGTCAGTAAGTGCTCTTGTGAGCCTTGCTTTTTTGTTGTTGTTTTTGTGTTTTCTCTTGTCACTTTGTGTTGATGTGCGTTGTGTGGAATGGATACGGATTGTTTTTCAGCATTTTTGGCCACAACATTCATCAAGGAGGACACTCTACTGAGCGGTTGCGCCTTTTCAGCAGCACGAATATACCAATAAGTACTATTTTTGAATGGGTGGAATGTCGGTGCCATTTGATTTTCAGCGCTGGACAGCTCTTGGGTGATTGTGCTTTTTTGCACCTGTCATGGGCAGCATCTTCACAGCCCCGCTTTGTTCTGCGGAAAGGTCGCTGCTGTTGGACAGTCTGTGGCTGAATGGGTGCATGACTTGAGGATTGGATTGGATTGGATTTGCCTTCATTAGTCTTGCAGTAGCCCGCGATGAGAAGAAAGGAGTGTCAGCGCAGAATGCCAATGAATATGTGGAATCGAAGCGGATTGACGTGGGACAGGAGTTGTGAGACTATCTCTTTTCGTCAATGGATGCTACAGCTTCGTGTTTGCCTTCAACATTTATCTTGTAGTAGACGTGCCCATTCCACCATGACATCCCTGATCCACTGGTGAAAAGGATGCTTTGATCCTCTCCTTTTTCATGTACAACTGCTTCATGTAACAAAAGCACAGAAAGTGCTTAAGAATGAATGACTCTCCGTCTTTGTGTTGTCATGTTATTTATTTATTTATTTATTTATTTTGAAATGTAATTTTGTGAAATGTAAATTTCTCCACTGTGAGACTAATAAAGACAAATCCAATCCATAAAGACAAATCCAATCTTCTTTTGACTTCAAAATGGCGCTGCGAGAGTGGCTGCCTTTCCAGCAGCTTGTGTATTTTGTTTTTCTACTTCTTTCATTCCTTTTATAACTTTGCAGTTGTGAAATGTAAATTTCTCCACTGCAAGACTAATAAAGGTAAATCCAATCCAATCCAAATACAAAAAAAAGAAAAAAATTAGGATGATTCATCGCTTCGGTCCACATTTAGTTTAATGATAACAAGTAAAATGCCAGTTTTACCAAGCTACGACCTTTGATGCTGTGGCGATTTAAACACAAATGGTGGGGATGCACATGTAAACAGACAATAAGACCATACTATAAATAGTTTTAAAGTTCATTCTCTGTGATAGCGACTAATCTTAAAACAGTTGATCGCGGTCCCACTTCAATGTATTTGTCTGCATGATACTTGCCCCCACGCGGCACATCCGTCATTCTATACTTTCTGTTTGATGATACAATGGCGTACGTTTTGTGGACAGCTGTAATTGCAATGCAATTTATTTGAGGAAACGAAGAAAGATTCACAAGAGTGATTTGGGGGATCTCACAGCACCGCTGTGTGAGAATTTAGCAATGTCAGTGCTTGGAATTACGTTTAAACCAGCGGAGAAGGGCTCATCAAACTCGACAAGCTTTATCGTGTGTGAAAACACCTCCTTGACATTTAAAAGTAAAAGACACAAAATAAACATTGAAGAGGATTGTTTTGTTTGAATGTAATCACGCTCCCCCTTATGAGCCAACAATCTCCATTTGATGCGTCACCTCAGCTCATAACATTTTGTGTCGGCACATTTACGAGCATTTTCATGGGAAGGCAATGATGGAGTGAAGAATGAAGAATTCACATTCATCTTTGAGTTGTAACAATGAATGTGGATGGATGGATGGATGACAGATGATGGATGTTATTCACATATGTCAAAGTCAAGGCCCGGGGGCCAAATCCTTGCCACCACTTCTTTTTTTTTTCGGCCCGTGAATGCAAGTCAAACTTTCCACGATTCTTGCTAAAATCCGAACCAAAATTTCATATAAATTGGATATCAAGTAGACTGGATGAACTTAATACAACCAAAATGTCATATTTTTTATGTAAACCACAATAACAGTCTTTATTCTTGACTTCAGAAAACTAGTTACAGTGAGACCTCAGCTTACAAACACGTTATCTTACGAACTTATCATCTTACGAACGTCAAATTTATGAATATTAAACCTTGAAATACGCACTATTTTCATGATACACACCCACCACGGCTGGTGGAGTAATCTTCGGCGGAAAAACACCAAAGCACACGACCTTCGGATCTGGCAGAGTGATCTTCGACGGAAGCACACGACCGAACAGCGCTCCAGCCGGCGCTACTTTCCACACCCCCTCTCATTGAATGCACACGTCGATCGCCTCCTTGGAGGTTTTTGCTGATAATTTTACTATTATGGAACAAAAAAACCCACCACAGGCTCGGATCGTCTTCAGCCCAAGAAGACACAAAATAAAATCACAGTCGCTGAGAAGGAGATAATTGAAAAACACGAACGAGGTGTGCGTTTGTGTGATTTAGTGGCCAAGCACGGCTATGCTAAGTCAACCATTGCTACCATTTTCCGGAACAGAGAAACCATCAGAGGTGCGTCTGTTGTAAAAGGTGTTTCCGTGCTCTCACAGCCATGGTCTCGGGAAATCGAAGAAGTTGAAAAACTTCTGTTAATTAGGATTAACGAAAAGCATCGATCCGGCGACAGCGTGAGTAAAGCTATTTTATCCGAGAAAGCACGGCTAATTCACGCCGATATCACCATGCGCCAACCTGGAAGTTCGCCGCTTATTGGGGATTTTAAAGCCAGCAGCGGATGGTTCGAGAACATCTGAGGGCGAGGCGGAGATGGCTGCAGCATCAAGTGAGCTCATAAAGGCAATGTTGGCAAAGTGGAATGATGTGCAGGCTTTTACCGAACAGTTCCATCCAGAAAAGACTGTGGCTATGACAATCATCAAGATGATGAACGATAATGTTGGGGTAAAATCCGCTATACAAACATCTCTAAACATCGCTTTCTAATCTTTGTTTACGTTTTGGACTTCCTGATACATCATATCCTGCCTTCCCTTACATGATGTCGCATCTACATTACGTCACATCCTATCGCGTCACACCCTGTATATAAATGCTCTCCCAGTTCTTCTTCTCTCTCTCTCTCCTCTCTGGCTCCCTCCTTCGCTGACCTCCCACGATGTCTCCGCTTTCTTCAAGATTAAACCAACTTTCTGTTCAACACCTGGCTTCCTGATGATTTAACCATCCTCTGCCATCAACGCCCAGAGAAGCAAAGAATCAGGGACGAACGATCAAAATTAAACCATTAGATAATTTGATGCCTCAGGTTCGTAAGACCTTACAAGTCAGAAAGCAACATGTGTCAATTAAGAGGTTTTTAATCAGCAAAAATGATGAGGGGTCTCCTAAGAAGCAAAGAAGAGAAGCCACACCAGAGGTTAAGTTACCAACAGTCCTTATGGAAGATGACTCTCCTTTCATAAGCCATCAACGACTATCAAAAAGGTAAATGAAACTTTATTTTACAGCACAGTTTATTTATTTAATTACAGTCCTCATCTAATGTGCCTCTCTTTCCAAACAGCAATTCCCTCTGACCTTCGACCTCCAACACCATTCCATCAAGCCATCAATGACCATCATAAAGGTAAATAAAACGACTTTATTTTATAGCACAGTTTATTTCTTTAATTACAGTCCTGATGGAATGTGACTCTTTCCAAACAGCAATTCCCTTTGACCTCGGACCTCCAACGCCATTCCATCAAGCCATCAATGACCATCACAAATGTAAATAAAGTGACTTTATTATATAGTGCAGTGTATTTCTTTCATTACAATACAATAGCACATTTATTATACATAGAATAAGGTATGTTGTGTGTAGTTTTAAGGCTTATTTAGTTAGTTAGTTTAGTTTAGTTTAGTTTAGTTTAGTTTAGTTTAGTTTAGTTTAGTTTAGTAATAGCGAACGAAACCAATAATTCTCAAGATTCTAAAAGGAGAGGAGTAGCAGTACCGTACATTGCAGGAGTTTCTGAAAAATTACAAAGAGTCCTTTGGCAACATAAAATTCCTACTTATTTCAAACCGATAAACACGTTAAGGCAAAAATTAGTGCATCCAAAAGATAGGCTACCAAATGAAAAACAAAGTAATGTAGTTTATTCCATACATTGTAAGAATGAAAATTGTAAAGAGCAGTACATTGGGGAGACTCAACAAATTCTCAAAAAAAGACTTTATCAACATCGCAGGGATAATACTAGTGGGCCTCAATCGGCAGTACATTTGCACCTAAAAGCTACTAACCACTCATTTGACGACAATGAGGTTAAAATCTTAGCGAAAGAACATAGATGGTTTGAAAGGGGGGTAAAAGAGGCGATTCTTATAAAACAACAAAATCCTTCATTAAACCGGTCTGGTGGTGTGAGGTTCAATTTGGATCGTTCATACAATAGCCTGCTCAGGCAAAACAGGTTAGGCAACTTTCGCAATGCTGATGAGGGTCGTTATGCTGATGAGGTGATACCGGGGGGAGTGGGGGTAATAGGCCAATCGTTAGTCAGGAATGTAGGAACAATCAGTGGGGCCACAGGGGGGGGTCCCGCGCCCCCCCCCCCAACCTGAGAGTAGGGACCTATCATAGCTGTGTCCGGCGCCACCAGGTCTGGACATTAGGGATATATAAATGGGGCCGATACGACCAGTCAGACTTTAGTTCGCTGACGAAGCCTCTTGGATAGGAGGCGAAACGTCCGAAACCTTCACTTTTGTACAGATGACGGCTGAAGAAACCTTCTCATCGATACATGTATGTATATACATACATACTGACCCAATAAGTGTTTACTGGAGCGCAGCGCCCACCGACAATCTTCTCAACGCTTGTCAGTTATCAATTACTCGCCGTGAGTAGGCGGCAGGAGACAGACCCTGACAATGTGTTATTTTGCTTTTTTTTATTTAATTTGTCAATGCCAAGAAAAAAACAGGATGAATAATACAGTATAATACAGCACATATTAATTTATTGACTTTCAAATATTGCAGATGATCGGAGAGGGTGGGGCGAGCAGGATCGTGGGCTTTGATTTCCAGATTGCAGACATGACACTTTGCTTTTTACTTTTCATTACAGCGTCCCCAAGATGATTGATGTGGGCTCATTTGGATCACAGTCACCATTAGCGGGAAAAAAAGGAAATGAAGCGCATGCTTGATTTATTGATATAATTAAGGGTAAAATGTGATGATGTACAAAGAGCAAGCTGGACAGCTTTGTGATTATGATATTAAAACGCTTGTTTGTTGGGGAAATTGCGTAAGTGGCCATTAATGTCGTGTCGGGATTGGTTAAATCAAAATGCGGATGTTTGGAGAGATGCGTTTTTTTAAATTAATATTTAATCATGAATTATTGTTCGCTCTTTTCCCTTTCTGTCAAGCTGTTCGCCGTTTTGTTGGATTAGATTGTTCACAGCGTCAGCTTTCATCAATTATTCATGAATATTTGATGATTTTGATATTTGATTTCAGATTTGACCCGAGTGGGCAGAGTTTGAATGAAATCACGGACTCAGCGGGATTCGAATGGCGGTATTTTGGGGGCGCGTGGGGGCGCAAAATTAGCAGTACATTTGCATATATTTTTGAGTACATTTCCATGGGAAGTTAACAAACACCTCAGTTCTGACACCCTCGCCATCGCGCTCGCTGTTAACTCGACCAAATTCACAGTGCCAAATAATAAACATTGACTATTCCCACTCGCACTGGCATGAAGACGTCGGCGATAATTGAGCTCTTCTTTCACTTTGGCACCATTGGCTACGAGTTGCGGCGTAAAGCAGTGTTTTCCCACCAGAAGCGGTTGGCACTCAGGCTTTGACGCTGACGTTTGCCGATGCCTCACTGAAAATTGGCACGCGAGTTGATCAATTACAGCTGACTCGGTTTTGCCACAAAGGCCATCGATTACAAATTCTGCCGGCGGGGTGGGAAAAAAGCCACGTTCCGACCAATGTCCAAAGCGGTGTATTTAAGTGAAAGTCCATCAAATACGCGAGTTTACATGGATTATGTTGTGATTTGAAGGCTACACAATAAATCAAAGTTCAAGGGCGGGCACAAGTCCAACCTTTTCCTTACAATATCGTCTCGGCAGGCAAATAAATCTAAACATGGCATTTTAATTAACTCATTCACTGCCAGACGATGTGCAAATTGTGTCCATTCCACAGCCGGGATTTTTGCCATTTTCAGTCAAATCAATGCAGCGTAAGAACCCTTGGACTCTCTTATTTCATCTGAAAAAATTATGCTTCTGGAGTAAAATGAGGTGCCAGTGGCTGTATAAAAGGCAAATGCTGCCATATCGTAGAAGGGAAAATACATTGCCAGAGGTCTGACCAGCGCTTTATCGGCCCCCGCAAGAAAAACCAAAACCCGAACAAATTTGGGAATGGCGCTCCCCCTCATATTTTCAATTCCCGAATAAATTCGAGGATGGCAGTGAATGAGTTAATAACCCTTTCATTCACCGTGCAACCTGAGAACATGAGGAGCCGTCAACTGTTGCCGCTGTCTCCGAAAAGCACAGGCAACTGTAAAGAAGCTTTTCTTCACTATTGATAGGATAGTGATTTCAAACCACTGTTGTGAGCTACGGGAAATTGTTCAATTTCACACAAATGATGAATTGGTAAATAGAGCCCGATCAGTTAATCAGCCTTTTTAAAAAATAGAGTAAAGATGTCCTTTTTTATGTGGTGGGAGAAAGATGTTGCTGAAACATCCCTCCAATCACATTAAGTAAGATTTTTTTTTAATAAGAAAATTTGGCGATGTTGCCATTTTTTCACTTGTTTGCGATTCAAACAAAATAAATAAATAAATAAATAAATAAATAAATAAATAAATAAATAATGTACACAAATAAATAAATAAATAAATAAATAAATAAATAAATAAATAAATAAAGTTTGGGAAAACAGAAAAAAATGTCCTGCCTTTATTTCATACATATGGGTACCCAAACCAATTTATTGCATACATACATACATACATACATACATACATACATACATACATACATACATACATACATACATACATGCATACATACGTATGTACGTACGTACGTACGTAAATACTTTAATTAATCAAATGATTAATCGGTTATCTGAATTTCACTTGGCTAAATATTGGAATTGGTCTGAAAGAAAAACACTTCATTCTGATGAATACTGCAGAGTATGAGGTAATCAGCAAAAATTTTCAGCATCTCAGGGGGCGGCCATTTTGCCATTTATTGAATGAAAAGGCTGCTGGATGGATGCATTGTTTGAGGAGCCTGCGATGTGCAGAAAGGAGAATCAGTGTAAAGCAAGGGTGTCAAAGTCATTTTTTGCCGCGGGCCACATTGTAGTTATGGTTTCCTCTCGAGGGCCGTTATGAATTTGGGGAACCCATTAGAATGTTTAAATCCCTTCAAATATTACATATAGAGCACACAGCAAATTAATGAATAACTCATTTTCAAGTCTGAAGTCAAGAATAATGACTTTTATTGTGGTTGACATCCAAAAATATGAAATTTTGGCTCAGATTTTAGCAATCATCATGGAATTTAACAAGTTTGATTTGCTTTCGCGGGCCGAAAAAAAATATGTGGTGGGCCGGATTTGGCCCGCGGGCCTTGACTTTGACACAAGTGGTGTAAAGCGTCAATACATATGTGGAACTGTCGCGACTTGGAATTGAAGCAGATTTACGTGGGATAGGATATACAATACAATACAATACAATACAATACAATACAATACATATTGATTTATATAGTGGTTTAACAACAGCTGAAGCTGCAACAAAGCGCTTAGCATGGACATGTATCATACAGGTGTGACAAAAATATATTTTTGTCAATGGATGCTACAAATTCGTGTTTGCTTTCAACATTTAGCTTGTAGCAGACGTGCACATTCCATCCATGATGTCCCTGATTCACCGGTAAAAAGGAGGCTTTGATCCGCTCCTCTTTCATCTAGCACTGCTTCATACAACAAAGAGTGTACTGTCTGTGTCTTTTGTGTTGTGTCACATGATTTGTGATTTCGGTTGCGTTGTTGACCTGCTGTCAATTCTCCAATCACGGACATGGGGCATTTATACGGTTCGCGGTCACCTCGCCAATGCCTGATGATTGACTCACCTCACCACTCTACAGTCACTGGACTCTTCCTTGTGTGCGAGTGTATCCGGTCCAAGGTATTCTCTCCGCGTCCCATAAGCCTATGTCATCTTCCGGGATTGCATAATTTTGCACCCTCGTGTGCCATTTGCTTTCTGGCGTAGTAAGCGGGTCGGATCACCACCTGCCTTCTTACTCGCTGTATTTTCTTTTGTTTGTGAATAAACATCCTGCTTTGTTGGTACGTCTCTGTCCCCTGCTTTGGGATCGAAAACCTTCCACTTCGTTCCAACGAGTCAGCTGCCGTCACTCTCTCGCTCGGAACGTGACAAGCTCTGTATTTTGTTTTTCTACTTCTTCTTTTCCTTTCCTTTCCTCTTCCTTTCATAACTACGCTGCTATGAAATGTAAACTTCTCCACTGCGAGACTAATGAAGACTAATCCAATACAATACAATCCAGCTGCTCAGGACTCATAACGACCGATCATTTGTTTTCATGTGAGATTCACAAGCTTCAGCTTTGTTTGCATGTTTTTTAGTGCAGCATAACAGCTCAATGCACCTTCACCGTCTTTCCTTGGAACTCTGGGCACCTTTCTTGAACAAAAGTCTACATATCTTACAGCGCTGCTGGGTTGATTTTCAATCGACATTTCTTTGATGGATTCAGGAATCAAAACTTTTAGTGTTACATTAAAATGTATTCTGATCAGGAGCGTGTATGAAGGCTTTGAAACCGGACGCATATTTTTCAACGAACTGCCCGCTTGCCATGTTTGAGGGTCTACCTTGCCACCTCACAAACAATATATTTTGACAGCATTGAAATAATAAGCAAAGACAGCGTGAAATAGAATAAAGCCTCGACGCCGTGACAATCCTTTCTGGCCACTCTTCTCTCCCGATGGGCAAACGCGATGACATTATTAATTATATTGTTGACGCGTGGAGCCAATTGACGCGTTAATGAAAAGACAGAAAAGTCTTTCTTTCACAATCCCAGTGCAAATCTCATTACGTATGCCTTTTTCAATTTGCTCGCATGTTCGCCGAGGTGGGCGGCGGAGTTGAGCCTTGGTTAGAGGGGGGGCCGAAGGTTAAGCACACGCTCGGATTAAAGCCTGTCTGTCACCGCACTGTGCTTATACCACCCGGCTGACACTCGGTGACACAGGGTCGTCCCTTCACCCCTACGTTTTTTTTGGCATGACAATACATCGGCCCGATCGATGCATAGTTAGGAAGATGGAGCCTTTCTTAATTGGCTATGTGAAACTCGTTTTGTTATTTAACATGCGTGCGCTTGGGCAAGTTGACTCCTTCAGCTGTCCCGCCGACATGGAAATATAAACCGTGTTATGACAGAAGAAGGGGGAGGTTAGGGGGGAAGAAATGTAACTTTAGACGTTGCCCAGACGGTGGCCAGAATGATTTATGATAGTAATAATAATAATAAATTTTATTTATAAGCGCCTTTCAAAACTCTCAAGGACACTTTACAGTCACAGGATATGTTTTTCTGCGGGTGAGCAGCGGCAGCCACACGCACCAGCGTTCACTCAACCCGGATGGGAAAAGAAAAAGCTTTAAAATAAAAAAATAATAATAATGAGATATAAATCAATCTAATACATTCCACGTCGAACATCATTAAATCAAATAAACAATAAATTGGATTGGATTGGATATGCCTTTATTAGTTTCTTTAATATATTCAAACTAGAAAAATCATCTGCATTCATCAAAATAGAACTAAGTCAAGTTACCCTGCTGTCTGTTTCTCTATGACAAGAAAGTGACACATCCTTACAAAATGCTCATGTTTTTATTTATCCAATCTGTATTTACAGTGGAGACAAATATGTGCATTAAGGGTGGCTGGACTGGATTTTGCCTGGCTGGTCAAATACGATGCGATTCACATAAGCGTCCTTGTTTGTTAACGTGGATCGGCTCCGCCAACTATTCCTGTGAGTCTTAAACATCCATGACACCATGTTGTTAAAATAAATAAATACATTGATTTAAAATGCCATCCGAGTAATTGTGTGTGTGCCAGTGTGAGATTAAAGAAATCAAGGATTTCAAATGAGATTGTCAAATGAGGGTGGGGATGTATTTTGGTGCCAGTGAAATTATTCCAAACACAAAATGGTTTTTGAAGGGGAGGAGATGATGAAAGGTGACTTAATGCTGAGATTTAAAGGACAACCGGCACCATTTTTTTTTCCTAACTAGCATCAGAAAAACGTTTGACAGCATCTAAAATACCCAAAACATAACAGGATGGTAAATTTAATCAAATGAAAAACACAAATAAAAATGACTTAAAGTGTCCAAAAACGACTTAAAAATGAAACCGGAAGTGGCAAGTTCAAAAGGTCCCGCCCCATTGTTCGGGACGTGACGCCAATACGTCTTGCCTTGCTCGAGAATCAAAATCAGATTCGGAGAATATGCTTTCTTGTTACTCATCTTCTTCTTTTCCTTTCAGGGGTCGCCACAGTGAATCAATGTCCTCCATCTAACCCGGTTTTGTGCATCCTCTTCTCTCACACCAGCTACCTTCATGTCCTCTTTGACCACATCCATAAACCTCCTCTTCGGTTTTCCTCTCGGTCTCCTGCCTGGCAGTTCAAGGCTCAGCAGCCTTCTTCCGATATAGTCACTCTCTCTCCTCTGGACATGTCCAAACCATCTCAGTCTGGCCTCTTTGACTTTCTCTCCAAAGTCTCTAATATGAGTTGTCCCTCTAATGTACTCATTCCTGATCCTATCCAACCTGGTCACTCCCAAAGAAAACCTCAACATCTTCAGCTGTGCTACCTCCAGCTCTTCTTCCTGTCTTTTCGTGTGTTGGCACTATCTCCAGTCCAAGCATCATGGCTGGTCTCACCACAGTTTTATACACTTTTCCTTTCATCTTAGCTGAAATCCTTCTATCACACATCACACCTGACATTTTTCCCTAGCCGCTCCCGCCTGTCTGGACATGCTTCTTCACCTCTTTTCCACACTCTCCATTGCTCTGGACAGTTGACCCCAAGTACTTAAAATCCTCCACCTTCTTTATCTCTTCCCCCTGTAGCATCACTCTTGCACTTGGATCCCTCTCATTCACACACATATATTCCGTCTTGCTGCGACTGATCTTCATTCCTCTGCTTTCCAGGGCATATCTCCACATCTCTAGTTTCTCTGCCACCTGTTCCCTGTTCTCGCTACAGATCACAATGTCATCTGCAAACGTCATGGTCCAAGGAGATTCTTGTCAAACATCGTCAGTCAGCCTGTCCATCACCATAGCAAATAAGAAGGGGCTCAGAGCTGACCCCTGGTGGAGTCCCACCGACAGCACACCTCACAACTGTCCTACACTGTCTTTCTTGTTTTTAACCTCTTTTTCGCTTTTTTATGGTTTATGAGCCTTTGGAAATACCAGACAATCACCTACGAAGGTTGTCTATCGATCCATCTCTTGATCCCGGTCGCTTATCCGGATCACAGACGAAGCCGCGTTATCATCTCCACCCACCTGTTCCCGCTGTCGAGGGCTAACCTGGCCGCTGCCTCTCGGTCGGTGTTGCTGGTGAATATCATGTCGCTTCTCCATCGACCTGTTGGACGGCTACAGTACTCGGCGGCGGAGCTGCTGAAGTTCCGCTCCCGATGGACGAGCGTGCCACCGGCAATTCTCCGGTTCTCGGAAATCGCTCATCGCCCTTCCCCGAGGTATATCCACCGCGGATCACGTCGAGGCTTTCACCTCAATGCCTCCAAGGATATCACCTCCCTGTGGTCATCCGTCCGCCAGCCGCGCAGAAGGAGCAGCCGCTCGGTCGATCACCGTATGTTAGCCGGCCTGGCTAGGTCGGCTAATGCGCCTCGTAGTGGGGACGCCACCAGCGTCAATTTCGGCCTCCTCAACGTCCGCTCGCTTACGGGAAAGGGGTGTCTTATCCAAGATATTCTAATTGACCGTAAGCTTGACTTTTTTTGTATAAATGAGACTTGGCAAATGGCGGGAGACTTCTCCGAGCTAAATGGCGCGACTCCGCCAGGCTTTGTTTACATTTCTAAGCCCCGCCTCTCAGGCCGCGGAGGTGGTCTCGCGATAATTTACCGCAAGAACTGGAAAATCCTTCAAGTTTCACTCCAGGAAACCCTATCGTTTGAATGCCTTGCTTGTAAAATTTCTGGACCCTCACCCACCATCATAGCCACTGTATACCGTGCACCAAAACCACATTGTGACTTTCTAAAAGAATTCTCTGATGTCCTCACACACCTCTCCACCCTGTCACCAAATGTAATTATTCTCGGGGACTTCAACATCCACATGGACAATTCCACTCTTCCCCTCACTAAAGACTTCACCTCCTCACTCGACAGCTTTGGTCTGCATCAATTCTCTGACTTTCCCACCCACATAAAAGGCCACACCCTGGACCTCATTTGCATGTCTGGCCTTATCCCTGAGAATTGCACAGCTAATGAACTTCCCATAACAGACCATTTCCTGGTTTCATTCACTGTTTCCATCACCCTCTCTCTCCTCAAACCCCCCCCCCCCCCCCCCGTGTCATCACATATCGCAACATCAAGGACATCAACGTTGCCACCCTCGCTGAGATGATCGCCACCCTGACTCCGGACTGCAACTCATCCCCTGATGAACTTGTTTCCCGGTACAACGCGGACCTCACGAACACCCTCAACGCCCTGGCTCCTGTAAAGTCCCGGTCTGTCCAATTCACCCGGTCTGCACCCTGGTTCACCGCCCATCTCCGCTCCATCAAGACAAAATCTCGCCAACTTGAAAGACTTTACAGGAAGTCTGGGCTCACTACTCACAAGGACATGTACGCAACTCACCTTACCCATTACAAGGACTCTATCACACGTGCAAAATCGCAATATTACTGTGGACTCATTGACTCTAATCCTGGAAACTCACGGGTGCTCTTTTCCCTCTATCACAAAATCACACAACCTCCTACCTCTCTCCCCTCACACTTCTATTCCTCTGAGACATGCAACACTCTGCTTATGTTTTTTAGTGAAAAGATCAACAAAATCCATCAGCACCTCGGGTCCTCTGTCCTTTGAACTCCCCTATTCCTCTATAATCGCAGACATTATCACCAAATCCAAGAACTCTTCCTGTCAACTCGACCCCCTCCCTACTATCCTTATCAAGTCCTGCCTACCCTCTCTTATCCCATTTATTTCTACCATTATTCACTCCTCATTATCAACTGGAATTGTTCCTATCCCACTCAAAACCGCAGCTGTCACTCCAATCCTGAAAAAACTTGGCTCAGACCCAAACGATTTCAATAACTTACGTCCAATTTCCCACCTCCCATTCATCGCCAAAATTCTTGAAAAGACAATTGTGTCCCAGCTTCACTCACACCTCACTCACAATAACCTGTACGAACAATTCCAGTCTGGTTTCCGCCCCCGCCACAGTACTGAATCGGCTCTCATAAAAATCACGAATGATCTTTTTATGGCAGCCGATGCCGGTTCACTCTCCATCCTCATCCTTCTCGACCTGACCTCAGCCTTTGACACCATTTCCCACCCTATCCTGCTCGACAGACTTTCCACCCTAGGCATCACACATACCCCACTCCGCTGGTTTCATTTCTATCTCTCTGATCGCTCACAATTCATCCAAATCAACTCATTCACCTCACGGTCCTCTCCTGTGTCCTCTGGTGTGCCTCAAGGGTCTGTCCTGGGGCCTCTTCTCTTTATTATCTACCTACTTCCTCTTGGCAATATTTTCCGTAAGTTTGGCATTCACTTTCACTGCTTCGCGGATGACACCCAACTCTACCTCTCCAGAAAACCCGACGCCTCTCTTCCACCTTCATCCCTCTCACTTTGCCTCTCAGAAATTAAATCCTGGCTTTCCCATAACTTTCTCAAGCTTAACAGTGAAAAAAACGAACTTCTCCTTGTCTGTACCAAATCCACCCTCCACAAAACTAACAGTTTCTCTCTCATCATTGACAGTTCAACCGTGTCCCCCTCCCCTCAGGTCAAGAGCCTGGGTGTCACCCTCGATAGCTCACTATCTTTTCAGTCCCATATAAATAACATAACTCGGTCTGCTTATTTCCACCTCCGTAATATTAACCGTCTCCGTCCCTCGCTCACCCCTCACACCACTGCTATCCTTATCCACAGTCTCGTCACCTCCCGCATCGATTATTGCAACGCACTTCTCTTCGGTATTAATCAGAAATTTCTCCATAAACTCCAACTCAGATCCTCATCCTCCCTTCACCTCTATGTGCCCTCTGCCCGTCTCACCACGATGGGATGCAGAGCTTTCAGCCGCTCTGCTCCCAAACTCTGGAATTCACTTCCACCCAACATCTGTAATATTGACTCCCTCCCTATTTTCAAGGCTCACCTCAAAACCCACTTGTTTAAAATTGCTTTCAATGTCTAGTTCTATCTGCTATTTTATTATGTATCATTTTACTTATGGTTTATTGTTATGTGTTTTGTTTTATTGTTTTTATTATAAAGTGTCCTTGGGTGTTTTGAAAGGCGCTTTAAATAAAATGTATTATTATTTTATTATTATTATTGTTACTCATCCAGTTATGGATATGATTCAAATACAGTAAAGTCTGAAAAAATATCGATATAACCGGACTATCGATATATCTGATCCTGCGGGCATGTAATTTTCTCCTCGAGTTCATAGAAATAGTATCGTAATAAGCAGTACTATCGATATAACCGATATCGATATAACGAGACTTTACTGTAGTTCTGAAGAGAAAAGCATAAATGTTTGCAATCGATTAAAGGAGTCCTCCCATATCAATTCAAGCCATCAATGGCATCTGGATGGAAATATAGTGTCCTAGAAAATGCAAAAGATGGTGCCCAAGCTCCATTGGAAATGGGCTGATTTCTCTGCTGGGAATTTGTGTCAGCGAATATCAAATAGTTGTCTTGGTGCAACACGCAACAATTCACCATCGCGTTATTTATTTGTTTTCCTTCTAATTTCGCCATCAACACGAAGTTTTCAGATCAAACAAAGTAACGCAAAATGCATTGTGTGTTGCTTTCTCAGTCAGGGGCTATCCAAACGTGACGTCACGTGGGGATCGTCATCAACTCGAAAACAAGACTTCCTGAATATTCAGTGCGAGTCTTCAAACGTAAAATGGTGCAGTGGAATCTTTGTAAAACACTCTCAGTAGAAGTTATTTGAAGTGATTTAAAAAATTATGGACACAACTTGTCCGAAGGCGTCGGCTGTCCTTTAATGGTTGTAATTAGTTGGAGGGAGTGTGTGTGTGGAGGGTTGGGAGGGGGCGAAAACATCCTTTTATTGTGGCTTGGATGTGTGAGATGATAAGGAACTTGTGCAGAAAGGACTCCCTCAAGCATGTAAACAGCATAAAGTAAGCCACTTTTCCCAGTAGAAAGTACTTTTAATTAACTTGTTTTTTTAATTCTCATTTGCTGGTGAAGGCCACAAGGAGAGTCAAAGTCTTCCTTGTTTACCCAGCAAAAAGCGAGACGTGGCGACGGCGCTGGGGGAATATTTAATGGAAATAAAGCCGCCAAACACTTAATCCCGCAGGAAGATGAAAAGTGACTAAACTGCTGCTGGCGATGTCGAGACGGCGGCGCTCCAGTTGTGACTCTGCATGATTATCGGGCGAGGACGACCACGGAATAAATGGAAAGTGGGACGTTTCTTGATGCAACGTCAGGACAGCGCAGAGCATCAAAATAGATGGAAAACAGCGTTCAAGGAACAATCGTGGAGTTACTATTTTTCTGGTGTATAAGGCCTATCAGACTAGAAGGCACGCCCCCAATGAATGATGTATTTTCAAACTTTTTCCATATATAAGATGCACTGGACTATAAGGTGCACCTTCAATGAATGAAAATAATTTTCCAAATATAATCCATCCATACGCTCCCCACCTTACGAACGATATACGTTTCGAGCGGTCGTTCATAAGGCAAATTTGTCAATTATGGGTACCATCCGGTATACACCGACTATCACGAAATGGCAAATCAATCAAGTCAAACGAGTTCGCCACGGTAGCCTCTGTCTCGGTATCGTTTTTTTTTTTTTTTTTTTTTCATTGCAAACGAAGCGAGTGGTTTGGTGCTACTGTGCGCATGCGTCTGCCGCCTGGGGATTTCCCATTGCATTTCTTTTGATACAATCAAGTCGCAATGGCCGAACCTGAATTAAAACGCCGTAAGTTGGAAGGAAGAGGCAAGCATCACAAAGAGTGGGAGCAAATGTCAGGACGATACGAGGGATTGATAAGAAAGGTGTGGAATATTTGTATTGTGTTGCTTGTGAAAGTAGCTGCCTCCGGTTTCTATGATTTAAGGACCCATTTTGACACAAAAAGCCATGCCAAAAACGTAGAAGTCTGGAAAATATATCGATCAATGGATGTTCATTTTGCTCCTAAAAAAGAACCGGAAGACTCCTCAACAGTGTCATACAATAGAGAACACTGTAGTAATTAAAGGACAACCAACACCACATTTTTATTTCCCAACTGGCATCAGAAAAACGTTTTATAGCATCTAAAATACCCAAAACACGCAGGATGATATTTTTAGTCAAATGCAAAACACCAATAAAAATGACTTAAAGGACAACCGACGTCTCCGGACAAGTCGTGTTCAGAATTTGTAAAATGGCTTCAAATGACTTCTACTGAGCGTATTTTACAAAGATTCCACCGCATATAGCTATATTTTACGTTTTAAGACTTGCGCTGAATATTCCGGAAGTCTTGTTTTTGAGTTGGTGACGAGTCCGTACGTGACGTCACTGAAGGAACGCCACTGACCGAAAAAAGGACACAATGTAGCAGTCCTTCCATCACGTCAATATACAGTGGGACTTGGCTTACGAACTTAATTGGTTCCCAGACAGAGTGTGTACGGCGAAAAGTGTGTATCCCCAAAAATAATTTCCCATAGGAAACCATTAAAATGAGAATAATCCGTTCCCAGGTCCCCATAAAACTTCTTTCTACTTTCTAATTTTCTAAGCCTTAAAACTACACAAAATATACCTTATTTTACGTATAATAAATCTGCTATAGTATTATGATTAAAGAAATAAACTGTACTGTACAATAAAATCATTTTATTTACCTTTGTGATGGTCGTTAATGGCTTGATGGAATGGAGTGTCCGGTTTCCTCAGCATTAAACACTTGATGAGGAACATAGGCTTCTTTCATCATCTTGAGGAATGATCCATTGTAGGTGCTTTCTCTGTGATAATTGTATCTAGTTCATCAATTGTGATCTGTCTAGCTGGGTTAATAGCTTTTTGCAACAATAAGTTTCGTGTGTGTGTGTGTGTGTGTTTTCTCACTCTCTGTCTGCCTGTCTCTTTAATGTTTAACCCTGGGTTCTGCTGGGTTCTTGACCTGGGTTCTTGACCAATCACGTGGCTTTAACCGAAGACGCCATATTGTTTTTTGGAGAACGGCCTTACTCGCTCTCTGTCTGTCACCCTATCCCCCACTGCTGCGTTCTTTGACCAATGACTGGGGGCGGGGAATTGAGGACAAAAAATGTCCGTTGCCGTTTCCTTGTCTGGAGAACGGGCTCGTTCACGAACGACACACCACTCAGCTCCGTGTGTATCCCGAAAAATAGCTCGTATGTCAAGGTAAAATTTTCATAAATGTAATGTTCGTAAACCGAAAAGTTTGTAAGCCAAGGGCTTCGTAAACTGAGGTCCCACTGTATTTTGCTGTACTTGTTTGGTCTGAAAACGTCATGTTGCACCAAAAAGAGCCAGAAGAGGGCGACCAAGCTCCATGTAGGGAATATATCAGCCTGTGGAAACGGCCTGATTAATTCCTCACACGGAGCTTGGTCGCCATTTTCTGCCTCTTTTTTGGTGATACATTTCCCCCCAATGTTGCCTCAAAATGGCACGGAATAAATTATTTAATGGATTGCAAACATGTATGCTTTCCTCTTCAGAACTATTTCAATCATATTCATAACTGGATGTGTAACAAGAAAGTATATTCTCCGAATCTGAAACCATTGTTTTGATTTTCTAGCAATGCAAGACATCTTGGCGTGACGTCACGAACTGGGGGCGGGACTTTCTAAAAATGCCTAACTCGCAGCTCAATTTTTTTTGCAGATTTTGGACACTTTAAGTCATTTTTATTGGTATTTTGCATTTGAATAAAAATATCATACTGCGTGTTTTGGGTATTTTAGATGCTATACGTTTTTCTCATGTCAGTTAGGAAACAAAAAAGTGACGTCGGTTGTCCTTGTCTGGAGGCGTCGGTTGTCCTATAAGCAACACTTGTAATTTCATCATTTATTAAGAATATGTCTAGAATGATATGAAGAACACATGTAAAATATAACATGTTAAACGACATAAATAAACACGTTTGAAAAAAAATATGGTGTACGATTATTTTATATTTTGGAAGGGAAAATACACCAGATTGTAAGGGCATGACAGGTATGATCGCGTAAACATCCAGACCTTGAAACCTCCAATGTGTTTGTGTACGCGTGTGTGTGAAGCACAGTACGCAGCCATGCGCAAGCAAGCTCGGCCAAAAAAAGGCGCGCAATACAAAATCTAACTTACAGCATCTCTGTCCGAACATTTTTTGATGTACCAGCACAAATGTACCGTTATTTGTAACTTGAAAGTTCGTAAGTTGGGGAGCGGCTGTACATCCATATCCATGTTGATTTATATAGCGCTTTAACAACAGCTAAAGCTGTAACAAAGCTCTAACTTGGACATAAGACAAACACTGCCCCCGTGTGAAATGAAAAAAAAACATTGACAGAGGTCTAACTAGCGCTGTATCGGCACACCCCGCCAGAAGAAACAAAACCCAAACAAATCCGGGAATGGCGCTCCACGTCACACTTTTCAATTCCCTGAAAAAAAATCAGGAATGACAGTGAATGAGTTAATAACTAGTTTTCAAATCTAAAGTAAAGAATTATCAGAATCGTCTTTATTCAGAATCATCCTTATTGCCAAGTATATGTAGAACACACAAGGAATTTGTTTCTGGTAGAACACGCTGCACTAGTATCATCATCAGAAAATTGCAAAGAGGCACTATCCATTTCTATTTGGGTTACTGTTTAATAATGATTAATGATTAATAATGATTGTTATTGAAATTTTAATGTGACAATTTGGTTTGGTTGGGACTTTAGCAAGAATCATGGAATTTTGATTTGCTTTTGCAGGCCGAATAAATTCATGTGGTAGGTCAGATTTGGCCCCCGAGCCTCGACTTGGACAACTGTGCTATAATATATAAATATATAAATGTTTTTTTTTAAATATAAGGCACACCACATTATAAGGTGCTACAATAGAGGTTGGGGTTACACACTAATAGGGGGAAGTGGAGTCCGTGGCTGCTGACAGTAGTCGCGAGCCCTGTTGTGGCTCAATATTACTTCACATAAAAGCTCATCTTTTGAAGATCATGAAGGCTTTTGGGTGCACCTTATACCGGAAAATACGGTAGTTGATTTGCTATGAGTGGGTACACAAAGATGGCAAAACCTATTGAAATATGTCGTTTAAATGCCCATATTTTGGAAGGGAAAATACACCAGATTGTAAGGGCATGACAGGTATGATCGCGTAAACATCCAGACCTTGAAACCTCCAATGTGTTTGTGTACGCGTGTGTGTGAAGCACAGTACGCAGCCATGCGCAAGCAAGCTCGGCCAAAAAAAGGCGCGCAATACAAAATCTAACTTACAGCATCTCTGTCCGAACATTTTTTGATGTACCAGCACAAATGTACCGTTATTTGTAACTTGAAAGTTCGTAAGTTGGGGAGCGGCTGTACATCCATATCCATGTTGATTTATATAGCGCTTTAACAACAGCTAAAGCTGTAACAAAGCTCTAACTTGGACATAAGACAAACACTGCCCCCGTGTGAAATGAAAAAAAAACATTGACAGAGGTCTAACTAGCGCTGTATCGGCACACCCCGCCAGAAGAAACAAAACCCAAACAAATCCGGGAATGGCGCTCCACGTCACACTTTTCAATTCCCTGAAAAAAAATCAGGAATGACAGTGAATGAGTTAATAACTAGTTTTCAAATCTAAAGTAAAGAATTATCAGAATCGTCTTTATTCAGAATCATCCTTATTGCCAAGTATATGTAGAACACACAAGGAATTTGTTTCTGGTAGAACACGCTGCACTAGTATCATCATCAGAAAATTGCAAAGAGGCACTATCCATTTCTATTTGGGTTACTGTTTAATAATGATTAATGATTAATAATGATTGTTATTGAAATTTTAATGTGACAATTTGGTTTGGTTGGGACTTTAGCAAGAATCATGGAATTTTGATTTGCTTTTGCAGGCCGAATAAATTCATGTGGTAGGTCAGATTTGGCCCCCGAGCCTCGACTTGGACAACTGTGCTATAATATATAAATATATAAATGTTTTTTTTTAAATATAAGGCACACCACATTATAAGGTGCTACAATAGAGGTTGGGGTTACACACTAATAGGGGGAAGTGGAGTCCGTGGCTGCTGACAGTAGTCGCGAGCCCTGTTGTGGCTCAATATTACTTCACATAAAAGCTCATCTTTTGAAGATCATGAAGGCTTTTGGGTGCACCTTATACCGGAAAATACGGTAGTTGATTTGCTATGAGTGGGTACACAAAGATGGCAAAACCTATTGAAATATGTCGTTTAAATGCCCATGCGTGTTGACTTGAATCTATTATCCGGGTCATGGCAGCAATTGTTCAGACTGACTCTTTGACATGGCAAAAATCATTTTCTTCTAACAGCTATGAAATGAGTTTTTTGGCTGCAAGGATGGTTATAAATGAATAAAAAATGGTCGTGAGGAAATGGCATATGGGGTAAACCGCTAATGACAGCTAGCTCCATCTGCCACAGCCCACGCAGCTGCATTGCAGGTATGTTTTCATGCATTCAAAGTGAGCTTATTTCAAGCCCTCTTGTAATATAATAGTATATTTCAAGTCATCACACCCATATACCATGTCAATTGCTTAACCTCACATCATATGTATATTTATTTGACATTCTATGCCACTGCTCGCTGCCCTTTCCTCTCGCAAACAATTTGACTTTTCGCTGGACGGTACACAAAGTCAACCATCATCGGCCCACAATGGTACGAGAGCAGAATAACAATGCACCAGCAATATTTCGAGGCAGAAAGCCCCACAGCACAACAGCCATATTAGGTGATTACTGTTGACTGATAAGTAGATCACCAAAGATGATTTCATCACTCGCCAATTTCTCTGGGGGTCTCACGCATCCACCTCGACCTTCAGCTCAACGGCATGACGGCGCTTCATGTTTTGGGAATGTGCGGCACAATAAATAAATAAAGAAATAAATACATAAATACATACGTACACACGTACACACGTACACACGCACACACGCACACACACGCACACACTCGCACGCACACACACATGCACACACACGCACACACATGCATACACACATACATACATACATACATACATACATACATACATACATACATACATACATACATACATATGTAACGGAGTTGTGCGCTTAGATTATTAAATTATGAAGGAAGTGACGCAACGGCGCACAGTGTGGCACTATGTCCCGCCCATAGTTTCCAGAACAATCTCGAGGAGATTCAGGGTGAGTCGCAATTTTCTGTTGGTCTTGATTAACGCGCATTTTCATGACAATATCTTATTTTGTTTTCCCTTTTGTACTGTCTAGTGTTATCTAATTAGTTCCCTTATTCATTTCGAGTCCAGATTACTTTTTGTGTCATTATTTACTTCACGTTTTGTCGAGTGGAACTTTGGAGCGCATGTGCTTCATAGTGCTTTTCTATTGCGCAGTTAATCACAAGACGAAACCCATGCGACTTCACCCATCCCTTCTGCCATACTGTGTTGCAGGTAATAATTGTTTCATTTCGTTTTTATTGAACAATATTTAGTTTCTTGTGTCGTGTCTCATTTGCCCGTGAGTGTCCGTGGCTGGTTGAACTGTGCGCCAGCCATTACAAGCGCACCGCGTGTTCTGCTGAGTCTCCGCCCATGATGCGTTCAGGGACATCTTGTAAATAACAGTGAACTTGTGTTGTATTCTCTTTTTCTGTAAATAACCACTATACGATCACACGTTGTTAATTCTGTTTTGTTATCTACAATGTTTTGCATTTGAGAACAATCTCGAGGAGATTCAGGTTAATCACAAGACGAAACCCATGCGACTTCACCCATCCCTTCTGCCATACTGTGTTGCAGAAATAAAAGAAATAAAAAGACACATCCACGCGTCTCGTCTTCATTAATACAGCAGCATCGTGGAGATGAAGACAGTCACTGTTGTGACACCCGTCACATTGGTGCCGTGACCCGTCGATCACAAGTGACTCTCCACTTCGGACCGGGACCGCGATGCTGCACAGTGTCTTCATCCCATCACTCGGTGGACGGTGTGTCGACCCCGTTCTTTAAATTGTGTGTTTATTGTCTGAGCTGCTGTTTTGCAATTGTTGTGTTTTTTTTTTTCCTGTAAGTTTTTTTTGTGAAGTTTGAGAATGAGCTCCTTAGAAGTAACAAGTAGCACACCGTTGAATGAGTGTGTTGGTAGAGGTAGAGGCTTCCCAACCGTGTAACAGTTGTATAGTGCAATCCAGAGTGGTGTAGGTTGTACAGAGGGGAATGGTCAGGTTCAAGCTGAGGCCACTTATGTTAGTGGGGACAGAGTTCCTTCCCAGACCCAGTGCAGTGCATCTACGACGAGCGCACAGACAACTGATACACCAGCAACAGATCCCTTTCTCCAGTCTGTCACAGTTATGTAGTGCTATGCAGGGTGATGTAGTTTGTACAGAGGGGAATGGGCAGGTGCGAGCTGAGGCCACTTATGTTAGTGGGGACAGAGTTCCTTCCCAGACCCAGTACAGTGCATCTCCGACGAGCGCACAGACCCTGACACACCGGAGACAGATCCCTTACTCCAATCACCTGACGTAGTTGGTCAGATGAGTGACATAATTAGACAGCATTTTTGTACATCCTTGCCCGATAACCTTGTCTATTGTGCCTGTTGGTCTTTCTGTTGTCTTCCGTGTGTATGTTGCCTCACTTCTGCATAATTTAAGGGGGGTGTATGTAACGGAGTTGTGCGCTTAGATTATTAAATTATGAAGGAAGTGACGCAACGGCGCACAGTGTGGCACTATGTCCCGCCCATAGTTTCCAGAACAATCTCGAGGAGATTCAGGGTGAGTCGCAATTTTCTGTTGGTCTTGATTAACGCGCATTTTCATGACAATATCTTATTTTGTTTTCCCTTTTGTACTGTCTAGTGTTATCTAATTAGTTCCCTTATTCATTTCGAGTCCAGATTACTTTTTGTGTCATTATTTACTTCACGTTTTGTCGAGTGGAACTTTGGAGCGCATGTGCTTCATAGTGCTTTTCTATTGCGCAGTTAATCACAAGACGAAACCCATGCGACTTCACCCATCCCTTCTGCCATACTGTGTTGCAGGTAATAATTGTTTCATTTCGTTTTTATTGAACAATATTTAGTTTCTTGTGTCGTGTCTCATTTGCCCGTGAGTGTCCGTGGCTGGTTGAACTGTGCGCCAGCCATTACAAGCGCACCGCGTGTTCTGCTGAGTCTCCGCCCATGATGCGTTCAGGGACATCTTGTAAATAACAGTGAACTTGTGTTGTATTCTCTTTTTCTGTAAATAACCACTATACGATCACACGTTGTTAATTCTGTTTTGTTATCTACAATGTTTTGCATTTGAGAACAATCTCGAGGAGATTCAGGTTAATCACAAGACTTCACCGAGTCGAGTGGAACTTTGGAGCGCATGTGCTTCATAGTGCTTTTCTATTGCGCAGTTAATCACAAGACGAAACCCATGCGACTTCACCCATCCCTTCTGCCATACTGTGTTGCAGAAATAAAAGAAATAAAAAGACACATCCACGCGTCTCGTCTTCATTAATACAGCAGCATCGTGGAGATGAAGACAGTCACTGTTGTGACACCCGTCACACATACATACATACATACATACATACATACATACATACATACGTACATACATACATACATACATAAATACATAAAAACTATTATTTGAATTACAGTTAGAATATGTGTAAGTGGTTTAATAATTCCCTTTATTTAAAAGTCTCATTTAATCTTAAAGTGCATTACTATATTTTTCAGTACCAATTAAAGTTTTGTGCCTTTATACAATCAGTGGGATCAGTTGCAATGCATATTTGTGAATGATAAAAGTAAATTGCACATTTGTCTAAGGAAATATGAGTTGTTTCATGAAATGTTTTGTAAAAGGATAGTTCATTAAATGTCAATATTTTCCTAATGTTCTTGTGCTTCTTTACACCAAAACAAGGGAAAGACATGATATTTTTGCTATTTTTAGCAGAGTATGGTATAATTTTAATGGTCCGGCCCACTTGACATCTCCCGAGGCCGTGTGTGGCCCGCGATGTGAAATGAGTTTGACACCCCTGCCCTAGAGGTTGAAAGTGCCACAATACTTAATACACACACACACACACACACACACACACACACACACACACACGCACACACACACACACACACACACACACACACACACACACACACACACACACACACACACACACACACACACACACAAATATGCACATGGAATCTTTTTTTACACTACACTAAAGTCAGACATAATGCAGTTGGCCCAAATGTTTCAGTCAAATTCCAAACTAGACGTGGGGCCAGAAAACATGAATGCCAGTCAGGTTTTCAATCGAAAAGGTCAGAAGCAATTGCTGGTGGATCTGTGATCTGCGACTTGTGATTTGTAGCCCTACCATTTGCACGCTAAAATTCCGAACACCTTGCTTTGGGTGTGTGCGGGGGGATGTGGTGACAGGGATGAGAAGTGGTCTTAATAAGGACACGGAAGGTGCCGCTGCCGCTCAAACTGATTGATGAGCTGCCGGCTGTGATGTGAATCGTGAGCCAGTCTGCTGCTTTCCTCCTTCTTCTTTTTGTCATCAGGGGGTTCTAGAAAGTACTATTTTCTCTTGGGATGGGGGTAGCCGCGGCACTTTTGATGTATTTACGACTAGACAGAAATGCGACAGCTCACAGAACACCGGTGACAGTGATGCCTGAGTGGACAGATCACTGTGTACAGACGGGGGCACTCCTCACTTTATTGCGGAGGAGTTACAAGACTGACCTCAGTGAGAGCTGCATTCGTCTTGACCCTCGCTTTGTTTTGAGCCCAAAACACGTTTCAAAAGGCACCGCGCTGCAATTGGAAACAAAATGGGTACCGATGAAGGCCAAGGGCTTCCAGTTGGACAGACACATAGGAAATAGCAAATTAGCTCAAATGACATTGAAGGTACAACAATGGACTGTTTTACAAAATTTGTATTTGTTGAGCTTTACTCAAAGAGTAAAATCAGCCAATTTTATCTGTGGATCCGGTGGGGTGAGGGGGGATCAATGTCATTATTTCTACAACATTTCAAGTTCATTACAATGCGTCATCATTAGTGATCAATTTTTAGAACGGGCCATGGATGAATTGTGATCCTTTGGGTACACCATGTTGTCAACCCTGACGCTCCATCCCAAAGCCAAAGCCCACTTGTATTTATTAATAACATAAAAAATATACATTTTTCAGGGCTAGTACGGATTAATCACGTTTCAATTCATTCCAATAGTTAAGATTGATTTGGTTCCACTTTAGAATGTAGCCTGAGTTTGATGCTCTTTGTATGTTTTACTTGAGACGCTGAGAACAGACAAGCCGGTCCACCTGAATTTCATGGTGCCGTCCTTCCACGAGGGAGTCAGAAAGACGGTAAAAGATATGTTGCCTCAAAGAAAAAGAATCACATCACTGTCAGATCGTCAACCAGCGTATCAGTCTGTCGAACGCGATCCGATGCAAGGTGTACATATCAGTGACGGTGTAAATCTCGCTTGTCACTGTCAGCTGCCGCCGTCGCTTTTGTGTCGCCGGAAAGTAAAACGATTACCTGTTAAGTCGACGCAACGGCCAGCAGGTCATTTTTCTTGTGAGCGACTGACTTTTCCGATGAAAAGCTGACTTTTCCGACACCTGGGCTGTGATTTAAAACACATGTTGCAGCCTGTGACTGACAACCGTGCAATGAATCTATTGTCGTTTTTCACACAGAGACCCTGAAAAATCTGCCGGCTCGCTCACAATTACAATCCATTCAAAGCTTTATCGCCAAAATCCGTTTCATGTGGACATTAATTATTTGCCATTTTTTATGAGGAAGTAGCAAAGATTCACTCACTGGATGTTCCGCTAACATCCACTTGAGGACGAAGAATGTTTCCCCTGACTACATCCCGTTTTTGAGAGACACCGGGGGGGCCGACAGCCGCGCTGACACCATAGCGCTGTGTGTCAAATTGCTCATGTACAGTTGGAGATACTTCATACTGGGTGAATTTTGGACGACAAAAATACAAATCGACTGTAAATATCCAAACATTGTGACCTCATCAAATCTGACTTATTTAGAGATTTATTTTCATATTCCCTCAAAAGCAGGTGATTTTTGTCGTTTGCGGGTACGTCGGGTCACGATTTTCAATTGGTGTTAAGAAGATAAGGGCGCCCTTGAAAAAAAAAGGCTCCCTGGACCCCTCTGAAAATTTGGACAATCCTGCACATGTGAAGCGATCATGAAAGTGACTGACTGGTCGGTAATTTGGGCGAGGCAGACTGAAATACAACATCATTTAACATGTTCGCCTGTCATAATTCCGTCCTCTGCTCCCCTAACCCCCACCCCTCTTCTTCACCTATCTCCACCATTTCTCAGGTTTTGACAAGCAGACGATGATATTTCAGGACCTGAGACCACGATTGACGGGAGCTATTCTGCTCATTTTTTTTTCTTTTTTAAGTGGAATTGAATATTGGCTGCGGCGGAAAATGGGGATCTGTGTTTTGAGCTACAGTGATACCTTGGCTTACGAACTTAATTGGTTCCCAGACAAAGTATGTAAGGCGAAAAGTGTGTATCTGAAAAATTAATTTCCCATAGGAAACCATTAAAATGAGAATAATCCGTTCCCAGGTCCCCATATATAATATATAATTTTCTACTTTCTATGCTATGGTATTATAATTAAAGAAAATAAACTGTACTGTATCATAAAGTCATTTTATTTACCATTGTGATGGCCGTTGGTGGCTTGATGGATAGGAGTGGCCGGTTTCAATAGCATTAAAGACTTGATGACGAATGTAGCCTTCTTCTTTCACCATCTTGCGTAATGATCCCTTGGAGGTGCTTTCTCTGCGATTATTTTACCTAGTTCCTCATCATTTGTGTTCTGTTTAGATGGGTAGATAGCTTTTTGCATCAAGTGTACAGATGGCTTGTGCGGGTTATTTGTGGAGCCTGATTAATGGGATATTTTAACCTTCCAGTCTACACTCTGCTTTTGAACTATCAAAGTAGAAACGAGAAACGAATTTCACTGTTTTCTATCCATTTTCTCACCATTTCACTTTTGTTTTTTTACAATCCTGTTTGTAGCATTGACTCCTATACATACAATGTAGCCAAATATTTAAAAATTATCTTAGCTCCGTTGGTTGGTAACACAGAACATCATGTAGAGAACACCACAGGGTTTGTAGAGAGGATCAAAGACCTCATATTGGAACCTGAGGAAACATTGGCATCTTACGATGTGACTTCTCTCTTGACATCTGTCCCAACCCCAGCAGCAGTCTCAGTGGTGAGGACTGCTGGCGGCCGTTTCTCTGCATGAAAGAACCAAACTTAAACCGGACCACATCTGCCAATTATTGGAAATCTGCCTTAATACTACGTATTTTCAATTTAGGGAGAAATTTTACAAACAAATTAATGGTTATGCTATGGGCTCACCAGTTTCATCTGTACATGGAAGAGATGGAGAAACAGGCCCTCACATCCTTCCCAGGGACAAAACCTAGAAACTGGTTGAGATATGTGGACGATACTTTTGTCATAATTAAAAAAACAAGAAATTCAATCCTTCACAGATCACTTCAACTCGGTAGACATCAACATTAAATTGACTCGTGAGGACATTAAAGAGAACCAACTAGCCTTTTTGGATTGTAAAGTACAGTAAAGTCTCGTTATATCGATATTCTCGGGAGTCCGAAAAATATCGATATAACCGGGACTATCGATATATCAGACCCTGCGCGTATGTAATTTTCTCCTTGCGTGCATAGAAATAGTATCGTAATAAGCGGGACTATCGATATAACCGATATCGATATAACGAGACTTTACTGTAATTATAAAAGTGGACAGCGCGTTAAAAACAGAAGTCTTTAGGAAGGCTCCACACACTGACCAATACTTACTTTTCAATTCTAACCACCCTTTACAACACAAACTAGGAGTTATCAGAACCCTCCAGCATAGGGCTAAACTAATACCAACAAGCGTTGAAGGTAGAGAAAAGAAGTCAAAACATATCAGGAAAGCACTCACAAACTGTGGGTACCCTCAGTGGTCATTTAACAAATGTCAGAAAGAAAGAATAGGGAATGAAACCAAAAATTCTGAAGACACAAAAAGGAGAGGAGTAGCAGTACTTTTCATTGCAGGAGTTTCTGAAGAACTACAAAGAGTCCTTTGGCAACACAAAATTCCTACTTATTTCAAACCGCTAAACACTTCAAAAAATTAGTGCGTCCAAAAGATAAGCTGCCAAATGAAAAACAAAGTAATGTAGTTTTCAATACATTGTAAGAATGAAAATTGTAAAGAGCAGTACATTGGGGAGACTAAACAAATTCTCCCAAAAAAATATTTATCAACATCGCAAGGATAATACTAGTGGGCCTCAATCGGCAGTACATATGCACCTAAAAGCTAGCAACCACTCATTTGACGACAATGAGGTTAAAATTTTAGCAAAAGAACATAGATGGTTTGAAAGGGGAGTAAAAGAAGCGATTTTCATAAAACATCCTTCATTAAACCGGTTTGGTGGGGTGAGGTTCAATTTTGATCGTTCATACAATAGCCTGCTTACGCAACATAGGATTAGTAATACTGATGTGATACTGGTCGAAGTTGGGCAATCAGGCCAGTCATTAGTCAGACAATAGGAACAACCAGTGGAGTGGCAGGGAGTAGTCCTCTGCTCCCCCCAACCTAAGAGCAGGGACCTATCATAGCAGAGTCCGGCACCGCCATATCTGGACAGTAGGGATATATATATATATATATATATATATATATATATGGCCTAAACTATCAGTAAGACTTTAGTTTACTGACGAAGTTTCTTGGATAAGAAGCGAAACGTCCGACACCTTCAAAGAAGTACAGATGAAGGCTGAAGAAACCTTTTCATCGATGCACCACTCCTGTACGACTGAGAGCTTACACAGACCTTTCATACTTATAAAACTTTTAGAAAATTTGTTGTCGAACACAGGGACAGACCACAACGCATCGGAGACACGTCACAACCTCCTCACTTTGAAAAATAAATAAATAAAAAACTCAATAAAATCGACTCAGAGGCGGTATGTTCATTCTGTTGTTGAGGTTTATTTTGGACTGGGGAAGAGATGCTCCGGGAATGGAAGAGATATTTGGGTATGGGGAAATGCAATGATGAAAAAGAAACACTCCACGCCTATGCCGCCCATTCTTTTACATGCATAGCCCTGTAATGACCTATGCTGACCCACTTAGTTCCACCCCACTCCCACCTCGTCTCCAGACTGTCTGACATTTACGTAGCCCGCATACCCGCCACGTTGCGGCCGCGCAACATTTGGCCTTCCTTTCACCTTGCTGGGTTAAAAGGGAGAGCGTGTTCTCTTATAATTATTCATCACAGAGTCAAATAGATGTATGCAGCTCAGAATGGAGACTTCACTTTCACTTCCCTTTCATATCTGTCGGTAGATTTTCATCACTTACAAATATTACATACATACTGCAGATTAAAAAAAATAAACAAATACAAATAAAGATTGGATGCATAAAGTGATCTGGAGAGATTTGAAAGGCGCTTAGAAATCAAATGTATTATTATTATTATTATTATTGATGGATGGATGGATGGATGGATGGATGGATGGATGGATGGATGGATGGATGGATGGATGGATGGATGGATGGATGGATGGATGGATGGATGGATGGATGGATGGATGGAAGGGATTTGGATGGAGAGAAGGGATTTGTGTCACGGTTTTGCAAGGTGGTGATGGCGGTTGCGGATCCCAAAAAGCAGGCAGGAGGGAGCAGGAGGTTGTTTGACAAATTGTATTAAAATAAAGGTCAGCAGGAACAAAGTGTAAAATATCAAAATCATCTGAACAGAAAAAATACAAAGTATCAAAAGAACACCAAAAGTAAAAGTCCGCCAAGGTTAAACAAACACATGCACAGCATACACAATGCATGCAACAAACAGAAAACAATGAACCGACACCGGATGGTCGTGCCGGGAGTCCTTTTAAGTGTCAATGATTAAAACGACCAGCACTTACGAGGCTGCAGGCAGGCCTGACGTCGCTACCTGTTGGTCGCCAATCCGAACGTGGCAGTCCGCCGCTAATCGGGACGACCAACATCTGTGCAGGTGCAGGCGGGGCCGACAGCGCCCCCCGTTGGTCGCCAACCAGATCATGACAATTTGGATGGAGGGAAGGGATTTGGATGGATAGATAGATACATGTGTGACGGGGGTCACAACAGTGACTGTCTTCATCTCCACGATGCTGCCGTCTTAATAAGACCAGACGCGTGGATGTGTCTTTTTATTTCTTTTATTTCTGCAACACAGTAAGGCAGAAGGGATGGGTGAAGTCGCATGGGTTTCGTCTTGTGATTAACATTAATCTCCTCCAGATTGTTCTCAAATGCAAAACATTGTAGATAACAAAACAGAATTAACAACGTGTGATCGTATAGTGGTTATTTACAGAAAAAGAGAATACAACACAAGTTCAATGTTATTTACATGATGTCCCTGAACGCATCATACGCAGAGACTCTGCGGAACACGCGGTACGCTTGCAAGGGCGCACAGTCAACCCGCCACGAACATTCACGGGCAAATGAAACACGACACAAGAAACTAAATATTGTTCAATAAAAACGAAATGAAACAATTACCTGCAACACAGTATGGCAGAAGGGATGGGTGAAGTCGCATGGGTTTCGTCTTGTGATTAACTGCGCAATAGAAAAGCACTATGAAGCACATGTGCTCCAAAGTTCCACTCGACAAAACGTGAAGTAAATAATGACACAAAAAGTAATCTGGACTCGAAATGAATAAGGGAACTAATTAGAAAACACTAGACAGTATAAAAGGGGAAACAAAATAAGATATTGTCATGAAAATGCCCGTTAATCGAGACCAACAGAAAATTGCGATTCACCATTAATCTCCTCCAGATTCTGGAACTATGGGCGGGACATGGTGCCACACTGTGCGCCGTTGCGTCACTTCCTTCATAATTTAATAATCTAAGTGCACAACTCCGTTACACATGGATAGGGTGCAGGCATTTCCTGACCACAAACCTGTGGTTCCCTTTAAACTAGGAGAATGTCAACAACAGTCTAACTTACTCCAATGTATTATTATTATTATTATTTTTAGGAAACTTGAGTGTCTTTGCATCGTTCGTAAACTTTGCCTGGCAATTTGCTGGAGAATTCAGCTCATCATGACAGGAGTTCACAAATGCTACTTTGAATTAAATGCACAAATAAAATAAAGAAAAATAGCAACTTAGTCTTTGTTGTTTCTTGTGTCCTCCGCAAATCAAGAAAACACTCCCCGCCTCACACCCGGTGGTGTTCGAGGTGCAGACACGGTAGAATGAATGATGCGGCTCCGCCGCAGTGGACGAAAAGATTCTTTTATCAGAAAATTCGGGAATTTCAAGCGGCCGCGATAACAGAGAAGCAAACATCGGGGGCTCGGAGGAATTTTGTCTCCCCCAGCATCCTGCCAGTTTTGTTCCGCTGCCCATTTGTCAACAGGATGTCCAATCGCTCAGTGCCAGGTGGACAAATCAGCACCTTGTCACTTTTGACATGACAATCGCAGCGCTCAGACAAGTTGGCAGGGCCGGCGTGTGCCTCGCGGCGACGGGGCTCCATAAAAACAGAAACAAAACAAAACAGGCAGCTCTGGCGCGCATGCGATTGCCCAAAGCGGTCACATTAGAGTAGTAAGGTGCCTTTGAGATGGAGGACGCTTCTTTTTTTTCACGGGAATCAGAAATCCATGATGCTTCTTCAGCGAACTAAAGTCTTACTGCTAGTATCGGCCATATATATATATATATATATATATATATATATATATATATATATATATATATATATATATATATATATATATATATATATATATATATATATATATATCCCTAATGTCCAGACATGGCGGCGCCGGACACTGCTATGATAGGTCCCTACTCTCAGGTTGGGAGAAGCAGGGGACCACTCCCTGCGGCCCCACCGATTGTTCCTACATTCCTGACTAACGACTGGCCTGATTGCCCCACTCCCTCCGGTATCACCTCATCAGCATTACTAATGTTGCCTAACCTATGTTGCCTAGCAGGCTATTGTACGACGATCCAAATTGAACCTCACCCCATCATATCGGTTGAATGAAGGATTTAGCTTTTCAATGAAAATATCTTCTTTTACTCCCCTTTCAAACCATCTATGTTCTTTCGCTAAGATTTTAACCTCATTGTCATCAAATGAGTGGTTGCTAGCTTTTAGGTGCATATGTACTGCCGATTGAGGCCCACTAGTATTATCCCCGCGATGTTGACAGTCTTTTTTTGAGAATTTGTTTAGTCTCCCCAATTGTGGTCCTCTGCGCCCCCCAACCTGAGAGTAGGGACCTATCATGGCAGTGTCCGGCGCCGCCATGTCTGGACATTAGGGATATATAAATATATAGGGCCGATACTACCAGTAAGACTTTAGTTCGCTGAAGAAGCATCTTGGATAAGAAGCGAAACATCTGACACCTTCAGAAAAAAAAGTACAAATGATGGCTGAAGAAACCTTTTCATCGATGGGCCACTCCTGTACGACTGAGAGCTTACACAGATATGTGTAGAATTGATCGCATTTTATATCAATGGCGGGCCGTGCATGTCACTCCTTGGTCTTTAGTAGTGCTCCATCTGAATCAATCGCCATTGGCCAGAAAATAACTTGTGACTTGAAAAAAAAATACACACATTCCTAACTTACGAACATTCGAGTTACGAATAATGGTACATACGAACATTTTTGCGGGTTCAGTATGTCGAACAATGTTTGGACAGAGATGCTGTAAATTAGATTTTGTTTTGCACCCTTTTTTCCGGTCGAGCTCGCTTGCAATTGGCTGTGTACTGTGCTTCACGCATACAGACACGTTGGATGTTTCAAGGGCTGGATGTTTACGCAACGGACACCAAGGCTGACCAATCAGCGCCCGGCTATGCTTAAGTGTTGTCAACGAGTTCAGGCTCCAATCCGGCGAGCTTTCTTACGATTGGCTGCGTAGAGTATGTGGGCGGGGAGGAAATCCCTCTTCCCAGTTGACACTCCAGGAGGACGCGATGCATAACAAAAAGTAATAGCAGGTAATTCAGTAATTATATACCAGCAGCTTAAGTAACGGCTTCCTGAAGACGCAAGGATATATGTCTTCGTACTACAGTAGGTGTGAATTTATTTTACGACTGTTAGAGTGCCTGTTTTTTATACTTCCCCGTTCAGTGATTTACTTAAACATACATTCCATACAAAATATACCACTGAAACAATTTATGAACAAATTCACCTTACGAACGACCGCTCGGAACATATCTCGTCTGTAATGTCATTAAACTGTTTGAGTTTTTCGAAGAACATGTGGATTCCTAATAACCTCATGACATTGCAACATTATTTGCTATTTTTGCTAGCTTATTATTTATTTATTTCTCATTTTTTTTTTCTGCAAGACCTCACTTCAACCCTTTTTTTTGTTTGTTTGCTTTGCCTTACTGAGACTGAGTGAGACCTCAACTGACGAACACCTTATCTTACGAACTTTTCGTCTTACGAATGTCAAATTTATGAAAATTAAACCTTATAATAAGCACAATTTTCATAATACACACGCACCACGGCTGGTGGAGTAATCTTCGGCGGAAGAACACCAAAGCACACGACCTTCGGATCTGGCGGACTGATCTTCGACGGAAGCACACGACCGAACAGCTACTTTGCATACCCCCTCTCATTGAATGCACACGTCGATTGCCTCCTTGGAGCTTTTTGCTGATAATTTTACTATTATGGGACCGAAAAAAAAAAACCACCACAGGCTCGTGTTCAGCCCAAGAAGATACAAAATAAAATCACCGTCGCTGAGAAGAAGGAGATAATTGAAAAACACGAACGAGGTGTGCGTTTGTGTGATTTAGTGGCCGAGCACGGCTATGCTAAGTCAACCATTGCTACCATTCTACGGAACAGAGAAGCCGTCAAAGGTGCATCTGTTGCAAAAGGTGTTTCCATGCTCTCAAAGCGACTGTCTCGGTCAATCGAAGAAGTTGAAAAACTTCTTTTAATGTGGATTAACGAAAAGCAGCTATCCGGCGACAGCGTGAGTAAAGATATTTTATGCGAGAAAGCACGGCTAATTCACGCCGATATCGCCATGCGCCAACCAGGAAGTTCGGCGCTTATTGAGGATTTTAAAGCCAGTAACGGATGGTTCGAGAACATCTGAGGAGGAGATGGCGGCAGCATCAAGTGAGCTCATAAAGGCAATGTTGGCAAAGTGGAATGATGTGCAGGCTTTTACAGAACAATTCCATTCAGAAAAGACTGGCTATGACAATCATCAACATGATGAACGATAATGTGATGCTTCCGCTTCGTAAGACCTTACAAGTCAGAAAGCAACAGGTTTCAATTAAGAGGTTTTTAATCAACGAAAATGATGAGGAGTCTCCAAAGAAAAAAGAAGAGAAGCCACACCAGGGTTTAAGTTACCAACAGTCCTTATGGAAGGTGACTCTCCTTCCATAAGCCATCAACGACCATCAAAAAGGTAAATAAAACTTTATTTTACAGCACAGTTTATTTCTTTAATTACAGTCCTCATGTAATGTGCCTCTCTTTCCAAACAGCAATTTCCTTTAACCTTCGACCTCCAACGCCATTCCATCAAGCCATCAATGACCCTCACAAATGTAAATAAAGTGACTTTATGATACAATGCAGTGTATTTCTTTCATTACAATACAATAGCACATTTACTATACATAGAATAAGGTATGTGTGTGTAGTTTTAAGGCGTATTTAGTTGAAAAGTATACTTTATGGAAACCCGGGAACGGATTATTCCCATTTTAACTGTTTCCTACAGGAATTTTTTTTAGATACACAATTTTCGCCTTACACACTCTGTCTGGGGACCAATTAAGTTCGTAAGTTGAGGTCTCACTGTATTGTCACTTTACATACGACACTACCTCACTTTACATACGTCACTACCTCACTTTACATATGACACTACCTTACTTTACATTCAGAAATTGCATGTATTGTCTGTTGTCAATTGTGTCTTTTTTAACCACATTATAAGTGCCTTGCACGCTGGGTCCGAGAGGACATTAATTTCATCTGTGCTCTATGTCATGCATATTAGCATATTTGACAATAAAGCTGACTGTGAATCCAGAGGAACAGAGGACTCTTTGTACTGAAGGTTAATTCTTTAATGTGATTTCACTTGCATGATGAATCACCAACGACACCACCACCATAGAACACTTTGCCCGCTTTCTGTCCGAAATAGAGGTTTTGGTCTTTGTCCTTTTTATCTTTTCCTTGCTAAACAGTACAGCAATAAAGCATGTCCATTCTCAACGTCTTCTCAGTAAAATGAAACTTAAATAACGAAGCGCGGAAAGTAAAACCTGTACTGGAAGTGACAACAACCCAACGTAATGTCCCGATAAATAAAGCACAGCCATCTGCTGGTCAACTATGGGATAGCAGATATAAACAAATGTTTCAGCAGCATTTACACTGACTTGGACTTTGACTAGCTTTGGAGCTGTCCAACCATAATGATGTCCATCTATTCTTGTAAAGTCCGTTTTGAAAATGGCTTTCACAGTATATCTGCTACCAAATCCATTTCTTCTCCTCCTTCAGCCATTGTGGGTTGACAAAACCACTATTATTTTTCTGCTCCAAGGCCCGCAAAACTGATTATGAAGACATCCAGGTAGATTTCTGGAAACAAATGATGGCTGAAATGTGTTTGGTTAATTGCTTAAACGCGAAAACACAAATTTGGAAGCAGCATAACAGGGGAAAAGCAATGAAATGAAGAATCAGAGATGCAGGCCCTGATGGCCCACCACTGCTTTATATGTAAGTTGATCAGTGCGACACCTCGTGCCATGTCCCTGTCGTGTTCTAGCTCTTACGTTGTGAGATTTTTAGACGTCACAAAATTTAAAAAAGCAAAACTTCAACCACCTTGAAATAATTATTCCAACGGTCATTGGAATAATTATTTTGAAAGGTCTATGTTATTTTGGTATGCTGCTACGCTATCCTATGTGCACTGGCGGATTTCGTCGTCAATAAGTGGTTAAAAAAAACATTAAACAAATATGGGTGGGGTGCTTAAAAACATGGGCGGGGCGCTACAAATTGTTAATTGCCATTCGCGGTTCAAATTTAACGTCAAACTAAACATCAAACAAAAGTATCACCTGCGCGACACGTCGAACTTATTTTGTTGCTTTCTAACACGATCGCCTATGTCAATCAAACGCGAATCGTGACGATTCTTGTTTGCCCTTCACCAGATCATTCATCCCCCCTGCCCCCTCACCGGGGTTGGCGTAGAGCTCATGGAATTGCAAATGATTGGGATGGTTCCATGGAGAAACTCAGAGTGATGGCAAGACCCTGGAGGCACACATTGATACCAAAGAGCTTTTTTAGTGGCAGCTTCACAGAAAGGTAATTAGTTCGCCCACATGCCTCCCTCCTCCCCACCCCCTTCCCACACACTCGAGTACTTAGCCTCACTCGTGTCTGTACGAGCTCCTACTCCCTTTACACAGGGGGGTGTCAATTCCACCACCTACTACAGGCGGGCGTCTATGAGTGTTCTCATATTTTATTTTGTTTTTATGACACCCTCACGCATCTGCTTTGAGCCGTTTTAACATCCCGTGCGCTGAACACAAAGTTCCACATATTCTTACTCTCGCTATAAATCACAGAGCCAATAAATGAAGCGAGAGGGATTCATAGTCGAGTGATTAAGGATCAAGTTTCTTGTTGTTTATCAATGTGGAAACCACAATCTTTCAAAGGAGTGCAAATCTCTCATTAGTCAAAGTCAAAGTCAGCTTTATTGTCAAACATGCTAATATGCATGACATACAGCACAAATGAAATTAATGTCCTCTCGGACCCAGCGTGCAAGACATGCAAGGCACTTATAACGTGGCTAAAAGACATACAATTGACAACAGACAATACTTGTAATTTCTGTATGTAAAGTGAGGTAGTGTCGTCTGGAAAGTGAGGCAGTGACGTATGTAAAGTGAGGTAGTGACATATGTAAAGTGAGGAAGTGACGTACATAAAGTGACGTAATGTAGTATTGCAAAAACAAACAACAAGAAAGGGTTGAAGTGAGGTGTTGCAGAAAAAAAATGAGAAAGAACAAAAAAAAAATAGAGTTCAGGATGATCGTACAGCATGTAGCGTGTACTCAGAGTTCGGTGAGTGTGGCAGTGGGAAGGGGCAGGCTGGGCAGGGCTGGGAGGGAGTTGAGTCTCCAGACTGCCTGGTGGCAGAAACTGTCGTTGAGCCCGCTGGTCTTGGCTTAGAGACTCCGCAGTCTCCTACCCGATGGCAGCAGGCTGAAGAGGCTGTGGGAGGGGTGTGTGGGATCGCCAGCGATCCTGATGGCTCTGCGGGTGAGGCAGGTGTTGTAGATGTCCTGAAGGGGGAGGAGAGAGACACCGATGATCTTCTCAGCTGTCCTCACGATGCGCTGCAGAGTCTTATGGCAGGACACGGTGCAGGCGCCGTACCACACGGTGATACAGCTGGTCAGGATGCTCTCGATGGTACCGCGGTAGAAGGAGGTCGTGATGGGGGTCGGGGCTCCAACTCTTTTAAGCTTGCGGAGGAAGTACATGCGCTGGTGGGATCTCTTGGCGATTGATGCCGTGTTGTGGCTCCAGGACAGGTCTTCGGATATGTGCACTCCCAGGAACTTGGTGCTGCTCACTCTCTCCACTGCAGCACCGTCGATGGTTAGTGGAGCATGCTGGGGGCGCACTCTCCTGAAGTCCACAACAATCTCCTTCGTCTTCTCTACATTCAGACGGAGATTGTTGTCCTTGCACCACGTGGCCAGGCGGCTGACCTCGTCCCTGTAGGCTGTCTCCTCGTCGTTGTTGATGTCATACCCCCCGAGGCTTATTTTGTCAACAACATAAATGAAAATTAAAACAGTGGCGAATGATAATTTTTTTATTTCCAAAATAGCGCCTGAGTACGCAGCCGTCAGCAACTGCTCTCATGAGCCTTGCTTTTTTGTTGTTTTTGACTTCTTGACGTCTTGTGTTTCTTTTGTCAGTCTGTATTGTGGTGCGTCGTGGGTAACGGATAAGAATTGTTTTTCAGCATTTTTGGCCACGGCATTCATCAAGGAGGAGACTGTGCTGAGCGGTTGCGCCTTTCGGCAGCATGAATATGACGGTACTGTTTTAGAATGGGAGGAATGTTGGTGCCGTTTGACTGTCATCGCTGGACAGCTCTGGGGCCATTGTGCTTTTTGGGCCTGTAATGGGCAGCATCTTCACAGCCCCACTTTGTTCAGCGGAAAGGTCGGTGTTGTTGGACAGTCTGCGGCTGGATGGATGCATGGCTTGAGGAGCCTGCAATAAGAAGAAAGGATTGGATTGGATTTGCCTTAATTAGTCTTGCAGTGGGGAAATTTACATTTCACAGCAGCGCCGATGTGTACGTGGAACAGTCGCTGCTTGGAATTGAAGCGAATTCATGTGGGTCAAGAGATGTGAGACAATCTCTTTTTGTCAATGGATGCTCCAGCTTAGTGTTTGCTTTCAACCTTTAGCTTGTAGTAGACGTGCACATTCCACCATGACGTCCCTGATCCACTGCTGAAGGATGCTTTGATCCTCTCCTCTTTCACTAGAACTGTTTAATGTCATCACAAAGAGGGTACAGCAAGTTCCGAAGAATGAATGACTCTGTGTCTGGGCCTATCATCATTTTTCGATGTAATGAATAGACATGCCTTTAACGTGCTCTGACATGCTCCACCCTACCAGCACCACCACCACCAAAAATAAATAAATAAACAAATACATAACTAAAACAATAATAATAATACAAAATAAATTAATAACATTCATGTAATTTGAAAAATAGGACTGTGTAATGTTCTGTACTCTAAAAACCGACCTTAGTGACAAAATACAAAACAATGTAGTTTTTTTTGTCAAACTTTACATCGATTGAATGGATATTTTGCTGCCACCAAGGGGGCTGTATAAGACAAAGAGATGGATGTAAGACTAAATATCAGTACAGTTTACATATCTGATGTTTTCTCAACGTTTTGCAAAAGAAAAAAGAAGTCTATTATGCCAGATTATATTAATTGTGAGTATAGTGATGTTGAATGTCTAGATGTGTTGCTGCACCGTTTGGGTTCAAATATCAGTTTAAAGTCGCTAGTGTCACAATCTGGTTGGCGACCAACGGGTGGCGCGGTCGGCCCCACCTGCACCTGCACAGGTGTTGGTCGTTCCAATCAATGGCAGTTAAAAGGACCCCCGGAACGACCATTCGTTGACGGGTCATTGTATGCGTTTGCTTCACCCTGTCAGATTTTGTTCCTGCTGACTTTATTTCATACAATTGTCAATTACACCCCGCTACTCCCCTCAGCCTGCTTTTTTGGGATCCATCACCACCTTGAAAACCGTGACAGCTAGGTAGGTATTCATTAGTAAAAGTGTGGTGTGATTTACTCCAAATCCAATAGAGGGTACCCTTAGCCAGGAAATAACTATCCGACCTTTCTTAATGATGTCCATCGTTTCTTCTAAAGTCTGTCTTGAAAATGGCTTTGACAGTAAATCTCCAACTACATCTATTTTTTTCTCCTTGAGTTGACAAAACCGCAATTAAATCAACACAATATATTTGCTGATGCAGCTCGCTACCGATAAAGTGTGCTAGCTCTGGCCAGTTTCCTCTTGTAACTAAAGGCTAGGGATAAGAGCAATTTTCTGATGTTGACCAAGGCCCGAAAGAAGGCGTTGGTATCCCTTTTGGCTTGCCAACTTGAAATCTGACTGGTTAAAGCAATAGTTTTATCGATACGTTTGATGCGACAGGGGCCGTAGAACTGATTGTGAGGGCATACAGGTAAATTTCTGGCCTTGGTAACAAATGATGACTGAAAGGTGATTGGTTAAATGCTTAAATATGAAAACAAATGTCTGGAAGCAGCGCAACAGGGGAAATGTAATGAAAGGAAGCTGAAAGAAAATTTGGAATTATTTAATAAGAATTCATGGACAAAATATAATAAACACCATTTATTTTATGATTCAGATAATTTTTAGGCCAGAAGAGAAGACTTTGCAGGCCTTGACAGTCCACCACTGTTTAAACTTTAAACAGTGGTGGACTGTTACACTTTAAAGTGTATGTAGGTGGTGGGAATGTAAGTATTTCCATCATGAGCAGTAAGCTAGCAAACTGAAAGTGACACACAGTGCTTGTTTTATTCGCATGTATTCTTCCTTAGTTTGACGTTTAATTTGACAGTAAACTCGACTGCCGGTAATATGGGCCAAAGCAACACAAACAAAAATAAAAATGTGATGTTATGCCCTGCTAGGCTATGATCATGTTACAACTCAAATGTTTGTAAGTTTAACTGACCACAATCATTGTTTTCATGTGGATTCTTTCAGTCAAAGCTGGGACATAAGTCTAACATCTCTAGCTGTGGATAAATTGGACAACTGAAAGTGAGCCCAGTGGGTTTCCGCTGGCTGGCGCTTTCATTTGTGTGATGCCTTTTTAATGGTACTTCAGGAATGGACGATTAAGGTTATGATGGCCTCTCACATTGGATGGTCATTTCGAACGCGGTCACGCTCAAAATGTAAGCACACATGTGATTAGTGGGGCTGTGCCGACCCGTTAAAATACGAGACTTTGTCTCGATGAGATTGCCCCGAGACAGGCTAAAAAAAATTCATAAATACATAACAACCATTGTTCCTGTGCCTGTTCCTGTGCCTGTTGATTTGGAGTACGCAAGGTCTCATCGTCCCGCCTCTGATCTGGTAGTATTAGCGGCAAAGAAAGATGTGTGTGTTTTTAACCATTCATGGATTAGCCCATTCATGGATTAGCCCCAGCGCATCGTATAATGCCGCATCACTACCTGCATAAAAGAGAAATAGCCGGGTGGCAAACGGGCCGTCAAGGGAACGGATACCTCGTGCGCCATTTGTCATTCAAAAATTAACGGTAAAAATCCGTACTAAGCAAGCTGGGGTTTGAATATTGCATGTTTCGTGGATTTTCTCATATTGCGTGGTTAATTGACATTTGAGTTTACCGGCATGGATGACGGAGTCCATTTCGAAAACACTTTCTCAATGCAGTGAACGATGTGAAGTGTGTGGGACAGCGTAGCAAGTGCGCCACCTACAAGATTCTTGCCTACCCGCGCATCCGGGCAGGTGTGTCGGCCCACCCTTGCCATTGAAGAATGGTTTGTTCGTATTAGCAAAATGAGTGTTTCTGCGCTTGACGGGACCTAATGACACAGAGAGGTGCATGTAATGTGCTGGAACCTCATTACGTCTTTATAATCATGGCGAGCTCTCCTGGGCGAAAAGGACGTCACACCCTCGGCGCCCTTTGTTAAACGCAGCCGAGTAGCCCAACAATTCCTGCGGCCCCATTTTTTTTTATGGCGGCACACTGTTGTAAAAATAGAATAGAAGCAACAGCGTTTTAATTTGCACATCACCGTTCACTACTTTCCAAGGTCGAAGTGAATCCCACCAAACCCAAATCAGCGGCGACGAACGTGTATTAACCGTGCTGGGATTGCTTTTTGCACAAGATCAGCGAGGCCGACTCCCCGTTGGGGCTGCGGCGGCGTGTTTTTAATTAAAACAAAGTTACTGTACATTGTTAGCATAATTAAAGTGGCTGCTAATAAAGCATTGTTCAATTCGGGGGTTCGGCTGATTAGATGCCCAAATAAGGATGAAGTTTAACAAGACTTGACACCGGAGGGGCGGGGAGGATGTTAAAAAAACATGGCAGCACTGCCGCTCAATCGAGGATTTTTAGGAGGAGCTTTGTGCAGATTGGAGGGAGTTTCTTTTTCATTACGTGTGAATGTAAATGGCAACAATCCATATGAAATTAATAAAAAGCACATGTCTTAATGACGCCCCGGGAATAATCCAGATGAGGTCGCGGGGGAATGTGAAATGACAAATAAAGCCGCTCAAATCCCAGCGCCAAAATCCAATTTGAGGATTCCATAAAAAAAGGTTCTGCCTCCGTTACACCTTTTAATAATCAGCCTGGAACAAAAAGCAATTATCAGCCATTCAAGCGAAATGTTTGATCCCCCCATCCCCCAGCCCCGCCCCACCACTACCACCACCAACATTGATTACACAGGAAAAATGGGAAAACACATTTTTCTGACGAGACCTAGTTCGGGCCGACGCCATAACGTTTGCGTGAGGGTTATAAAAGCTCAAGATGTAAAATAAAATGTGTCCTTTAATAGGACTAGCAGACGCCTCCGAAAGCTGTCCTTTGCAATTTGTAAAATAAATAAATAAATTGCTCATGACGGGTTCCCAAGGTAAGCCTTGATGCTGTGAACAGAAATTCAAACTCTGTGTAATTAGGTAGCACAGAATCAAATCTAAAAAACTCATTAGACTGTGACATGGCTCCTTCGTTACATCAGTGATATTTCAAAACAGGTTCTACCTCGATGAGAACTTGGGTCCACCCTGTGCGCTCACTTTTTACTTGACGTTAGCATGAAGGTAGCAAGCGCTTGTATGTTGTATTTCGGCTTCATGCCCACACTCTACTATCGTTCTCTGTTTTAAAATACAGTGATACCTCAGTTTATGAACTTAATTGGTTCCCAGAAAGTGTGTGAAAAGCAAAAAGTCCGTCTGCTGAACATTTATTTCCCACAAGAAACCATTAACATGAGAATAATCAGTTTCCAGGTCCCCACAAAACATAATTTTATACAAAATAAGCCTTAAAACTACACAAAACATACCTGATTATATGCATAATAAATGTGCTATCGTATTGTAATGAAAGAAATAAACTGTACTATATAATAAAGTCGTTTTATTTACCTTCGTGATCGTAGTTGTCAATGGGTGACGAACTTCCAGGTTGCATTGCGTCCAGGTTGCATCTTGATGATATCAGAGTGAAGTTGCCGTGCATTCTCGGCGATAATACCCTCACTCACACTGTCCCCTGCTGGCTGCTTTTCATTAATCCAAATCAACAGTAGTTTTTCGACCTCTTCTATTGCCCAAGACCATTGCCGAGATAACACAGAAACACCCTTAATAGCTTCCTTGTTCTTAAGGATGGTAGCAATGGTCGACTTATGGTAATGGTACAGGGACGCTAAGTCACACAAACGCACACCTCGTTCATGTTTTTCGGTGATCTCCTTCTTCTACTTGACCGTATTTTCTTTTGTGTCTTCTTTGGCTAAACACCAGCCTCTGGTGGGGTCGTTTTCTGGGGTCGTTTTCGGTCCCATAATAGCAGAGGGATTGGATTTGCCTTTATTAGTCTTGCAGTGGAGAAATTTACATCCTCGATGACAAACTACGTCCGCACTCAAAGAAAGGGGGTGACGACGAAAATTAGTCCGCTGTTTGACCGTGTGGTTTGGTGTTCTTCCGCCGAAAACTAGTCCGCCAGCCACCGTGGGGCTCCTTGTGGATATGGTTCGTCCGCCGAAAACTAGTTCATCAGCCAAGACTATATGCAGTGTTTGAAATAACGTCTGCCCGGAGGCCCGGGGCGTACAACTTTCAAAACGTCTCGGCCCGGGTGGCCGACAACTTCTTCAAGAAAAAAAATGTTTTTTTTCCAATCAAACGTTTGTTTTATTCAAGAAAGCAAAAGCTACAAGCAAACCGCTACAATAATAATAATACATTTAATTTTCAAGCGCCTTTCAAAACTCTTAAGGTCACTTTACAGTCACAAGCCACATGGACTCCTCTTTCTTAGCCCCGTTCAAAACTTTCAAGTACACATTACAGTCACGGTATAGTCCAAAGCACGAAACGGGCTTCTGATTGGCTGCGGTGCAGAGAATGCAAATAGCCAAACGAACGTTTGTTTGGCAATGAACGTTCGTTTGGCAATTTGAATTGTGTTTCAAGTTGTGAAAAATAGGGCAGGCAACTTTATGGCCGGGCAGGAAACTTTTCAGAGTTGTCTGCCCGGGTGTCCGCTAACTTTTTGTCATGAGTTTCAGACACTGCTATATGCTTGCGAATTTAATCTTCGTGAGGCTCGTGAAGTTTGTGAGCTAAAGCATTCGTAAGCTGAGGTATCACCGCAATAAGTTTGGAAGTTTAGTTCAAGTGCGAGTGACATAATACTGCTTGAAACAAAAACGTGGCCTCCTTTTCTTTTTCAAGAATTGTTTACATACACCAAAATGTTTTTTATGCGAGCAAGTCTTCAATCCAACACTCAAACACAGACAGACTGAAGGCGGCAAGCCTTTTGGAAATGTTGCGGTATCTCAGCAGCAAAGGTGGGATTGCGCATTAGGGGCTTGAAAAGGTGTCACAATGAATCCGGCTCATTTATCATTTAGTCTGTTTCAGATTTTTTGTCCAATGTTCCTTAATGAGACATATCAATGTATGGTAATTTAAAAAGCATGTAGGTTTTTATGAGGCCATTTACGGATTAACTTTTGGTGCAGATCTCTTCAAAGTGAACCTGAAGGTGGGGGGGATACAAAAATCTGTCGTACATCACACATCCAGCCGGGCATTATGATGGATGATGGCGGCGGGGGAAGCGAAAGGAGTGCTGGACAGGGCACACCCTTCCACCTCAGTAGCCAGGGATGGCTTGGCCACATGCTGCTTGCATCATTACACCGCCTCGGCCTAGACCTTTGGTGCCACCCTGATTGATGGGCTCCACCAGGCCAAATGGCCCAATGGAGGCACTCCATCCAGACCACGGCCGCAGCCATCCGTCTTGGAACCCCTTGAAGACGAGGCCTGCCTTATCTAGGCCGTGACGCTTCATCCCACCCGCTGATTACAAAGGGCCCGTCGGGCGCCTTGATGAGTCAATATTGCTGGCATATCGGGAATAGGCGTGACGGGTAAATGAATAAATCAGAAATGTCAAAGCCGTCGTGATCGTCACCCCCGCAACGCAATCTGTCATACGGCGACACGATGGAGCTCAATATATGCTTCGTTATTCAGGTGGCGGCGCAGCAGCATAATGCCCCGCCTCGTGATTATTACTGGGAAATCATTTGACTGTCTGATGGTGATGACTGACGGCAAAGGAGGAGTTGTTTGATTTATTTTATTTTTGTTATTAGGTTGCTCGTTGCACCTTTAAAGCATGCAAAAGTTGAAAAATCAAAAGAAAAGATTGTGACTTTCAGGCGAACTTCATTTACGCCAAATAAGTTTCATTTATTTGGCGGACCTCTTATCAACTAAAACTTTTAGGTGAACATTATCCAGCACATAAACTTCCACCATCATCTTTTAAAAAAATATACAGTATATATATTTCAGTGGTGGCCTACAAGGCCTTCTGCTGGCCCAAAATATCTGAAACAGAGACTAATGTTAATTATATTTTGTCCATGAATTGTTATTAAATACAGACAAGATACGTTCCGGGCGGTCGTTCGTAAGGTGATTTTGTTCGTAAGTTGCTGCAGTGCTTTATTTTGTATGGAAGGTATGTTTAACTCAAACACTGAATGGGGAAGTATAAAACACAGACGCTCGAACAGTCGTAAAATAAATTCACACCTACTGAAGTACGACGATATACAGTAAAGTCTCGTTATATCGATATCGGATATATCGATAGTCCCGGTTATATCGATACTATTTCTATGCACGCACGGAGAAAATTACATGCAAACAGGGTCGGATATATCGATAGTCCCGGTTATATCGATATTTTTTCGGACTCCCTTGAATATCGATATAACGAGACTTTACTGTATATCCTTGGGTCTTGAATAAGCAGTTACTGAATCAGCTATTACTTTTTGTAATGCATCGCGTCCTCCTGGAGCGTCAACTGGGAAGACGGATTTCCTCCCTGCCCACATACTCTACATAGCCAATCGCGAGCAAACTTGGCACCTCCTCCTCAGAGCATCACATAATCGACACAGCCAATCGTAAGTGATCGCGGTGGATCAGGGCCTGAACTCGTTGGCAACACTTCAGCATAGCTGTGCGCTGATTGGCCAGCCTGGGTGTCCGTCGCCCTTGAATCCTGCAACGTGTCTGTATGCGTGCGTGTGTGTGAAGTACAGTAATCAATGCAGCCAGTCGCAAGCGAGAAAAAGGCGTGCAATACCAAATTGAACATACAGCATCGCTGTCCGAACTTTTTTTGTAAATTGAATGTTCGTAAATTAGGGACCATCTGTAATTCCAAATAGTCTTTCAGCTTCCTTTCATTATATTTCCCCTGTTGTGCTGCTTCAAGATGTGTGTTTTCGTATGGAAGCTTTTAACCAATCACATTTCAGCCATCAATTGTTACCAGGGGACAGAAATCTACATGGACGCCTTCACAATCAGTTCTGCATAAAATTTGTCGATCAAACTGTTGCTTTAACCAATAAGATTCCGAGTTGGCAACTCAAGGCCTGCTGGAAGGCACTGGAAACGTCAGTTTTCGCAAACTCTTATTGGCTATTCACATGATTGGCAAGACACTAACCAATCATAGTATCACTAGGTGCTAGGGATAAGTACATGCATACTGGCCAGTCAACCCACAACCGCTTGGTCAAAATGGGAAACACCTCCCAAGATAGTAGAGAATGACCGAGCAAAGATCCTGTGGGACTTCCAGATACAGACTGACAAGATGGTAATGGCCAACCAACCAGATATCGTGGTCATAGATAAAGGGGAAAGGCCGTTGTCGTGGATGTAGCGGTCCCGAGTGATGGAAACATCAGAAAGAAGGAACATGAGAAACTCGAGAAATACCAAGGGCTCAGAGAGGAGCTGGAGAGAGCCTGGAAGGTAAAGGTGACAGTCGTGCCTGTGGTGGTCGGAGCACTCGGGGCAGTGACCCCCAAACTCGACGAGTGGTTGCAACAGATCCCGGGAACAACATCGGATATCTCGGTCCAGAAAAGCGCAGTGCTGGGAACAGCACGGATACTGCGCAGAACCCTCAAGCTTCCTGGCCTCTGGTAGAGGACCCGAGCTAAAAAATGGGGGACAGACACCACCCATGAGGGGTGAGGCGAGGATTTATATATATATATATATATATATATATATATATATATATATATATATATATATATATATATATTGTGATATCATGAGAGGCTAGCTCTCAGCGGGACAGGACAAGAAGTGCAATGGGCGACAGGTTTGAATACAAACAAAGGTTTTAATAAAGGGTTTCAGGGGGAATTCACAAGCAACAAAGGCAAGAATAGTGTCTCTTCCAATACTTAAATCATAATAAAGTCTCTTCTGAGGTAAAACTGAAGACAGAGTTCTTTTCCATGTGGTTCTAGGCCTCACCCCTCTTGATGTCCTTCTCAGGTAGCCGAGCCCCCTTTAGCAAGGGTCCAAATCCAGTGTTCTGCCGTATGGTCCCAACTGGCAAAGAGTTCCACACAGCAATCAGTTTCTCCACAGAGCACAGCAACAGAGCTTGTCTTCCCCGCCCTGCACACTCAGAGGCTTTCTGCCTTAAAAGCCTTGCTTGCCAATCAAGCCATGATCAGCCACAGGTGTGGGGTTTTAATTGCTGCCTTCCACCAGATGGGGCCAAAACTCTCTCTGGGTGAAGCCATCTTAGGGGAATGTACTTGCCCTCCAGGACACAGCCTCTCGTGACATCACAATATATATATATCTCATCTCATCTGATCTCATCTCATCTCATTTTCCGTACCGCTTATTCCTCTTTAGGGTCGCAGGGGTTGCTGGAGCCTATCTCAGCTGTCTTCGGGCACGAGGCGGGGGACACCCTGAATTGGTTGCCAGCCAATCGCAGGGCACACAAAGACATACAACAGTCACTCTCATCTTAGTAGTAGTAAGTAGTAACCGGATTATCGTAAAAACCATGAATCGTACTAACTGAACTAATTATACATAAAAAGACTAGAAATGTGCACGAGAAATGAAAGTAGTGTCGTATTAAGCAGTACTATCAATATAAACGATATCAATACAACGAGACTTTACTATATATATATATATATATATATATATATATATATATATATATATATATATATATATATATATATATATATATATATATATATATATATATATATATATAGTGGAACCTCGGTTTTCGAACGTCTCACAGTTCGAACAAATCGGAGTTCGAACAAAATGTTCAAGAAATTCTTGCTTCGGTGTTCGAACGCCAGTACAACGTGAGTGCGTACGCGAGGGTGGGGTGCTGAGCGGCGTACGGGTATATCGCTCTCTCCGTGACCAACTGTTGTCGCTTGAGGACATGCTGCGTTTTGATCTAGCGTTGAATATAGGTGTACGAAGAGTTTTAGCCCCTAATCATGCCTCCAAAGAAAGTAAGTGCTGCTAAAAGTGACAAAAGAAAAGTAGTGCGTACAACTATTGCAGTTAAGAAACAAATAATCGCAAAATATGAAGGAGGAGTGCGAGTGTCTGATCTGGCTAGGGAATACAGCATGCCGAAATCTACGATCAGTACGATATTAAAGAATAAGGAGGCTGTGAAATCTAGTGATGTGGCTGTGGGAGTGAGAGCAAGTGTCATTGGATAGATATTTTAAGAGAAAACATCCTGTAGCCGAGTCATCCGTAGCTGTCACATTCCGAGCGAGAGTGACGGCAGCTGACTCGTCGGAACATAGTGGAATGTTTGGGATCCCAAAGCAGGCGGCAGAGACGTACTACCCAAGCAAGATGTTTATTCACAAATAAAAGAAAACACAGCGAGTAAGAAGGCAGGGGTGATCCGACCCGCTTACTACGCCAAAAAGCAAATGGCACACGAGGGTGCAAAATTACGCAATCCCGGAAGATCACATAAATTTACGGGACGCAGGGAAAATACCTCGGACCGGATACACTCGTGCATCGAAGGAAGAGTCCAGGTAAGGTGGCGAGGTGAGTCAATCATCCGGCATTGGCGAGGTGATTGAGAACCGTATAAATGCCCCGTGTCCGTAATTAGAGAATTGACAGCAGGTGGAGGGCGGCCAGGAGAGGCAGGCCCGCCCCCCTCTGTCAACTCGCAAGTGACAAGAGCAAAGAGATGGTTTCGGTGTTCGAACAAATCGGTTTTCCAACAGGGTCCTGGAACGAATTATGGTTGAGAACCGAGGTATCACTGTATATACAATGAGAATGCCTTTGGTTACCATGACGAAAATCTCAGAGTTTACACTCATCATTTCGAATCGTCAATGAACCAAATGTCAGTCTTTTCGGCATGTGTGACAAAGTGGTTAAAAAAAAAGAAGTTGAATACCAAACCCACACAGGGGAACCCACGCCGAAAATGAAACCCAGCATATTTATTTTTGGTGAGCCGTCCTGCTCACTAAAATGTGCAGGAAACCAAAAATAAATAAATGAATCCTAACAATAGGGCACGACGAAGTGTTTGGTGCAAACCGTTTGGTGGAGGTTACGTCATCCAGCTAAGAGTCAGACAGACAATCTAATCCCGTGGTGGAGGTAATGACAGGATTAGGCTGCGCTTTGGGGTCAATAAAATTTTATTGCGGGAAGAAAATCAAAACAAAACAAAAAAACATGCTGTGGAAAATGGCAAGGGATAAGTTGCCACAGAGCAACGTGCAATTGCAGCCAATTGACTGGATTCAATCATTTACGGCCTCGGTCGGTATTCATTGCGTGTTCGCCAACACAACGTTCCCTGGCAAGTCATTCGTACAGTGTCTGCCCAGCTGGATGCCGAATCCCGTGCAGCCAGATGCGACGAGCAGATGCACACAGCTTGTCTGCTACCTTGCCGTTTCAATAAGTCTCATTACGGTAATTGTTGCTTCATTGTTTTGTTTCATTTTGCGATGCTTCCAGGAATCTGTGGCGTGAAATTCATTCTCTCTGCCACACTTATGCCACAATGAAGCTATGGTCAAATTAATTGAGAATTATTTTTTGATAATCGATAAATCATTTGGAGACGTTTTATCGTAAATGTGAAGTGCTCAAAATCTCAACCTTTCAAGCGAAAGATTTTGGTCGTCCTCCATTAATGCCGACTGATTCTCCTGAACCTTAAAGGACAACCAACACCACTCTTTTGTTTCCTAACTGGCATCAGAAAAAACGTTTTATATAATCAAAAATACCCAAAACACGCAGGATGATATTTTTAGTCAAATGCAAAACACCAATAACAATGACTTAAAGTGTCTAAAAACTACTTCAAATTGAACCGAAAGTGGCCAGTTTCAGAAGGTCCCGCCCCCATGTTCGTGGTGTCAAGACGTCTTGCCTTGCTCGAGAATAAAAACAATGGCTTCAGATTCGGAGAAGATGCTTTCTTGTTAGACATCCAGTTATGAATATGATTGAAATACTTCTGAAGAAGAAAGCATACATGTTTGCAATTGATTAAAGAATTTATTCCGTGTCATTTTGAGGCAATGGACAGAATTGTAGCACCCAAAAAATGCAGAAGACGGCGACAAAGCTCAGTGGAAATGGGCTGATTTGTTTCCTGGGAATGTTTGTCAGTTAATATCAAATAGTTGTCTTGGTGCAACACACAACGATTCACCATGGCGTGATTTATGTGTTTTCCTTTGAATTTCGCAGTCAACACAGACCAACACGAAGTTTTCAGACCAAACAAAGTACCGCAAAATGCATTGACGTGATGAATAGACTGCTACAGTGTGTCCTTTCTCTGTCAGGGGCGTCCTTCCGTGACATGACGTCAGGACTCGTCACCAACTCAAAACAAGACTTCCGGAATATTCAGCGCGAGTCTTAAACCGTAAAATATAGCTATGCGGTGGAATCTTTGTAAAATACGCTCAGTAGAAGTCACTTGAAGCGATTTTACAAATTATGGACACAACTTGTCCGGAGGCGTCAGTTGGCCTTTAACCTTCATTTGAAAATACTCATAAATATATCATTAGGGGGAAAAATGAATGAATGAATGAAAATGAATGCGACTTTGTGTTGTCATATTATTTGTTATTTAGTTTGTTTTGTTCTTCTAACTTTAAGATGGCGGCGCGAGAGTACAGTATTTGGTTTTTCGACTGCTTTCTTTCCTTTCATCTTCCTTTCATAACTTTGCTGCGGTGAAATGTAAATTTCTCCACTGCGAGACTAATTAACTTAAATCCAATCCAATCCAAAAATGAGGACAAATTCAGAATTAGAAACAAAGTAAAAAAAATCTAATTCTGTAAAATATTCTAGTTTCGCATTTAAGAAAAAAAAAGATTTACAGGTGTGTTATGGTTCATCCATTTTTGAAATAATGTCCTATTTTAGAAAAAAAAGCATACTTAATCCATTGATTAATCGACAATATAATAACATCTAAATTCATGAAAATATTTGGTGGCTCGTTTATCAAATGTTTGTATTTTTATCTGTGCTTACTGTTTTGTGCTATATATTAAAAAAAATAATTATTTTAAATGTTTTTGTATTTTTGCTCCCATGTTCAAAACTTAATGAATGAATGATTGATTTGTAAATTATTCCCATGTTTCTGTTCTTCAAAGTACATGTACGGGTAATTGTTTTAGAAAATATGTTCTGTTTTGTCCCCCCACCACCACTCTGCAATCTTCGCAAGCATAATGAAGCAGGAAGCATCTCAGCTGGCTGCTTCCCCGATGCTGGTCATGAAGCCAGCACCAAGGCCGTGGCACAGGGGGGGGGGTGTCACTAAGGCCGCCGCGCGTCTGGCTTAATGAGTCACTCACACGTCGACATTGGCACCCACTCGCAAACATCTGCCTCTGACATTCAGAGTTTACTTACATTTCACCTGCGCCAGGACTCAAAATGATCAATTGCCTACTTAGCTGCCATCCGGGGTAACACCAGTCCAAAAAGACGGCAGGTTAGAACAAGGTTGTCTGTCGATAGTTGCTTTGTATGACTTATTGAACAAAAATTACCAAAAATGTAACTTTGGTCTCTGAAAATATCCAAAATGTTTTCATCGGATGAAACTTTACGTTGCGATTCAATTTTGGACATTTGGATCGATACCCAGACCAGAATCACAGACTAATGTGAATTATATTTATTCTATGTAATTTTATTCGAATTGGCAACCCAAGGCCTGGTGGAAGCCGCTGTAAACATCAGTTTTTGCAAACTATGATTGGCGTCACTAATCAATCATAGTATGTACATACTGGTCAGAGCTAGCTGAAGCAAGTTGCACAAGCAAATATATGGTTGTGTTGATTTAATAGTTGTTTTGTCAACCCACAATGTCTGAAGGAGGAAAAGAAATTGATTTGGTTGCTGATGTACAGTTCGACAAGATATTTTCGAGGCGGACTTTTCAAGAATAGATGGACATCGTTAAGGAGCACATATTTTATGAGGTTATCATAAATCCACACGTTTGTAGTAAAAATTCAAACAGTTGATGACATTATTTCTTTAATTTCTTCAAGTCACCAGTTATTTCCTGGCCAACACCACCCTCTAGTGGACGTATAGTAAATCACACTACACTCGCAGATGTAGCACTACTGAAGGCCTAGGAGTGACACGAACGGCCCACCATTGACTTGCGGTATACACGCATATACAATCGACTTACTTATGTTTATGTTATCATAGGGGCCAGCCATTTTATTTCTATGAAACCGGTTCCGCCAAACTACCGTTATCGCATACAGATTCACAACATCGCTGTAAGGTATGTTATAATGAGGTTCAGCCGTATACGTAGCATTTCTAAACGTTTATCTTTTACCCCCTGCAGCAATGACGACGGATGACGACATCTTCTCTAATTACCTCACGCTTGAACCCGGCACGCCCGTGACATTTTGCAAGGGCTTTCCATGTCCAAACGGGAGGGTCGAGAAGATGCCATTAGGTGATAAGCTTCATTTATTTGGCGGACCTCTCATCAGCACATTTTTTTCCCACCTCCCTTAAATCGCAGACGGAACATACTGATTAGTATCAGGAAGCCATATCTGGACCACCATAATAACCATGTTCTCAAGGTGAACCCTTTCAGGCCGTAATCTTTACTCAAGCAAGACAATCAACCTTCTTTTTTTTCGGTGCCATTTTTGAGGATTATCTCTGTGGGTCTGTCTCCCCCGGTGGCACCCCCCACCCCAAAAAAGAGAACTGATTTGTTTTGTATTTGCACAATGTCGCAGCAGATTGCTGTGATTAAATTAAGTCAAAGCATGTCCTTCATAGTTTGGGCCGTGATGTCATGCTGCTGTCAAGGTTTATTAATTGATATAAAAGAATTAGAATTAAACCCTGGGCCGTTCGTTAATTGAAACGACCCATTCTTTTCACGTTTGCCCTTGGGAACGCGACGTGTTTTGTTTGTGGTAAGGCTCCGAGCTTCCCTCCAGTGGGGTCCGCTCTGTTTCGCTCCGTTCCAGCGCAAATAAGTTGATTATGTCAGCGAAAGCTCCCCCAGTCGTTGTTTAGCGGTTGTAATGCTTACAGCAGCTAATTAGCCGGGTGGGTTGCCTTTGATTTATAGTCCCTCCTATCAGCATTTAATCAGCCGGGAGCAACGATCCGTGTGTGGGCCCCCCCGAAAAAACACTCAATTACAAAGCGTCTGATCGTGATGGAAATGCCAAAGACCGAGAAGATTGTCACATTTTCTGCATAGATAATTCAGATAATTGAGTCATAATTAGAGCCAACGCATCGTTCAGCGAGTATCAAGATGACGCGCCAGTCAATCATTCACTCAAGAGCGAGCATAACAATGTAGCCTGCGTGAAGCTGGAGCAGAAGATCCGGAAGGCATCTTTTTGCCTTTTACACAGAATCCAGCAAAAACAGGAAACAATCGGCTCATTAGATTCATAATGAGTTCAATACTTTTAACGAACACAGTGGTTCAAAATTCACATACCTGTCCTGTAATTCACAAGGGGCACGGATTGAGGGAGCGCTCCCAATCACTCCAATATTTGCCCATTTGTGATGAGACGACACGTGTGCTAACTTGCTATTTAGCTTATCATGCTAGCTAACTATTGATGAGCCTCGTGGACCTCATTAGCATCACATTTATCCGGAATACCTGATTTCAGCTGTAGTTCAATGAGGCAGCCACTTAAAACCAAAACTAAATTCCCGTTTATCTCTTCACGACGCCCCAGAGAACATCTCGATAAGAGAGCCACGTTCACCCAATTCCGTTTCTATCATTGAAGCTGTCGTGTAGTTGATTTTTTTTCCCCCTAACCACACCCCCTCGCCTCCGCACATATTGTCACCAGGTCATTCGCAAATAATTAGTGAATTTTCAGCCACGCTGAAAGCCCCAAAGAGCAATTGACTCGTCAGAGTAATAATCACCATTCAGAGACATCATCAATCTCCGCTGAAGGAAACCACAGGAATGTTGGCATCAAGCAGTCTTGCTGCTGCTTACATTACAAGGGCACATCCAATCACAGCCTGGGTTAGTTTTCTATCTATCGACCGACCGACCGACCTACCTACCTCGCTATCTCTCTCTCTCTCTCTCTCTCTCTCTCTCTCTCTCTCTCTCTCTCTCTCTCTCTCTCTCTCTCTCTCATCTATCCATCCACCCACCCACCCACCCACCCATCCATCAAACCACCCGCCCGCCCGCCCGCCCACCCGCCCGTCCGTCTGTCTGTCTGTCTGTCTGTCTGTCTGTCTGTCTGTCTATCTATCTATCTATCTATCTATCTATCTATCTATCTATCTATCTATCTATCTATCTATCTATCTAGCTAGCTAGCTATCAGAATCCTTCTAGCTAGCTAGCTATCTTCTATCTATCCCTGTAGCATGGTACATCTGCGTCTTCACACACTAAAGAGTACTGGGGGTGGGGTTAAATAAATAAATGACCAGAGCGCAGACACGTCAAATCGAAAAATCAATACATGGTGTAAGGCGTAGCAAACTGACCTCAGCAGCTCCGCTCAGTGTGTAGCGTCGCACCACGCTAGTGTATTTATACTCCAAACTCTGACTGACAAGTTCACACCTGAGGTGAGCACGGGAAACGTTAAAAGGAGTGTGGGGGGGGGGCATTTGGCACTGAGGAGAAACAGCAGAAAATAGGCACGAGCTCATGCCTCATCATGGAAGCGCTATTTGCTGTTATTAGCCTGCGCTGAGAGCTTCATCAGTCACTCCACAAGTAGCGTAGTAGTAACACATCAAGATGGTGCTGTTTTCGTACCACGTTCAAAGCTGAAACGTCAAGCTCGTTGTGTGGCCGGCAAAACACTTGCGAACGTTAATATCTTGTCCCTGTGCTAAATTCAATCGCTGCTTCAAGGCTTTCATTCACACAGCTACGCTAGCATCTCAGGCTACATGCTAACATTTCACCCTCAGAGTTGCTAAGGGTGACGTGTGTAAACTTTAGGAAGGATTTTGGAAGTACCGGTACTAAAAATAGGGGGGGATATAATAAAATACATTTTAAAAATGTTAATAAGTGTTATAAGACATTCATCTTGCGTGGTATTTGAACTTATCAAGCAACATGGTCATATTTTATGTTTCAATATGGTTTTCCTCTTTATGATACATTTTTTGGGCAACCGTCATCCAATATGGAGGCCATTCTGTCATTCAACAAGAAGTTGCGTGCACAGTTTTTCAGGTCAGACAGCACCCCAAGGACAACTGTCGTTTTGACGAATGGAAATGAGTTGGAGCAACCGTGAAGCGCAGAGTATCTCATATATAGAGAGCAACATTTGGAAAGACTTGCACGGGGACCATTAAATTCTGTAGTCATTTATTTTATTTATTTATTTTTTTCCAAGGAGTAGGGTGGATTCCACAATTTGTGTTCACTCCCCTGCCCCCAACACCACCACCACCACCCTGCGAGATTGGAGCTTTATGGAACAATCCGAACCTGTGTGACCCACGCTTCCCCTTTTGCAGGAGGATGCAGCAGGAACGGGCTGTGCCTACGACGACTGTATAATTTCTATCAATCGCGATCCGTGGGTGGTGTCGGTTGAGGCGAAGGGAATGTGAGACACGGGGATCAGACTAAATCCTGTGAGGACCCAGTGATATTTATCAGTTTTCGGCTCATCGCTACTGCTCGTCAACCTGGCGGGGTAGAATACAGCACTGACAGATGCTCAACCGCATTGCAGATATGTTAGATATACGCTCTAAAGGGGTTCGCGTCACAGTTTGAGTCAAACTTTACATGTTGAGCATTGAATTAAACTCACCAAAGACCAAAACTGATTTTAACGCGTTTCTATGTTCAAAACTTTGCTGGCGGCTGGGCGTCACTGACCAACAAGCTCCATGCTGCTTATGCTGACTAGTATTAGCTTTGGCTAAAGAGCTAGCTAGACTGTGCAAATGTAGATGTGCAAAAACCGTTCTATAAACAAGACTGTACATAGTGCAGAATCAAGAAATGCATTTAGATATATTGCAACAACCCATATTTACAAGTGTCCAGTTTTGTTTTGTTTTTTTTTTTTTTCACATGTGATCATTGGGAATTGTGAAGCCTGACAGCAGTCGGTAGGAACGAGCGGCGGTACCTCTCCTTCTTGCAGCGCGGGTGTAATAGTCTCTGGCTAAAGGAGCTACCCAGAGCTGTCAGGATGGGCAGGAGGGGGTGGGAGGGGCTGTCCGTCATAGCTTTTAGTTTAGCTAGCGTCCGTCTGTTGCCCACCTCCTCTAGAGAGTCCAGCGAGCAGCCCACGACAGAACTGGCCCGCTTGACAAAGCGCTCCAGTCCAGCTAGCGAGGCTAAATGTGACCCAGAGCCTAACCAAGGACTCAAATATAATTGTGAAACACAAAAAGTGGTTTGGTGATCGAGTACACTTTTCACAGAAGTCAGCATCTGCATTTAATTGCCCCCTCCCCACCACCACCACCCTCGAAATGCTTCACTTTAGTGTCTTCCGTTCGCCTTGGTTGCTAACGTTCCAACGGATGGTTTTGGAGGCTTTTTATATTGCCATATGAACTAGGCCTGCCTCTGCAAGCGAGTGTTGTAATATATTGAAATCAGAGATGCAAGTTTAAATATTAGGCGTTGATAACAGACGGCAGTCTGTGTCTCTGTGTTATCTCTCCAACGATAAATGTCAAGGTAGACCGTACGAGTCTGTGAAAATATCTCATTAACACCTTTGAAAGCGTGCGATAAACTGGAGAGGAGCGAAAGAACATGTCGGCATGTTATTATGCGTCGGGCTGGTAAAATCTTTTCTGTGGAAGCTTGACATTTCGCCAAATGTAATTACAACCTCTAAATGCTCCAAATAAAACAAATTGCACCAAGAAAACATGTTGGACGTGGCCCTCGCAGTGCCGCTAAAGCCCCTTTTCATTAATGTCAGCTACTTAGAGCATCGACGTCACGAGCTGGCTAAGTCTCTACCACATAAATGTCACGTTTTGCATCCGGGCAATGCTAAGGCGCTAAAGCCGTTTTTTATTTGCATATGGGAGAATGGGGATGGGGGATGGGGTGGAGGGGGCACGACGTGCCGTTATGAAAGTTCAGGTGAAAGTGGCGCAGAGCCATGGAGGCTTGCTGTTGAGATAGCGTTCAGGTACAGCTCATTTGAGTTGGCCGTCGTGACATTTTGGTGATGGTGCAGCTGTGCTGGGCAGGGGTTCCTGATAGATTTAGTCCAACACCCCTCATATTTCTACAATTCATATAGAAGGACGAAGGAATGAGCTTCCTCATAACCCGGCTGTAATTCGTGATCACTTCCTTTCTCGGCAGTCTTTTTAATTAACACCTGAACGGGAGCAGCTCCCCGTTGTGCCATCCCACCCCCTCCTCCTCCTCCTCCTGGGTGAAGGGGCGACCTTCTTCGTACGGAGGCCATCATAATGTGTTCTGAAAAGGTCAGCGAGGAGCAGATTCTCACTCATGCTATTTCACTAGATTGATACAATCTGAGCTGTGGTAGAACACGTGCGCTCAAGTACTTTTCAGTCAATCAGAGGAGACTTGCTTATTTCTTTCATTTTCATTTTCTCATTTTTTTCATATTTTTTTTTGGATTATATTAAATGTACACCATTTTTTGGGTGGTGTCTATTTATTTATTATTATTATTTTCACAACATTTTTAGCTTTATAGATGTTTCGGTTTTGTGCTGTCTAATTTTGGATACATTTCCAACTATTTTGGCTTACACTGAGCCACACCCATCACACAAAAGCCCTGATGTTTTAATAATATTCATAACTGATCGTTTTTACTCACGATAGACCTGAGAGCCCTTATGCGTCTGTGGAACTGTGGCGGCTTGGAATTGAGGCGGATTTACGTGGGACAGGAGATGTCAGACAATCTCATTTCGTCAATGGATGCTACAACTTCATGTTTGCTTACAACAATAGCTTGTAGTAGACGTGCACATTCCACCATGACATCACTGATCCACTGGTGAAAATGATGCCTTGATCCTCTCCTCTTTCATCTAGAACTGCTTCATACAACAAAGAGGGCGCAGAAAGCGTTTATGCTTGATTGAATGACCGTCTGTGTCTTTTGTGTTGTCACATTATTTGTTTTTGTTGTTGTTGTTGTTGTTGTTTTGACTTCAAGATGGCATCGTAAGAGTGGCTGCCTTTGCAGCAGGTCCTGTATTTTGATTTTCTAATTCTTCCTTTCCTTTCCTCTTACTTACATCACTTTCCTGCTGTGAAATGTAAATTTCTCCCCTGCGAGACAAATAAAGGCTAATCCAATCTAAGATAATATGTTAGTACTATTTACTGTGGATCCCAATGAGAAACACGTATCTCGGAAAGAAAACACTAACAATTTTGCTGCAAGGCGAAAGGCACCCGGGACAGATGTGCGATGTAACAGGTGAAATCCTCCCAACGGCCGCCATCAAAACGCTCCATTGGCCAAACGAAGACAAATGGCGTACAGCTGTTCTACTCGCAGCAATCACATTCATCTGAGGGCGGGGCGCAATGATGCATTTAGCTGGTAATGCTCCCCCTGCCCCCACCCACTCCCCACAAGCAAGCAAACAAACACACCGTCGAAGAGCATTAAACATGAGAGTGCGGCGCAATCATTGCGGTTCAACGCTTGAGTGCATGCATTTAAATACGCGTGCACAGCAAAAGCTTTATATGCCCCTTCGATTTCGTTCTCGCACTGAGAGATAAGCAATTAGAAAAAAAACGTTTAATTTTTTAAACAGAGGACAGAGATACGTTTCTCCATTCATTGATATGCACAGAGGCGTCGCTACGGACGCGTCAATAAGGCTTCATCTCAAATTGGCATAAAGTTTAATCAAATCAAAACCTGCACCAACAGCATCTGATCCCCAACATGAGGGCGCATTAATATCTTCTATTGACGCCAAAGCGCCAACTGGACAAGCAGCATACAAATGATGGATGAGTCCAGCCGGGTGACGCCCCCTCCCACTTGGAGGAGGTGGGGAAAAAAATGTCCAGAAAGGACGATCAAGGTCAACTTTACTTTTCAAAGGGGGAAAAGATTTGCTTTCATAAAAACGGCAAATATATTAGAGAAGAAAACACACACATATGAGGGAAAATATGAAACCATCACTCAATATAATACTAGAACAAAGTGGCAGAAACATAACTCACTAACCAACTTGCTACCTGACTAATTAACCATCTAGCTATCTAGTTAAATATCTTATTAGATAAATACATGTGTGAAGAAATATAAATGAATGAATGAATAAATGAATAAATACAGACATACGTACATAAATACTGTATTTTCCAGTGTATAAGCAGCGTTTGAAATAACGTCTGCCCGGAGGCCCGGGGCGTACAACTTTCAAAACATCTCGGGCCGGGTGGCCGACAACTTCTTCAAGGAAAAAAAAAAACATTCAAAAAAATTGATTTGAAAAAAGAGTTTTTTTCAAATCAAACGTTTATTTTATTCAATAAAGCAAAAGCTACAAGCAAACCGCTACAAGCCACGTGGACTCCTCTTTCTAAGCGCCTTTCAAAACCTTCAAGTACACTTTACAGTCACGGTATAGTCCGAAGCACAAAACAGGCCTCTGATTGGCTGCCGTGCCGAGTATGCAAATTGCCAAACGAATTGTTCGTATACCTAAACGTTCGTTTGGCAATTTGTATACTCGGCACGGCAGCCAATCAGAAGCCTGTTTCATGCTTCGGACTATACCGTGACCGTGAAGTGTACTACAGTTTTGAAAGGCGCTTAGAAAGAGGAGTCCACGTGGCTTTTAGCAGACAACGCAACGCTAACATTAAATTGTGCACCATGACGACAAACAACAACTGGTGCAAGGGATATTTACCATAAATTAAGCAAGGGAGCATTTGTGGTAGGTACTTCCTTAATTAAAAAAATCCTTTATACTTCAATGTTTTTTTATATTTTTAGCGATTAGTTATCTTATTGTGTTTCTAGTTGTGAAAAATGGGGCATGCAACTTTATGGCCGGGCAGGCAACTTTTCAGAGTTGTCTGCCCTGGTGTCCGCTAACTTTTTATCATGAGTTTCAGACACTGGTATAAGGTTTCAAAAGATGACCCTGCGCCTTATATGAAGGCGCACCTTATATGTCAAGTAATATATGAACCACAAGAGGTCTTGCAAATACTGTCAGTAGCCAGCGACTCCATTTCCCGCCCTAGAAGAAGTCGCACATAACCCCAGCCTCTACTGTAGGGCCTTATAATGTGGTATGTGGAAAACGTTTATATATGTATGTATTATATTTGGAAAACTTGTTTCATTCATTGAAGGTGCACCTTATAGTCCGGTGTGTCTTATATATAAAAGTTGGAAAATACACCATTCATTGATACTCCGGTGCGCTTTATACCCTGGAAAATATGGTACTTAAATAACTCATCTTATTTTCCGTACCGCTTATTCCTCATTAGGGTCGCGGGGGTTGCTGGAGCCTATGTCAGCTGTCTTCGGGCACGAGGCGGGGGACACCCTGAATTGGTTGCCAGCCAATCGCAGAGCACACAAAGACATACAACAGTCACTCTCACACTCACACCTAGGGACAATTTGGAGTGGTTAATCTGCCTGCCATGCATGTTTTTTTGAGTGTGGGAGGAAACCGGAGGACCCGGAGAAAACCCACACAGGTCCGGGGAGAACATGCAAACTCTCCACAGGGAGGCCGGACCGGGACGCGAACCGGCGACCTCTGCACTGTGAAGCCGGTGTGCTAACCACTGGACTACCGCCCACATAAATAACTACATAACTAAATACATAAATGAACACATACATACATACATACATACATACATACATACATACATACATACATACATACATACATACATACATACTGTCATGATGCCAAAATAAATGTTAAATAATTTTGTGTTTTCTGGATTTTGGATGGGAGAAAGGTGCGCATTTCTCCCATCCAAAACAGTAGAGTGTGGCGACCACTAATTGACTCTGAGAAGGTGATTGCAACCACTTGGGAATGGCCAATTGCTGCTGGGATCTGATTGGCCAGAAGCTCAGATGAAGCACCTTTAAAACTAGACTGAGCCAGTCACTTCGAGGAAGGAAGAAGAGGGACAAAGGACAACCTGGAGAGCAGTGTTACCTGTGGTCTGCTGAAAATGGATATCAACCACAACTTCAAATAAAGAGAACTCACAATACCCTTCCTGCATCTGGCTGCAACTTTTATCATCTTTCCACCTGCTTGCTGTCTCGCCGCATGACACATACATACATACATACATACATACATACATACATACATACATACATACATACATACATACATACATACATACACTTCCGGGACGAGCGGACGCTGGCGCGCTTTGGCTGCCGCTGCTTTCCCGCGTAATGTTTTTTACCTGTTTTTTACCTTCTTTTAGCCTTTTAAACCTCTTTTTAGCTTTTTTATGGTTCACGAACCCCTGGAATTACCAGACAGTCACCAAACGAACGTTGGCTATCGATCCATCGCATGATTCCGGTCGCTTATCCGGATCACTGACGAAGCCGCGTTATCATCTCCACCCACCTGTTCCCGCTGTCGAGGGCTACCTGGCCGCTGCCTCCCTCTGTGTGTTGCTGGTGAATATCATGGCGCTTCTCCATCGACCTGTTGGGCGGCTACAGTACTCGGCGGCGGAGCTGCTGAAGTTCCGCTCCCGATGGACGAGCGTGCCACCGGCGATTCTCCGGTTTCCGGAAATCGCTCGTCGCCCTTCACGGAGGTATATCCACCGCGGATCACGTCGAGGCTTTCACCTCGATGGCTCCAAGGATATCACCTCCCTGTGGTCATCCGTCCGCCAGCCGCGCAGAGGGAGTAGCCGCAAGATCGACCACCGTATGTTAGCCGGCCTGGCTAGGTCGGCTAATGCGCCTCGTCGTGGGGACGCCACCAGCGTCAACTTCGGCCTCCTCAACGTCCGCTCGCTTACGGGAAAGGGGTGTCTTATCCAAGACATCCTAATTGACCGTAAGCTTGACTTTTTTTGTATAACTGAGACTTGGCAAACGGCGGGAGACTTCTCCGAGCTCAATGGCGCAACTCCACCAGGCTTTGTTTACATTGCTAAGCCCCGCCTCTCAGGCCGCGGAGGTGGACTTGCGATACTTTACCGCAAGAACTGGAGAATCCTTCAAGTTTCTATCCAGGAAACCCAATCCTTTGAATGTCTTGCGTGTAAAATTTCTGGACCCTCACCCACCATCATAGCCACTGTATACCGTGCACCAAAACCACATTGTGACTTTCTAAAAGAATTCTCTGAGGTCCTCACACACCTCTCCACCCTGTCACCGAATATAATTATTCTCGGAGACTTCAACATCCACATGGACAATTCCACTCTTCCCCTCACTAAAGACTTCACCTCCTCACTCGACAGCCTTGGTCTGCACCAATTCTCGGATTTTCCCACCCACATAAAAGGCCACACCCTGGACCTCATCTGCATGTCTGGCCTTACCCCTAAGAATTGCACAGCTGATGAAATCCCTATAACAGACCATTTCCTGGTTTCATTCAATGTTTCCATCACTCTCTCTCTCCCCAAACCACCCCGTGTCATCACATATCGCAACATCAAGGACATCAACGTTGCCACCCTTGCTGAGATGATTGCCACCCTGACTCTGGACCACAACTCTTCTCCTGATGAACTTGTCTCCCGGTACAACGCGGACCTCACGAACACCCTCAACGCCCTTGCTCCTCTAAAGTCCCGGTCTGTTCAATTTACCCGACCTGCACCCTGGTTCACCCCCCATCTCCGCTCCATCAAGACAAAGACTCGCCAACTTGAAAGACTTTACAGAAAGTCCGGGCTCACTATCCACAAGGACATGTATGCAACTCACCTTACCCTTTATAAGGACTCTATCTCACGCGCAAAATCGCTTTATTACTCTGGACTCATTGATTCAAATTCTGGTAACTCTCGGGCCCTCTTTTCCCTCTATCACAAAATCACACAATCTCCTATCTCTCTCCCCTCACACTTTTATTCCTCTGAGACATGCAACACTCTGCTGATGTTTTTTAGCGAAAAGATCAACAAAATCCATCAGCACCTCGGGTCCTCTGTCCGTCCCCCTTCTCCCAGCCTTTCTACTCCTTCCAAACTTTTTTCCGCTTTTGCACTCCCACATCCCTCTATAATCTCAGACATTATCACTAAATCCAAGAACTCCTCCTGTCAACTCGATCCCCTCCCCACTATCCTTATCAAGTCCTGCCTACCCTCTCTTCTCCCATTTATTTCTACTATTATTCACTCCTCATTATCAACTGGAATTGTTCCTATCCCACTCAAAACCGCAGCTGTCACTCCAATCTTGAAAAAACCTGGCTCAGACCCAAACGATTTCAATAACCTACGTCCAATTTCCCACCTTCCATTCATCGCCAAAATTCTTGAAAAGACAGTTGTTTCCCAGCTTCACTCACACCTCACTCACAATAACCTCTACGAACAATTCCAGTCTGGTTTCCGCCCCCGCCACAGTACTGAATCGGCTCTCATAAAAATCACGAATGATCTTTTTATGGCAGCCGATGCCGGTTCACTCTCCATCCTCATTCTTCTCGACCTGACCTCAGCTTTTGACACCATTTCCCACCCTATCCTTCTCGACAGACTTTCCACCCTAGGCATCAGCCACACCCCACTCCGCTGGTTTCACTCCTATCTCTCTGATCGCGCACAATTCATCCAAATCAACTCGTTCACCTCACGGTCCTCTCCGGTGTCCTCTGGTGTGCCTCAAGGGTCTGTCCTGGGGCCACTTCTCTTTATTATCTACCTACTTCCTCTTGGCAATATTTTCCGTAAGTTTGGCATTCACTTTCACTGCTTCGCGGATGACACCCAACTCTACCTCTCCAGCAAACCCGACGCTTCTCTTCCACCTTCATCCCTCTCATGTTGCCTCTCAGAAATTAAATCCTGGCTTTCCCATAACTTTCTCAAGCTCAACAGTGAAAAAACTGAACTTCTTCTTGTCGGTACCAAATCCACCCTCCACAAAACTAACAGTTTCTCCCTCACCATTGACAGTTCTACCGTGTCCCCCTCCCCTCAGGTCAAGAGTCTGGGTGTCATCCTCGATAGCTCACTTTCCTTTCACTCCCATATTAATAACATTACTCGGTCTGCTTATTTCCACCTCCGTAATATTAACCGTCTCCGTCCCTCGCTCACCCCTCACTCCGCTGCTATCCTTATCCACAGTCTTGTCACCTCCCGCATCGATTATTGCAACGCACTCCTCTTCGGTGTCAATCAGAAATTTATCCATAAACTCCAACTCGTCCAAAATTCTTCAGCCCGGATCATCACCAAAACACCCTCCTTTCACCACATCACCCCTGTACTCCAGCAACTCCACTGGCTACCGGTTAAACATCGTATCGAATTCAAAATACTTCTGTTTACTTTCAAAGCCATCCATAACTTTGCTCCTCCCTATCTTTCTGACCTGCTTCAAATCTCTGTTCCCTCTCGGTCCCTCAGATCCTCATCCTCCCTTCACCTCTATGTGCCCTCTGCCCGTCTCACCACGATGGGATGCAGAGCTTTCAGCCGCTCTGCTCCCAAACTCTGGAATTCACTCCCACCCAACATCCGTAATATTGACTCCCTCCCTATTTTCAAGGCTCACCTCAAAACCCATTTGTTTAAAATTGCTTTCAATGTCTAATTCTCTCTATTTTATTGTTTATCATTTTACTTATGGTTTTATTGTTATGTGCTGTGTTCTATTGTTTTTATTGTGAAGTGTCCTTGGGTGTTTTGAAAGGCGCTTGAAATAAAATGTATTATTATTATTATTACATACATAAATAGTGTTTACACCCCACCCAAACGCAAAGTTTGCAACATTCTGCAATTCAGGCAAGTTAAATCCCAAAATCCAAAAGCAGAATTCATTTCTAAGACATACATGGAGAGTTAAAAATAAAGAAATAAAATCAATCATCCCCCTTGACACAGATGTCCTTCAGTGGAAACGTATGAAAGCGAATACTCAAATGATCGTTTGTTCTCGGCTGCATCAAAGGACGCCGTCGCCACCGCAGTCAGACATTCTATCAAACGCCTACTTGAGGGCTACAGGGCGAACATCACTGTGGGACGGAGGCGACCAAAATAGACGTCCCCGAGATTCTTCCCGTTGATAAGTCGGATATCAGTGCTGCCGGATGGTGTCCTTGGCTCCCAAAGGAAACGTTCTTGCAATTATGAGGGAGGTTAGGCATGACACTTTTTTGTCCCCTCAGCTTGAAGCTTATTATGCTTCCATGTTATACTACAAAGTATGCGGCTTCCCATCAATGGGAGCGGGAATTTCACGGCATCATTCATTTATTTTAATATAAATCGTGGCCAATCATGAGATGGTGTTTTTTTTTTTTTCAATTAGATAGCATGCCATTGAGTTGCTGTATTTTCCGGTGTATAAGGTGTTGGTGCGTAGTAGGCGCATCCCCTATGAATGAGAACAGTTTTCCAAATAAAGTATAATAGTGTAAATAACTACACAAAAGTCTTCCAAATATAAGGCACACCACATAATAAGGCGCTACAGTAGAGGTTGGGGTTACGCATGATTTCTTCTACAGGGGAAATGGAGTTGGTGGCTGCTGACGGTTGTGGATCAATATTACTTCACATATAAGGCGCACCTGCGTATAAGGTCCGGGGTCATCTTTAGAAGAAAGGCTTTTGAATGTGCCTTATACACCGGGAAATATGGTAATATAATACAATAAATACAGCAGACCATTTTTCATCGGACAATTGTTGATTTTTTTATCATCGTGGTTTGTAAAATCCCTGCCCTGAATCATAATGAACCTAAACGAAAGATTATTGGATTGGATTGTTTTTACAAGAGGAAATGGACTGGATGCCACATCTACAAGGGACTGTGTTATTGTCCTCGTTAACGTAGCCCCAAATGAAAAACGCATTTGAAAGGCGACGCCTCCGGTAAACCAAACATTCTCATTCCTCCGGTGGAATTATGAGCGGTTAAATGGGAAAAACAAATTAATCGGCGGCTAACTCCAGATGCATCTCCGTTTTTCAGCGCTGGTTTGTGGTTTAAGAGAAAAGTCAAATGGCCCCTCCCTGATGTGTAAGCAGGTTGCTGACAATTTCAAAGGAAAGATATAAAAGCAATTCAAATGTTCCAAGGATGAATTATCATCCTGCCAAAAGATTCAATTTGGCTGTGGGGCCTCAGAATTCCTTTTGATTCCAAACTCCTTTGCTCCGATGGAGCGTGGCCAACAACATGAAGAAGAACTTTTGAAAACGCAACTTGTTTCCCGACTCCACCAATGCATGACCCCGACTCGACTGGACAAACGGATGGCGAGACAGACGGAGGAAGGGAGGGATGGATGGAAGTGTTCATTCCTTCTCTCATTAAAGAATTAATGCTGCATTCGGGGAAGGTGGGAAGTCAGACGCTTCGACTTTGAACTGGGAGACTAATCAAAATAACTTAAGATGTAATGCAGCGTGATTTCTATGGACTGATTGAAGGTACCATTATTTATATGAAGTGAAGAAATGATGGAAACGTTTTGCTCTAGGTCAAAATGTGCTGTGATGACTCAGAATAACAGACAAGTTATTGGAATTAGCCATAATTGTTGTTTACGTTCACCTCAAATGCTAGCGAGAAGGCTAACTGATACATGGACGGAGAAAGCAACTCGCTAACTGACCAACTAAAAGAATAAAAACAATCAAATCTAAATGTAATGAAGTACTACTAACATGGGAACATCCCTGGTCGTAAAACAAAAAGTAGTAATCATATGTAAAAGAAGACTATGTTGCACATTACAGAAGAACAACGACAAAGCTTTGGAGCTCGTCATCATTATCGACATGTAATGAGAAAACGTGATTGGCCTCAAACGTAAAATGAGAATACTTTGTCATGGCCCAAAATCACAGATATGGAAATAAAATAAAAAAAACATCCAGAAAAATATTTTCGACCAAAAATTTCAAACGCTGTCATGCATCCAATAGTTACCAGGAAGTAGCCCGCTGGCTAAAAGACAGCATCGTGACTCACTTTTTGGG